>NW_026652289.1:7606957-8074787 GCF_009828535.3 Hylobates moloch
AAAAAAAGTTGCAACATTTTATACAGTATCAAAATCTTCCATTTGAAGTATTTTTACTTTCTCAATTATAATGATTACCACTTGTTTAGTGTTGATTATGTGCCTAGCATTGAGAGAGTTTTCTTTCTGAGGCATAATTCAGTTTAATCTTCACAAAAGCCTGATGGTGTAGACAGAGGAGATAATCAAACAATGGTTCAACTTGCATACTGACCAGTTAAAATAGATACAGACCAACTCTTGCACTGACACCATTGTGAATTGCTGAACATCGTTTGGAGGTTTTAAAAAATTTTATTTATGTTTCCCAACACCAAATACATGGTGTCTTCGCCAGTACCAACCAGTCATTCAACACTGATACCAACTGGATATCCAACAGTTCAGTTCAATTCTGACACTGACTACCTGAAGTTTGCACACAGGTTTAAGGGCTGAGCTCCCCAACAGCGTCCTCACTTCAGATGCCAGTTACAAGTATTGGGTCCCCAGGTTACCTACACTCTGTCCGACGTGGCTACAACATTGGGGGTTCCCACAATCCCCCTTTTAGGTGCAATAACCTGCTAGAACTCAGGAAAGCGCTATGCTCTTATGATTGCAGTTTATTATTAAGCATATGAATGAACAGCCAGATGAAGAGGTACACAGGGCAAGGTCTGGAAGGATTGCAAGTACAGGAGCCTCTGCCCCCCCCCCCCGCCTTTTTTTCTTTTTGTGAGATGGAGTCTCGCTTTGTCACCCAGGCTGGAGTGCAGTGGTGTGATCTCGGCTCACTGCAACCTCCGCCTCCCGGGTTCACGCCATTCTCCTGCCTCAGCCTCCCGAGCAGCTGGGACTACAGGCGCCCGCCACCACGCCCGGCTAATTTTTTGTATTTTTAGTAGAGACGGGGTTTCACCGTGTTAGCCAGGATGGTCTCGATCTCCTGACCTCGTGATCCCACCCTCCTAGGCCTCCCAAAGTGCTGGGATTACAGGTGTGAGCCACCGCGCCTGGCCGCCTCTGTCCCTTTAGCATTGGGGTGCACCACACTCTTCATACCAATATGCTCACCAGCCCAGAAGCTGTCCTAACCCTGTCAGGGTATTTTATGGAGATTTTGTTACGTAGGCAGGATTGAATAAATCACTGGCCACTGGGGATCAACTCAATTTCTAGCTCCTCTCCTCTCCTGAGAGACTGGGAAATGGGGCTGAAAGTTCGGAGCATCTAATCAAGACTCACTCTTTCTTGCAGTTAGCCCCCATCCTGAAGCTATCTGGGGACTCACCAACCCGTTGCCTTCTTAGAGCAAAAGATGCTCCCATCACTTGGGAAATTCCCAGAGTTTTAGGAGCTCCATGCCAGAAATGAGAGACAAGGGCAAATGGAGTTCCTATTATACTACAGTAATATTATCCCCATTGTGCAAATGTGTAACTAAGGCTCTTGGAGGATAAAGTGATCATTTATAGGTTTCCAAGTAGTAAGTGGCAGATCTGATTTCCATCCGTCATCTGGCTCTGCACTGTGCTCATATCGAGCACTGCCCCCAGCCCAGGGTCCTGCCTGTGCCTTCTCGGCCCCACTCCTGCCCTCCCCAGCTGAACCCATCCCCATTCCAGGCCACGCCCCAGGTGCCAGGGCACCCAGAGCCCCTTTCCAAACTTGACTGAGCATCTTTTGGGCTGCACCAGCCTGTTTTCTGGAGTTCATCTTCTTAGGAATATCTTGTGTGTGTTTCCCTGGGTCTGAAGGATGAGCAGGGAGCACTGCTGAATGGAATGTGGCCATGTGGATCGGGATGTCTATGTGACTATATGCGTCCCCTAACCCACAGAACAGAATTGGGTTTGAGAAGAGAGGAGGGGTAGGGTCGAAGGGTCTCAAACTTCCATGTATTTTCTTGCACCAGCCCTGCAAATATTTAGGCCTTCTCTTAACCATTTTGCAGTACTGCCTCCATAATTACAAAATGCTTATTTTCCCTTCTACCTTGGGTACCAGTCCATCTTTTATGTGGTTAGAGCTTAGGTAATCCAAATCAGGTTTGTTTCTATTTAGTAAGACATTGGCATTTTGAAAACAAAAACAAAGAAGTGACACAAGTAGAATTCTGTTAATGTTAAGGCCTTTTTTGTATCTTTAAGATAGCCAATAATAAAATATAGCTGGGTCATGAAACACAAAATCATACAGAAGTATATACCTTAGCAAATGAGTTTATTGCAAGAAACAAGTATTAAAGAAATGATTTTCAATCAGCATAGAGTGAAGTTCTGCAAGGGTTCAAAGGCAGGTAAAATAGAAAATAAAAAGACTCCTACAGTGACATGAAACTATCACCAACTACTAAAAATGTTTAGTATGGTTTCAGTTTGTTTGGTTACCAACTACTACATATTTGAGAAATGACCATTAGGAACACAAAAGTAAATTAGAAGTCCTCTTTAAAAAATCCATAAAATACTTCTGAAATGGTAAAAAACAACAGGCACTCAAATGGCTGCAAAAAGAGTCAGAGAGGGCTGGGTGCGGTGGCTCACACCTGTAATCCCAGCGCTTTGGGAGGCCGAGGCGGGTGAATCACTAGGTCAGGAGATCGAGACCATCTTGGCTAACACGGTGAAACCCTGTCTCTACTAAAAATACAAAACATTAGCTGGGTGTGGTGGCGGGCGCCTGTAGTCCCAGCTACTCGGGAGGCTGAGGCAGGAGAATGGCGTGAACCCGGGAGGTGGAGCTTGCAGTGAGCCGAGATCGTACCACTGCACTCCAGCCTGGGCAACAGAGAGAGACTCTGTCTCAAAAAAAAAAAAAAAGAGTCAGAGATCTGTGTGGGTTGAGGAGGCAGGGGAGGGTGGTTGAGCTTTTATTCTCCTGGTCTTTAGGTCCGTTGGGTTTTCGCTGAGCTGGTGTGGAGGATGGCAGTGCCATCATGCTGCATGCTGAGTGAATCCCTTTGGTGTGTGATCACTCTGGTGGTGGCAGTCTGAGGAGCTCATACGCCCTTGGTCTCTAATGTGGCGGAGCTGGGAGAAACTTAGGTTCCCTGCTTCATGCCTTTCACCCTCTTTCCTCCAGTCCTTATGCTTCTTGTTCATCAAGGCTCCTTGGTGGCACCCTCTTGTCTCTGCATGAATCAGCTCTCTCTTTCCTCTAGGTATATCCACATGCCTCACTGGGCACCTCCACTAACTGCCTGCTCTCAGGACTGACCGCTTCATATCTGTATGAAACATCTGTTTCCCATCTCAATCCCTCAAGGATCAGGGCTGTGTTGCATCTGGAATCTATCTATTCCCTTCCCTGTCATTTTATCCTTGATGCGTCCTGAGTACTCAAAACTTCCCCATAAGAAACAAGAGACTCAAACAGTTGCTCATTAAATTTATGTCTTGGTTGGTTACAGACCGAGTGGCTGCTGTAACTTCTATGATGTTGCTGCAGTCTTGGATATCCAAGGATGTTGATTTGATTTTTGGAATCCAGGGGAGGCTGGCAGGGCATCGTGTGAAGTGAGAATTCAGTTGCTCCTGGGAAGGGCTCTGGGAATCCCATGGAGGTTTCTGGTGGTGGTTTCTTGGTTATCCTTCAGTTTCCAAACCCATTTTGAGGGCAGGATTAGGGTTTGAGATCATGTCTCATAGGCGAGTGGAAATATTATGTCTCTGTGTTGGGATGAAGTTGGCTTCCTTTGAGATGCCCTGTTTGAGTCTCCTTTTATCACTGGCTAGAAAAGTTTTAACGAAGATCTCGGTAATCTGATTATACAGGGAAAAGTGTATGTCAGTAATCTATTGTCGCAAAAATGCTGTGTAACAAATTCCCCAAATTTCAGTGGCTTCAAGCAGTAAGCACTTATTCAGCCATGAGCCCGTGGGTTGGCCATTCTGGTTGGCCTTGGCTAGCGCCTGGTCTGGTTGCCTCCCTCCCATGTCTGGGGTTTTGGTTGTCTATGGGATGATGAAACGTAGTCTTGGCGGGTGATTGGGGTGGGTGACTCTGCCTCAGGTACCTCTCATCCTCCCGCATGCATCTGGCCATGTTCCCATGCTGGTGGAAAGTTACAGAAAAGCAAAGGGGAACACGTCCTGCCTCCTGAGGCTTTAGCTAGGATCTGACATACTTGTCTTTTTGCTACAGCCTGTTGGCTGAAGCAGATCATATAGGCAGCCCAAAAATAAGGGTTGGGAAGTAATTCTACCTCTTTAGTGGGAAGAATCACAAAGTTATGTGGCAAAAAGCATGGATACAGGAGGAGTTGAGTGTTGGAACCATCTTTGTACTCATCCATAGTGACAGTGAAACGAGCTATTTACCCTCTATCTTCTCCGTGCCTCTAGAGCACTTACAGGGTGTTTCAATGACCTGTGTTTGTAATAAACTACCCCAAATCCTAGCAGCTTAGTACAACAACCCATTTATTATTGGTCCTGATTCTGTGGGCTGCCTGGACTCAGCTGGAAGCTGCCCCCTGATGTCGGCAGGGGCTGTGGTCACCTGAGAGTCAGTTCTCTGGAGTGTCCAGGACAGCTCCCTCCCAGGCCTGGCACTGGTGCTGGCTGCCCCGCTGGGCACTCGGTCCTCTGCCATGTGCTGTGCTGCTGAGGGTATGGGGACTTGGTTTCAGGAGGCAGGAAGGGGAAGCTCCCACTTCCATAAAGGCCTGGGCCTGCGACTCCTGAAACCTTCCCTCTGCTGTGTTCTCCAGGTCAGAGGCAGCCACAGGTCAGCCTGGGTTTGAGGGGAGGGGGATGAGCTTCAGCCCCTGGTGTGAGCGGCAGCATGTGTGTGCAGACAGGGAGGAACTGTGCAGAGTGAACTAGTCCAGAGAGAATGTCCAGACATACGGAAATAGCCACGTGCTCCCCAGAGCAGGGTCGTGCAGTGGGAGGCCCTCCCTTCGTGAGGACGGCTTGCAGACGCTCCCCTTCCGGGCTGAATGACCCCAGGAGCAGAGCGGTGTTTTCCTGTGGCACCTGCTGCTCTTAGGATAAGGAGAGTTGAGGATTCCTATGCTCCCAGAAACCTGCAGCCAGGCCCCATCCTCTCCCAGCCTCTTCTCCCACGAGAGCACCAGGAGCCTGGTCACCTTCATCTGCTTCCCGGTTCGATTTCAGGATGCACTTCACTCCCCCTGCACTTTCAATAACTCTCATCCCCCAGAGGGACTTACTTGAGGCCTGGGGGTAGGGGTGGGGGGAAAGTACATATTTTCCAAGACCTAGAAATTTGGTTATAGAAAAAAAATGCCTAAGGTTCCCAGCACGTCATCTTCTTGGCGAGCCAAGCTCTGCCAATCTTGGGAGGCCTCGTGGGAGACCTTTCAGGAGGACAGACATGGAGCATGCAGATCTGGAGGTAGACGCTCTCCATGAGAGGCGATTGGGTTGGAATGGGTGTGCCTGTACCATGAGAGGTCAGAAAGGACGGATGTGAATGTGGGGAGGACTCTTGTGAATGCTTTCACTTGTCACTACAGTACTGTGCTCAGTAGCAAATTTGAAAGACAGCCTTCGAAAATGTCTCTAGTTCTGTAATCATATTGTTTATTTTTATTTTGCATTTGTTACTGCAAAGAGCCATTGTAAAGAAGAAAACAAACAAAAAAATATAGGTGATAAAAAGCAAGTGATGGCTTCTAAAAATGTAAACTAAAAAAGGCATTTTTAGTGCCAAAAAACAACTGATGGCTTGGCTGAGATCTGCAGAGCACCAGAGACTGGCTGGGGACCAGTTACTGGAGGCTGGAGCCTGGAAGGAGGGGCCCCATGACGGGAGAGGTCACCCTAGAATCCAGCTGTAGTCGGAACCGTAACCAAGCGCCCAGGGAGGTTGGGCGGCAGGTGTCGGTGGTGGGAAGGTGAGGGGAAGAGATACCCCTCTCCTCTCACCCCTGCTTTCCAGATGGGGCCACGTCAACCAACCCTGACAGGTGGCCAGGAGGCAAGGCACCCTGCTGAGCCCATCTGTAGAGGTCAGCCCTGGGGCCTGTGACAGCAAAGGGAGGTTGGAGACTGGCTCGGTGGAAGGGGAGGGGCACAGACAGTGGTCAGAACATGCTGCTTTATAATTCAAATAAAGGAATATATTGGATGAAGTATTTATTTCTGGAAAATTCCTGGATTATAGGCACCTTTAAATTTAATTTATTTAAGGCGTGTTTTAAAACGTCCCTTCAAAATATGGGTTGATACCTGCTAATTAAGTCAAACCAAATTTTTTTTGGGCTCTGGAGTCAGATAGGCTAATCTGATTTGAAGTTTGGTTCTGTCGCTTATTAACCAGGTGATCCTGGACAAATCAGTAATCTTTATGAGTCTTGACGTCCACAGCTGGACAATGGGAATGACAGCTCTCAGAGTCGTGGTTGGAATGAAATGAGAAAATGTGTGTGGAGCCCTTGGCACTCAAGGAACCGGCACTGAAGTACTCAATGAACGGTAGCTGTGCCGTTTACTGAGAACTTAATAACGAAGCTGAAAAGGATGTGCAGATCGCATGAGTTTTGGTGGGATTTCAAAGTCCTGTTTTCTCAGTATGATAGAGAAGTATGCCCTGTTTTAGTCTGACGTCTTCCTTTAATGGATCCCTCATTAGATGCTGCCTATGTGGAAGGATGTGTGGATACTGCATGTGATGTGGGTTAGCTGGAGCTAGATTCTCCTGGCCTGTCGGACTAGGGTTCTCTTGGGCTCATCGTAAGTGATTCTCCCAATGGAAGGGAAGTGACTTATCTAGTCACCTCATGGACCACACATACCTACAGGATGCCTTTAGGCAAACATGTTTAATGCAAAGCTATGATTCTTTTGCCATTGGTGAATTGTGTCCAGTCCTGCTAGAACATAAAACACAGAAATGCAGTTGTTTATTATTATGTATGTTGTTCATTTTGTCTTCTAGCCGTCAGGTTCTGAACAGCCGGTAGATGGGCTGGCTTACTGAAGGACATGATTCAGACTGTCCCGGACCCAGCAGCTCATATCAAGGTAAGTCCCATCTTGGCCGGGAAGCCAGCTCTGCCTTCCTCTGCGCCTAGATTTTCATGGATAGCAGCCCATATATCAGTTAGTTAGGGGTCAGCCAACACAGCCCAGGAGCTAAGAAAATGGTTTTTACTTTTTTAAATGGTTGAAAAATCAAAAGAAGCATATTTCATAACACATGTAAATTGCATGAAATTTACATTTCAGTGTCCATAAAGAAAGCTTTATTGGAACACAGCCCCATGCATTCATTTCTATATCATCTGGGGCTGCCTTCACTCCATAATGGCACAGTTGAGTAGGTGCGACAAAGACCATATGGCCTGCCAGCTGAAAATATTTACTGTCTGGACCTTTCCAGAAAAAAATTTGCTGAGTTAATATATGAAATCACATCCAAATTCTTCTAACTCCTGTTTTAATTTCATCTCCTTTATACTTGCCTGGGGTTAGCGAGGAGGAGACAAGAGGGTGAATGATTGGATTTCCGATGTTGGAACGTTGTTTTATCTGGGCTCGCCGGCACTCAGCGCTCCATCACCTCACACCTGCCCTGGCTGCTTTCTGACCTGCACTTCCTGAGGCTGTGGAGGTGAGAGGGTGAGGAAGTGAGACTTGTGCCAAGGGAGGTCCCTGAGAGGACTCTGGCCATTTATTTTGACACTACACATACATGTGGGTAATAGCTACAGGGAGGAAATGAGATGGTAGTTTTCATAGACTTGACAAAAATAAAGACTGCAGAAAAAATTGGGGCTTAAGCTACCTTATCCAAACAGGCTGTCTACACCTGTGCTGGTTAGTTCAACTATATCTGTGCTGGCCAAAGTAATTGACTGCACGGCCGGTTCTTCACTTTCCCCATACTAATTCATTTTCCCTAAGTGGTGTGGTTCATTTTACTAATGTATATTCCTTGCCTAAAACATTAATTGAAAATGGGAAGGGCTTATAATTGAAAGGAAAGTTTGTGATATTGAAAAATGTACCTTTTTGAGTAAAATATAAAAAGCCTTTCAAAATCCCACACATACAATTACACATGGACGTACACACATTTGAAAACAATACATTTGGTGAGGCATTCTGGACCATGTGCAGCTCACATGCATACACATTTACTTTCTTTGAAAATGGAATTGGAAGTAATAAGAGTTTCAATGCATTCCTTGAGCTTTGTGGGCGCTCCTGCATTTCAGAGATTGCGGCAACTCTAGGGGTGTCGAGGTTTCTAAATTTTGCCCAAGGCCGTAGAGGAGCAGATGCTTATGGGGACACTATAATTTGATTTCTGTGTGATGTTTTGTTGGGCTATGATGGTTGTGTTTATCAAAAAATGTGCGAGTGGGAAATTTCTTGTGGATGTGATAAGGTTTCTTCAGAAGTGCTGGGAACATGTTTGATCAGTGTGTCTATGCTATACACGTGAAGTGGGAGAAAGACTTTTTTTAATTTTTAGTGTCTGCTGACCATGAAGCTGCATGATGCAAAGAAAAGCTCATAGGGAAGTTGAGACAATAAGTATCTTCTGTAGTTCAGAATGTGAGGGACGGCAACTGAAATTCGTTTTATTAGCATTCCACCACCACCCCTCCAGGCAACCAGAAGGAAATGATGAAGTCAGCAAGAAAGTATTACAGATTCTAAATAGCTAATTCATAAAGCTGAAACAATCCCATACAAACCTGAAAACAGCATCTTTGAAAATGTGTGTTGGTAGAAACGTTCTGTATTTGATTTCAGGAATGAACTATGTTTTTGGCTCTGATTTATCTTATTATCTGAAGGATTGACCTTCTCCTCCACTACTGTGGGTATTTCTAGTCAGGTGGGACCAGAGACTGAGAAAAGAAATAAGACACAGAGACAACAGTGGACTCAGGGGACCGGCGCGCAGCATACCAAGGACCTGCACCGGCACCGGCCTCTGAGTTCCCGCAGTTTTTATTGATTATTATTTTCATTATTTTAGCAAAAAGGAGTGTAGTAGGAGAGCAGGGTGATAATAAGGAGAAGGTCAGCAAAAAACATGTGGGCAAAAGAATCTGTGTCATAATTAAGTTCAAGGGAAGGTACTATGCCTGGATGTGCACGTAAGCCAGATTTATGTTTCTCTCCACCCAAACATCTCAGCGGAGTAAAGAA
The DNA here is from genome assembly GCF_009828535.3 of Hylobates moloch. Taxonomy (NCBI): domain Eukaryota; kingdom Metazoa; phylum Chordata; class Mammalia; order Primates; family Hylobatidae; genus Hylobates; species Hylobates moloch. The sequence goes on from NW_026652289.1 coordinate 7,616,077, forward strand.
TAACCAAGCAGCGTTGCTGCAAATATGTCTCACCTCCCACCATAGGGCGGTTTTTCTCTCATCTCAGAATTGAACAAATGTACAATCGGGTTTTATACCGAGACATTCAGTTCCCAGGGGCAGGCAGGAGACAGTGGCCTTCCTCTATCTCAACTGCAAGAGGCTTTCCTCTTTTACGAATCCACCTCAGCACAGACCCTTTACGGGTGTCGGGCTGGGGGACGGTCAGGTCTTTCTCATCCCATGAGGCCATATTTCAGACTACCACATTGGGAGAAACCTTGGACAATACCCCGCTTTCAAGGGCAGAGGTCCCTACGGCTTTCCACAGTGCATTGTGCCCCTGGTTTATTGAGACTAGAGAATGGCGATGACTTTTACCAAGTATACTGCTCGTAAACATTTTGTTAACAAGGCACGTCCTGCACAGCCCTGGATCCCTTAAACCTTGATTTCATACAACACCTGTTTTTGTGAGCTCCAGGTTGGGTCAAAGTGGCTGGGGCAAAGTGGCTGGGGCAAAGCTACAAATTAACAACATCTCAGCAAAGCAATTGTTTAAAGTATAGGTCTTCTTCAAAATGGAGTCTCTTATGTCTTTCCTTTCTACGTAGACACAGTAACGGTCTGATCTCTCTTTCTTTTCCCTACAATTATCATCATATTGGTTGATGTCAATATATAATATCATCATCATATTGGTTGATGTCAATATATAAAATATAATTTTGAGAAATCATAACTCTGAGAGTTTTTAAAAAATAAATTTCAACTCACATGGCTTCTGTGTGTTTGGAGAGATGAACTGGCAATAAGAAGTGTGGTTACTAATAGCTGATGTTGGCTGCGAGGTAGAATTATGTTAAAGATGTTTATTTCCTTTACAAACCTATCAAAATTCCACCTATTGGAATTCAAATAATTATTTTTGTAATTTTTTTTTGCATATGAAGTTGGGGTTCTTGACAACAAAGTTGGGAGGATAATTTTCTTCCACTGATTCATTAAAATGCCTGATATGGGAGTTTTTGAAGTAAAATTTCATGTGCGAGAAGTTTCTTCTGGCTTTGGGCTGAGGAATGCTGCTATGATTTCTGGGAAGGAAGTTCTTTTTTTTTTTTTTTTAATGGAGTCTCGCTTTGTCGCCCAGGCTGGAGTGCAGTGGCGTGATCTTGGCTCACTGCAACCTCCGCCTTCCAGATTCACGCCATTCTCCTGCCTCAGCTTCCTGAGTAGCTGGGACTACAGGCACCTGCCACCATGCCTGGCTAATTTTTTGCATTTTTTTTTTTTTTTTTTTAGTAGAGACGGGGTTTCACTGTGTTAGCCAGGATGGTCTTGATCTCCTGACCTTGTGATCCACCTGCCTTGGCCTCCCAAAGTGCTGGGATTACAGGCGTGAGCCACCACGCCCGGCCAGAAGGAAGTTCTTATAAATGTCACATGAATGGTTCCTCTTGATGGTATTAACATATATAGTGGAAGATTTTGTTTTTGGTTCATTGCTACTAAAATGTTTTTGTTGTCTGAGAAGGACTTGAGTTTTCCACAGAAGTGGCTTAACACTGCAGGTGTGATTCCCGTGAAGACTCTGTGTGTCATCACAGTCCTGTCCGTAGGCCGTCCTGGAGGAGAGGAATGTTCCTTTCATCTTAGAGAAATTCACTCTGCACAATGTATGACGACTCTTTTCTGCCAAAACAAATGGCTTTTACCCTTTTATATGTTTAAGGAGCTGGAAACAATAAAAAAGGAGGGGTGGTTGAAAACTATGGAATATGAAATATTCTTGATTTAAATAGTGCAAGAATTGTGGCAATTCATTTACAAACAAAAGGAGCAGGCTGTTTATTTTAGCTGCTTCTCTGTCGGTGATAATAGTGACTGTCGTTAAGCATAATTTGATTTACCTTTCTTTGCAGGCCGTTCCAGGTACCTTTTAAAAAAAAATTTCTTTATTATTTATTTTTATTTATTTATTTATTTTAAGACATGGTCTCGCTCTGTTGCCCAGGCTGGAGTGCAGTGGTATGATTATGGCTCACTGCAGCCTCTGCCTCCCAGGCTCAAGCGGTCTTCCTGCCCCAACCTCCTGAGTAGCTGGGACTACAGGTGTGCGCCGCTACACCCAGCTAATTTTTAATTTTTTTGTAGAGACAAGGTCTCACTATCTTGCCCAGGCTGGTCTCAAACTCTGGAGCTCAAGCAATCCTCCCACCTCAGCCTCCCCAAATGCTGGGATTACAGGCATGACCAAGTACTTTTTTTATTACAGAAATTATACTAACTACCGTATCATGCAGATGTACTCTTAGCATGTTAGGTGTGTATGAAGATACAACTCTCTGAAGGGGTAGAGCTGTCACAACCAAAGATGCACCCGGATGATTATCCTCAGCAGACAAAAAAAATAGCAAATCCATTTTCTTAGGATCCTATAAATATTTTTGTCATTAATTCTATTTCTGATAAAGCATTTTTAAATTCACGTGATTGCATTTCCTAAAAAGAGTTCTGTCTCTGTAATATTTTCATTTACTAACATTTGCCAAAGAGGACTAACTAATTCCCTTTGTTGTTCACCAGCTACTCATATAGAATAATACACATTTTGGAGCTGATGGAATGAGGACTGGACTGAGAGGGGAACCATCTGTATGTTAGTTCTGCTCCGTGGTCGCCAGCTGTGAATCCCAGAGATGCTGGTCATGAAAATTCTCCGAGCTTTGCATTCTTATCCAGTTTCATGTCGTGGATAGGAACACATTCTGGCTCAATTCAAATCCTGCTCTGATGTTTACTAACTTGGTGATTTTGTACAAGTTCCTTAGTTTCTTTGTGCCTTGGTCTCGTTTAATATGAAACAGAAGCATCTGTTTTGCAGGGTTAGTGGGAGATTAAACGAGTTAGTACATTTAGACCCCACTGAGTACTAAACAATTGTGAGCTATCACTGTGATCTATAAAATGAGGTTGGCATACCCATCTTAAAGATAAAACATCATCCTGTCTCTAATACCTATGGAGCAACATGAGTATGTTTTACAAAACACTGAGTGGAGGGAAAAATACAGAAAACAGAACGCTCTTTGTAGCACATGCTACTTACATACATAAAAAAGTTATAAACTCCTCAAGCAACATCTTAGGGTTTTCCAGGGTACATACGTACCTAACACATATAGATCACATTGGAGTGGGTGCTTGCCTACGTGGCACATGCTGGCTAGTTGCTTTGAGAAGTGGTTGGGGATAAGGGAAAAATAATCATATGCAAATAAAACAAGTTAATAACAGTGATCTTTTTATGTGGCACAGTGGGTCCTCCATGCTGGTAGGAGCATGAGTTTGTGTAAGCACTTTTGTATTGGCTTGGTGTTACCTAGTAAAGCTGAAGATGTGCCTAGCCTGTGATCCAGCAGTCTCACCCTGGGTCTGTATTCTGTTGTACCTGAGCACCAGGAGGTATATTTGAGCAAAAAACAGAACAACCCAAATGTCCATCTACAGAAAAGTGGATAAATAAACCTATTGTACTCCACCAGTGGAGTACTATACAGCAGTGAAAAATAAACTCCAAGTGTCTATCTGTAGCCATGTATCAATGTGGATGGTTCTCATATGTGAGTAGAAAAAAGTCACAGATTACATACAACATGATTCCACAAATAAAGATTAAAAAGAGGCAAAATTAAAAAGCATATTATTCGGAGAAATGTGATATGTGTTGAAAAGAAAAATAAGGAAGAAATAAACATATAACCCAGCATTGGAATTACCTTGTCAGGGAGGGGAGAGTTTCGGGGAAAAGGCATGAGGGGCTTCTGAGGTCCTGAGGCTGACTGTTGTGGACTAGGGAGTACATGCAAAGGTGTTTGCTTCTTATTCTTTAAATTGCACAAATAGATGATATATCCTGTTTTGTGTGTACTATTTGCAACAAAAATACTAAAAGAAGAGAGAGGAAAAATTAGATGACTCATAGTGAAGTCATTCTTGAGAGGAAGGTACTTTCTAATTGTAAAACTCGTTGTACTTTAGCAAATCATCACATCAGAGATCACTTGGTCTGACGCTGTTCTAGCTGCAAGGAAAGGTGGGAGCTACTGCTGCTCAAGTGACTTCTTTGAAGCTCAGGCTGTGCCTGCACAAAAGCTGGGCACAGGCCATTTCCAAGTTGAGTGTGTCCTCCTGCCTTGGCTTTGTGAGTTTTTCCACCACACCCTTTTGCGATGAGGAATGATTTGGAGACTGTTTCTGACTTGGGTTCGTTTGTTCATTCAACAAACATTTAGCAAACCATCCACGTACTCACACTGGGGGTGGGGGAGGAGAGAGAGAAGGGATCAAAAAGACACACCATCTGCCACTCAGGGCATGGGTCACCTGTTCTCAAACACTTCGGGCACTGTGAAGCTGCTAGAGAGGGACAGGGGAGCTGCTGCTGGGGTCTGGGCAGGATCTCAGGGGGGCTGCCTGTAGTCTGCACCTTCACCTGCTCCACTGGCTCACCCATCACCCCTGTGTCCCGCTGACAGCATCTGTGTTCAGCAGCCGCTGCTTCTGCCTGTAAACCTCCTGGCAGAGGATCTTCCTGGGATCACACCTTGCTCTCTCTTCCAGGTGAAGCAGACAGGTGACCTTTGAGGGTGCTTGATGAGGCTGGGGATTCATAGGTCCACTCACCTGTAGCAGGCGAGTACAGATGCCTGAATTTGGACCCTCCATTGACACGTCCTCTGTCCTCCAGCTCATGAAGGGTGTCCAGGCTCAATTCAGCTGAGCTAATCACTAGATACTGCTCCCTAAGATTTTGTGTGAGGATCAGGCACCAACAATGGATCACAGGGGAAACAAAGTCACCGTTCAGGTTTCTAGTTGCTGTTCACATGTGGGGAAGGACTAAAAAACCAGCTTACCCAGGATTTGTTTGTAATTAGGATTTTCACCACTTGGCTTCCTTTTCTCTTTAGCTTTTATACTTTTGCTCATTTTTATGAGTGTGCTGGGGCCAGATGATCTCAGTTTGAAGCTTGGCTCCACCTGTTACTAGCTGCCTCAGTTTCCTTAGCTGTAAAATGGGAATGAAATAGTGCATCTACCCCATAGAATCATGAGGAATAAATTAGCTAATGAATTTAGAGCATTCAGAGCAGTGCCTGGCACACAGTGAGACTTATTATCACATCACATTACATATTGTCAATATAATAATATGCACACCACGTTAATTATATAACATTAATATTTTTAAACAATATAGCATATTGTTAATCTATGATGTTGTATACTAGCATACTGTTACATATAGCAGTGGAAGGGGAGATACTGTTACATACAGCAGTGGAAGGAGAAAAGTAAGAAGGGAAAATCTTATGGAAAAAATTAAATTGACCCAGGGTCAGTACTTCCCAAGAAGTGAACTGAAGCACTTCTTTCCCACATTGTTCCACGGCTGCCGCTCTGGAAGTAACCCTAAATATTTCTGACCATAAAAGATGCTAAACTTAAACTCCGTGTCTGTTTTATAGACGGAAGAGTCTAAAACAGTTTCAGAAGTAGCAGCGTTCGTGCGAGGTCACTGTGAAGCCTGAGTGCCCAGCAGATGAGTGGAGCTCTTTTCAATAACACGAAGCAGATGCAGAAAGCGCCCAAATCTGCCTTGCGAGGAAGGGATTAGGCGATGTCTCGGGGCTGGTGGTGATTTATCCCATCGCTATGGCAAAGGGTGGATTTCACCACGGAGCCCCCACCTGGCTGACAAAAGACTCATTGAGTTGTAAGCATTTCTCACAGTTTGCAAATCTGACTTATAGTAACTGTGCTTCACAGGAAGGTGAAAGTTTATCCTTTTGAGAATATACTCAAAAGAGACAGAGTTTTCCACCCCCACCCCCAAAGTCTGTCTACTATGAAGCTGATGTAAGTCTTTGATATGCTGCCTATTTTTTCTCAATAAATCAGCTTTGATCAGTTTCCAGCCTGGTTAGCACATCCCGATGAGCCCTGTGACTTTGTGGCCGTGTATAGCTGCTTTTTCGTTTTTTGTACTTTCATTTTTCTGCAGGATGATGGCACGACTAAAATTTCTACAATGAGTACTTTTATAGTCAGAAAAATAATATTGCTTTAAAATATCAAGATATTTAATATGGCACAATAATAGAGACCCTGCCTACAGATTTCCTTATGTGCGTGGTCTCGAGCTGGACTGTACCTTCTGTTTCTCCTTCTCGCTGGGTTCCTGCACCCCTCAGGGTCGCCATGCTGGGCACCCTCCAGGGCGATTCCCATGCGGAGCTCAGTTCCTGTGGCCTTTGGAGCGGTGTTCAGCATGTGTGCAGCAGGGTTTCGTGAAGCAGTGAAGTGTTCCCCAGACATGCTGCACAATCCCCCCAGTCTGGCGATTCCTCATTAAGATTCAGTGAGGCTGACATTCAGTAGGGGGCACCAACTTAATCAGGAAGTGTAAGAGGGGTTTGGAGGAGATTCACAATCACTTCCCAGGAGAATGGGTAGAAGTTGTGCATGGTTAGCCTAGACCCCCTCTGGGGCAGTTTCCCTGAGGAGTTGGTTAAAATGCAGATTCCTGGTGTCTAATCTAAAGTTTCTTCTCCAGTAAGTGTGGGTTGGAGCCCAGGGTGCTGCAGTTCAAGCACCTGAAGTGTTTCTGCGTGTCTTGCTCAGATAATTGATAGTTATCAACAATTAACGTAGCCTGAGATAATCGATAAATATTTATAAATATTTTTGTTTCTTTGTTTCTTCATTGAAGGCTGCTGTCTTTTGCGTGGCTGCTGTGAATATCCTAGTCACACCTCTAAGGGTTTAGAGAGCATTATTTGGCCTTGGGTTTCAAAACATCAGCAAGTCTCTTTGGCTCCACTATTTGGTGTCATAGAGCCCAGAAGAGAAGTGACACTTGTTGCTTCTTCCACCTTGTAGGAAATTAACTTAGGAATCGGAGTCAATAATTTTTCTGAGGGTTAGCCCCCAGTAGTTGAGTATTTTAGAGACATCAGCAAGGTTGACATCACTGTCTCCGACTTAGCCCTGTCTGTGCAAGTGGGGGTTGAGGATCATTATCCTCATTGCAGGACTCAGTGTGGGGCCACTGTTGTCGGGGAAGCAGGAATTGGAGGGTACAGTGGTTCGGGACACTAAATTAGCATTTTCCCATGGGGACACCCAACTCTCTCTTACAAGTGAATAGGAAGAAGTCCTACTTATGGGTTTTTGCTGGCTTAATCTTCACCTTCTTTTCCTTCTGTGTCTTCTTTACCTTCTGATCGCAAAATCCCATGGTGTATTGGTATGAAAGAGTGATCATTGATACCAGATCACCCAACTCGGCCCACCTATACTTCTCCAGGAAGTATCTGAGAACACTATTTTATTACATTCTATTGTGGTTTTTAATCTTTGCTGGTTTGATCGGTGACAATGGAGTTTTATAGATGTTAGCATTTGGAAACCTGTGAGTTTGATCATTTCTTCATACTCTTCATACACTTATCAACAAGTTACATTATCTCATTTGTGATATTTTTGGATCCAATTTCAATGTAATCGTTCAGAATTGCTGGGCTACAGCGTGAACTGAACAGATGATATCCCCGCCTGCATGAAGCTTCCATTCCCGTGGCTGGGATAGAATGTGCTCAAGGGAATAGTTACAAATCAGGTGGTGCTGGTTGGTATTCTCCAGAACAAAGCAGGAGAAGCAAGAGACTGAGGAAGGGAGAGGTGAAATTTTACATGAAAGGTTAGGGAAGGTCATAGGGAGGAGGTGACATTCAAGCTGAGACCTGAAGGAAGTGGGAGCATGAGCCGTTTGATCACACGGGGAAGAGTATTGCAGAGAGAGGGAACAGCATGTGCAAAGGCCCTTTGGCAGAAGCTCTCCTGGCACTTTCAAGTAACGGCAAGGAGACTGTGGGCTGGTGTGGAGTGAGGTTAAAGCTGCAGGATGTGAGTTGGAGGCATACTGGTGAGGCTGTGTTGTAGACTTCTGTTAAGCAAGGATAAGGGCATTTCAATTTTATTTTGCACACTGCGGGAGGAGAACCATTGGAAGGTTGATAGCAGATGTGATCTGATTGAATTTTTTCTAAAGCTTTCTTGAAGTATAATTTACATTGGTTGAAGTTTTAAAAGAACCATGTTGGCTATCATGTGGGGAACGGACTAGAGGAGGACCAAGAGTTGAAACAGGGAAGGCCAATTAGAAGGCCATTGCCAGGCACCAGGCAGTGAAAGGGGAGGTAGTGAGAAATGATCAGATTGGGGATCTGCTTTGAAGGTAGAAAAGACAGCATTTGCTGATGGATTAAATATGCAGTGTAGGAGAGTCAAGGATGACTTCAAAGATTTTGTTTGTAACTGGGTGTATGATGGTGCCACCTATTCTAAAAGGGGCGTCTGCAAGAGGGGACAGTTGCAATGTGCAGGAAATCGAAAGTGGGGTTTGGGCCGGGCGCAGTGACTCGCGCTTGTAATCCCAGCACTTTGGGAGGCCGAGGCGGGCGGATCACGAGGTCAGGAGATCAAGACCACGGTGAAACCTCATCTCTACTAAAAATACAAAAAAAAATTAGCCGGGCGTGATGGCGGGCGCCTGTAGTCCCAGCTACTCGGAGAGGCTGAGGCAGGAGAATGGCGTGAACCCGGGAGGTGGAGCTTGCAGTGAGCCGAGATTGCGCCACTGCACTCCAGCCTGGGCGACAGAGCGAGACTCCGTCTCAAAAAAAAAAAAAAAAAAGTGGGGTTTGGCTGTGTTGAGTTGGAGATGCCTGTTGGATATCCAAATTGTGATGTTGAGAGGTTGATACGAGTCTAGAGGTCATGTGAGAGATATAGTTGTGATTCCTAAGCCTAAGGCTATCTGAGGCTAGGTGACTAGGTGAGATCACCTAGGGACCAAGATGCAGAAGAGCCATAGGGTTGAGCTTTGGGCCCCTCCAATGCATACAGGTTGGAAAGAGGAGGGGGAACTACAGAGGAGCTGAGAAGAGATGCCAGTGGAGGTAGGAGAAGGGCTAAGAAACCGCTGTCTCGGTGAGATGAGGACTGAGGATTAGCCACAGGCTTTGGTCACCTGGACATCATTGTGACCTTCATATGAATGATTTGCATGGAGTGGACAAAAGCCACCTTGCAGTGAATTTGAACAAAAAAAAGAGAGAGAGAGAGAAGAAGTGCAGACAGCTTATATGCAAACAACTCTTTTGACATGATTTAGAAGGTGTAGTGAGTTTCTCAGCAATTTGTATACATTATATTTTAATGATAGTTCCTCTCAACTATGTCATATTTGTTGTGCAGATTGTTTTTGATGATTATTCTACCTATTAATTTTTATGGTGTTCTTTTTCAACACCCCATGAGGTAAACATTTTTCTTTGATCACATCGATTGATAATTCTTTTTATTTTTCCCTTAGCTTTTAACTTAGAAAATTTTATCTATTTTATTCTTCTTTTTACTTCTGTGTATTTACCAGTGTTCTGTGTAGCTTGTTTAATAGATATAAAATAAAATGCATCTTATCATAAAAACCACAGACAGAGTCATTCAGCATTCACAGGAGATAAGGCTTGTAGCATCCAATTCAGGTTTCTTCATCAGGATTTCTGGGTTCTGTGCAAAATGAACACGGCATCACTTTGTAGCAGTTTTTCTTTTTCTCCTCTTAGTCCCCTCTGCAGGGTTGATAATAAAAATAGTTGATAATTATCGTGGACACAGTAATTGGAACGGGGCATAAACCAATCAGAAAAGATTACAATTGGGAGCAACAGGTGTCCCTGTCACGTTGTACACCACTCTCTCCCGATACCTTATTCGCGAGTGAATTGGATTTCTGGCTCCATGCCTTTCTGGCCTTCTGACTTCTGCCTCTCTGTCCTCTGATCCTTGCTATTTGTCTCCTTGCCATTTTGGGGAAAAAGGAGGCATTTACTATATAAGGATTATCTGTGTGCCTGTTTTATATGTTTGCTAGATTATAAATTACTTGAAGTGATCACATAATCATTTTTGTATCCTGCATTCTACATTATGTATGTAGCACATGCTTCACATATATGAGTTGACTGAATTGAATAAGCAATGGCAACAATGAAACAAGAGTGATCCAGGGACTTTGTTGTATTCTGGGGCAGAATTGAACATGTCGGTATTCACTTACTCTTTATTTTCTCTCCTTTCTAGGTATGATTGTAACCATACAACTAATTTATAGCAGAGAGGACATGCTCTCCAGGACCATGTGTCTTCGCTTTTATAGATACCTATAGACTTTATTTTTTAGAGCAGTTTTAGGTTCACAACAGACTTGAGCATATACCACAAGTGCTCTCGTATAACTCCTGCCCCTACACATACATCGCTTCCCCCACTATCAACATTTTCCCACATGGGTGGCTGATGTGTAACAAGCGCTGAACCTACATCAACACATCATTATCACCCAAAATCCAGAGTTCTCATTAGGGTTATACTCTAATATAAACACCATATACTCTTGGTGTTATATGTTCTTTGGGTTTGGACAAACGTGATGACATGGATCCACCATTATCATATCATACAGATTAGTTTCACTGCCCCTCACATTCACTGAGCTCTGTCTGTTCATCCCTCCCCACCTCCTAGGCCCTGACAACCACTGATCTTTTTACATCTCCATAGTTTTGCCATTTCCAGAATGTCATATGGTTGGAATCATACACTATGTAGCCTTTTCAGATTTTCTTATCTGGTGTGGTAATGTGCATTTAAGCTTCCTCCTCGTCTTTTCATGGCTCAATAGCTCATCTTAACTTTTTAAACCATAAAACTCTTTTAAAATTAGGTCAATGCTATATATTTTCTCCCAAGAATAAGAAGAAACACGCACACTTTTATATGCTCATGGATCTATTGCAGTCAATTCAGTACCTCCCCTCAACCCACCTCCCACACTCTCGGTGCTGCAGGAGCTGGGATACCAGGTCAGCCAGTCCTTGCAACCCATTGAGGCAGTTGATGAAATTGAAAGTGAATTTTTCTTTGCACTTATCTTGCTAGAAACTGTGTTGCTCCTTGAGCTCAGTAGAAGGATAGAAGTTCTTTGAACAAAGACAGTTTAAGAGGTGCATTATCGATTTAAATGTAGTTCAGATCACAGATACTCATTCTGTACTTTTGCATGCAGGAGGACGGCTTCTCAAACTTTAATACATCCATAAGTCACCTGGGGACCTTGCTAAAAGCAGATCCCAATTCAGTAGGTCTAGGGCAGGCCTTGAGATTGTGCGCCACAAACTAGCCCCCAGGTGCTGCTGGTTCTGCTGGCCTGAGGACCAGCCTCTTTAAAGCCAGGCTCGAAAGCCCTGTTTTCCAAACTACAGGTCATGACCCATTTGTCTAAGTGAGTCAAGGCCAGTATTAACAAAAAGAAATGGGATGGAGTAAAGTGGAAACTATCAGGGCACATCACATATAGAAAGAAAAAGCATTATTTTTGAAAATTTTGTTTTAGTTATATATGTGTGTGTATGTATGTGTATATATATAATATATATCTACACACTGAGTTTTATAATAATCTACATTAGTTTGTACTCTGGATACATTCTGTATAGCAAGAAACAAGGGTAGAAGCACTACACTGGGTTATTCTAAATAATAGTGAGCTTGCAGGCATAAAATTGCACATGTGTCTCCATGGATTTTGCTGCTCAGATTCTGGTATCCAGATGTTGGGATTTTAACCAAGGCAGGACTGTAAATAGCAGCGAAAGATTTTTTTTTATTTTATTTTAAAGATCAAATTCCAAAATTCTGGTTGTGTTTTGCTTAATTGAGAGTACATGTTACTTCTGAGAATGTCCTTTAAAAAGTAAACAAATTTAACTGAAGCGTGGCTATTAGTTAGTGATTCTTTGTAGATTTTCTGGAAAGTCCTGTTTGAATAACTCTGCTGTATGTTGTTAATACACTGCTATGATCAATATTGAAAAATGAACAATAATACCAATTCATATGGACCTTCAAATTAGTCTCATAAAATTTTATGATAATGGTATTATTCAGCCAACTGACTTTGAGACTGACAAAATATCTAACTTTAACCAGGTGATTCTTGCATCCTTTGTTTTAAAACCTCAAGTTTAAAATATCTTTATGTTTACATTTAATTGTCATTAATCAAAAATAGATGCCTAAAGTAACAGTCAAAAACAAGTCAATTTTTTATGACTTGTGTTGTTTGAAAAAGCCCCCAGTTCAAATATTTACTTTCTGTTATTGTTTGAAAAAAAAAAAAAAAAAAGGATTGTGTAGAATTTACCCATTTCATTGCGTGTTACAAAAGTGACCTAGAGCCTGCAGGTGTGACAAGGGGTGATGGGTCATTTCCTTACCTGTCCAAGTTCACCTTCAGGGCACAATGTCCTGCAAGAATTATATATAAAATAGACAATGTTGGCAATGAGCAAAGACATCAAGGAAGAAAACAGACCAAGAGGGAGAAGATATTTTTACCTATGAATCATTTAAACAGTATGCTGCTGTTCCTGTTCCTCAGTCTTTTGTGATAATGGAAAATTAACACATATCCAATAAAAGGATTTAAAAAGACCTGTTACTTGATTCCTCAAACCTGAAATTAAAAACAAACAAACAACATAACCCTTAGGTTATGTAAAACATACCATGTGAAGAAATGTGGCTCTGAATAAGAAAAAAAAGACATTAAAAAAACCCCACATTTTATAGTATTAAAAAGTATGTGTTAGAAAACCTTTTGATTGATATTAATGCATGACATAAATCAACTGAAGGACTTATTCTTGCATCAATTAAAAGCATTTAGACTTACCTGAAAATCTGAAAGTAGCATGTTACATACAACCCTAATTATTGTGTGCCCTCATGTAAACAGCAACATTTGATGATCCGTTCACTCCATGAGGACTGCAATTTGGGAAGCTTTCTCATTTCCTTTGAAATGGCTAAATAGCATCATGGGTAATTGGAATTATATTAAATTTTATTTTCCAGAAAATGAGTCTTCATGTAGGGGCTTGGAAAGTCACTTTTTGCTGGTATTGGTTTTAGGAGTATTGTGTTAGTTGGGTTCCCTGGGAAGCAGATGTTGAGACGGAATTAGGAATGTTAGTGTTTTATTGGAGGGGGAAGGGGGCTATGCCTGTGAAGGATAAAATGAGGATGAAGCAAGATTGGGCAGGGAGAGCCTCATACCAGGTACAGATTTGATAGTTTGACCAACCCAACGGGGAGCTCTGGAGCAGAGCTTGCCTTTAGAGGGGCCCTGGGTTGGGCAGAAATGACCAGGCTCTAATACCCTGCTGTGTCAGTGATTGGCTCAGGGCTGTCTGGGATGAGGCAGGGCCTGAGGTGTGAACAGCTGGAGGCTGTTCAGATGCATGCTAGATTCTTTCTTGAAGGGAGTTCCTAGTGGGACACCTCTGGGGCTGCCATAGCATCTGTAGAAGCAGGAAAAGGATGTAGCTGGTTCCTTCTGAATTGTCCAGGAGGGTTATCATCTGCTTGACATTGTCACCCTCCTTGTCTTTTTTTGTTGTTGTTGCAAATTTACCTTTTGCAAGACTACTTTCTGCTCAGAATTAAATGCCCTTTGTTCACAAAATCTATATAATTTTCATGACCTAAAATGGCTTCTGTCCTGAGTGCTTAGATGAGGTCATTTGCTGTTGGACAGTCCCACCACTGTCAAGTGCCACCATGATGGGAAATTGTAATGTTAAAGAAAAGATGAGGCTGGGTGTGGTGGCTCACGCCTGTAATCCCAGCACTTTGGGAGGCCAAGGTGGGTGGATCACCTGAAGTCAAGAGTTCAAGGCCAGCCTGACTAACATGGTGAAACCCCATCTCTACTAAAAATACAAAAAAATTAGCTGGGCATGGTGGCACATGCCTGTAATCCCAGCTACTTGGGAGACTGAGGCAGGAAATCACTTGAACCTGGGAGGTGGAGGTTGTAGTGAGCCAAGACCGCACCATTGCACTCCAGCCTGGGCAACAAGAGTGAAACTCTGTCTCAAAAAAAAAAAAAAAATTATTATTAAAAAATTCCTTTTAATTTTATTGTTTGGACGTTTCTTGGGCTTAGACCTTTAGATAAACAATTTTGACTCTATTTGTTATATTACCTGCCTCTACTGTTGTTTAAGGTTGACGTTAAATTTGTTTCAGTGATGTTGGTAAAGTCTGTCATCAGTTAGTTAGACCTGAAATCTAAATGACTAAATCGTGCTGGCCATTATATCAACCTTTGTCCTCTAAAAATTTGGGTCCCAGAGTTGGCCTTTAATCCTGCCTGGGGCTCCGTCTCAAAAAAAAAAAGGGGGAAATGGGATCCATGGAGAAGGATCTATTATTTTTTTTACCAAGTCCATTGCTGGCAAGTAGAAAGATCCCCCTCCGAGTGGGTCACCAGCAGGCAGGTGTGTTCCAGGCTCTGCAATTCTCCCACTCCAACCTCCTGCTTCTAACTGATTTAAGGATTTTTGGACCAGAAAAAAAAAGTACTTTGGGAGGATCCTCCTATGGATTTCCTTGTTCTGCTCCTGATGTCTCTGTGCCAGCCCATCAGCTAGGATTCGTGGAGCAAGGTCTGTGGCTTCAATGCTGGGTGCTCTTTTGCCTTCATTGTGGGACACTCACAGACACCCTCCAGCCTGAGGCACCGGTTCTGCCCTGTGCATGCAAAAGAGACTGCGTCTGCATATTGCCATCCCTTCCCCTCTCCTTTCTTGCTATTGTTCTCTTTATATTCAAATTATGTAGTTGGTACTTTTAATGTTATTTTACATTTCCTTGCACCTTGATGAAAGACTTTGTGTATTTCTCACCTTTTTCTGTGCTGATTTTTTATCTGCTCCCAAATATTGCCTTTATGACTCCATTTCTCTTAAATGTGGCTTTTAAGTGTTTTTGGTTCATTCGTAGAAATCATTTACTTCTTCCCTCATTTTGCACTGTAACTATCACCTCCGTGTGTTAAGTAAATCGGGGAGGTTTCTTTATTTCTTGCATTTGGCTCATTTAAATCTGCTTTCCTTATTGATATGTGATAGGAAAGAAAGTAATTTCCAAGGAAGACTTATCCCAGTATTGTAGGAATGTTGTGGCAACATTAAGCCCCACTCCAACTTACATTTCCATACTTTTGCCATTCACTATTCAAGGATTTGGGGACTGATGGAAAACTATTTCTTGTTTGAGGCACACACACTAATGTTTGACTTTGGATGAGAAATTTTTGAATGTCCTTGGAAAAATAGAATGCTGACAAGGACCTTGAGAGAAGGGACTGTGATTCACTCTGTCTTAAAGAATGAAACGTAAAACTATTACCGATATAATTTGTACCAGTAATAGTACTCATCTTCTTATTACCTTAATCTCCTATTCAGTTTAAAGTTTCTTGCTTTCCCCGGTGCTGACCTGTTTCAGGCCGGGAAACCTCGGTTTGGATGGAGGGTGTGGTTGGTCCCCTTTCTCCATGGTACATGTCCAGTTCTCCTGCTGTCATCTCCTTGCCTCCTCTGTGCCCTTGAAATCAATGATGAGTTGAGTGAGGTTCACCAGACCAGGTTTGGGGCCACCCTCAGCAGGTTCTGCCTTAATAGTCTGGTACCTCTTTTTTAGAATGAGGTCTCTGTCAAAACTGTGGGACTCCCCCAAAACTTAGCGCCCTGATTTAGATCAAAGAAAAAAAGAAAAAGATGATAAAATTAAATATAAAATGCCAGTTGCCATAGGATATATAAAATGATAAAATAGTTCCAAATCATAAGTAATTTTTAAAAAGTTTTGTTCATTAGTTGAAGTGCAGGGAGAACACTTTATACATCTTCCTAATCTCAGCTAATTCTGCACCTTTAGGAGCAAGAAGAACGGTTAATATGCAGGTGATGCTGGGGTGCCCATCTTCATAGAACAGATGCCCCCAAAGTCATACCCAGAACATTCCAAGAGTCTTCTGAGAAATCCATGGAAATCGTCCACAGAACACATGGTTTTCCCCATGTGGCCAGGATTTTATCTGTACCTTTAAGAGGTTTTACATCTAAGTTGTCACTCTTATTCTCATTGGTTAACCTTCTCAGAGTATAATGCCAAGACTTCTAAATTGTTAAAAACTTAACCTTTAAAAAAAACATACACATATATTAGTTTTTTTCAAGCTAATATATGTTTGGTCATTGATCCTCAGAGATTCCTACAAACCCCAGTTTGGCCCCAGAAGTCGGGGGAATGTCTTCTAATAGTAGGTGACACAAAGACTTATGACTTGCAGCCTAGAGAAGCACTGTCTGAGTGAAGCCCAGGGGCCAACTGTGCAGCTTCTCAGCTGCTTTATGTCCTGGATCTTTCCATTTTATTCTAAAATCGTATGTTGCAATATTGAAATTCAATATGGAAATATTTCCTTGTGGCTTTAAATAAACTTTTCAGGAATGCATATTAGCAACTAAAAATAGAGAAAGTCTCAAATTTCTCCACTTTTCCAAAGCTATTCTGGAGATTTAACACTTTTCTTAGCAGTCTGAAGGAGAGAACCCATGATATCCGTGGCGCAAGGTCACAGAAACACATGGAACTTTCTCTTCCTGAGTACACATAGCTCTGGAGTAGCTGAATACATGTGCTTTGTGAGTGTTCAGTGGAGAGTCCCACAAAACACGGTGAAGGTGGCAGAACCTGGAAGACCGGGTAACTTTATGTGACAGCTACTCTAGTGGAAGCCTGAGTTCTCTATTGGGTAACCTTGGATGACTGGGTTAGGCTCTGCTGAGGGTGCTGGGCAGATGTGAGGGGCTACCCCAGCGTTAATCAGGGTAGGCTAATAGCTCTAACCCTCAAATTTCAGTGGTCTAAATAAAGTTTATTTTTCACTCCTGTAACAGTCCAGTACCGGGGTTTGGGTGTGGTGGGTCTCCTCGGTGGCTCTCTGGTGAGAGGAATAAGAGAACTCAGCTTTCTTCCCATCCAGCCTCTGCCTAGCCTTCCCCCCTCTCTGTGTCCTCAGAAGCCTTTCTTTTCAGCCAGTGGGTGGAAGAAGAATGGAAAATTGCATGTGGACATGTTTCCTAGGCCAGGCTTCCATCTACCTTTCATTGACCAGAAATGAGTCACATGACCACACCTAGCTGCAAAGGAGGCTGGTAAATATAGTCTGTCTGGGTGCCAAGGAGGAAAAGGGATATTGGAAAGGCTTGGCCAGCCTCTTTTGTATCCACAGAAAGCTGAAGAAATGTGGTTGGCTCATATGCCCTATCTCCTCCTATCTCCAGAGATGTGACTTCTTCTCTCTTTGGGTGACTACAAAATAATAATCTTCTTCATTTTTTCTCTCATGACAAATCTTGATATCACTGTGAACAATCTAAAAAAGTAAAGAATTATAATTATATATAATCTCACCAACCCAGATACAATTAACATTTTAATAGTTATATTTCCAGTCTATTTTTCCATGAACAATATTACATATAATTATTTTTGCCAAAAGAGGTCATAGTAACTGCTATTTTTTCAATTTTTTGAAACTGCTCTTTTATCATCCCAAAATATTGCATTTCTGCAATATGGCATTTTTCTTTTTTCATGTCCCTAGAAGCTGTTTAGTGACCTATACAATTTCATCCTATGTATATTCCATACATTTTAAGCTAAATATTTATTGATTAATTTTTTGTTGGCTTCAGATTTTTGGCTGTTATATACAGTGCTATGTTGAATATCCTGTAACTATCTTTGATTAAATCTATGATAACTTCCTTAGGTTCTAATCATATAAGTAGAATTTCTAGAACAAAGAATATGCAACTGTCCAAAATTTTTACATATATTTCCAATTTCCTTTCTGAAGACTTTTACCAGTTTAAGCACATACCAGTATATGACATTCCTTGTTTCCCCAATATCTGCCAATGTTTGTTGTTATATTTTTATAATTTGACAGTACAAATAGCAAGACCTTGATAGGTCACATTTATTTGCATTTGTTTGATTATTAACTTTATTAAAAGTGTACTGATGATTTATACTTTTTCACGTCCTTAGTCCATTTTTCCATGTGGACTTGAATTTTTCTTCTTTATTTCCTCAAATGTGTTGCCAGTGTCAGACATAGTGCATATTACAATATAGATACTCAATAAAAACTTGTTAACTGAACAAAGAAAATTATGTTAAGGATGTAAAAACTCCATCAAATGTGTTTCATGTATTTTCTCCAGAAATTGTTGAAATTTTTCTACTAAATAATAATATTGAAAATAGAAAATTTTTGACAATGAATATTTTTTTTACTGAGAAAAAAACCGAAACTATTTTTTATAGTCTTTCAATATATAGTTTCTTGATTTTTTTTTTTTTTTTTTTTTTTTTTTGAGACAGAGTCTCACTCTGTCAGCCAGGCTGGAGTGCAGTGGCATGATCTCAGCTCACTGCAGCCTCCGTCTCCCAGGCTCAAGCAATTCTCCTACCTCAGCCTCCCGAGTAGCTGGGATTACAGGTGTGTGCCACCATGCCTGGATAATTTTTGTACTTTTAGTAGAGACGAGATTTCACCACGTTGGCCAGGCTGGTCTCGAACTCCTGACCTCAGGTAATCCGCCCACCTCAGCATCCCAAAGTGCTGGGATTACAGGTGTGAACCACCACCCCTGGCCAAATTTTTAACATGTCATTTAATTTGTTAACATTTTTTTTTGTGAATTCTTTAGTTCATCCTGACAGAGGCTGTTCTCATCCTAAATTATATAACTATTCATCTGTATTTTCTTTCTGTGTTTTGTGGTTTAATGTTTAATTAAATCTCTAATCTATTTGGATTTTTTAGATGTATAATGTGAGATAGGGATTTAGTGTTTTTTTTTCTTTCTAACTTTTAGGTTCGGGGGGTACACGGGTACGTTTGTTACATGGGTAAATTGCATGCCATGAAAATTTGATGTGCAGATTATTTCATAAACCATGTAATAAGCATAGTGCCCGATTGGTAGTTTTTCAATCTTCACCCTTTTTCTACCCTCCACCCTCAAGCAGCCCCTGCTGTCTATCATTCCATTCTTTGTGTCCATGTGTGCTCAGTGTTTAGCTCCCACTTATAAGTGAAAACACGTGGTATTTGGTTTTCCGTTCCTGTGTTAATTCCCTTAGGATAATGGCCTCCAGCTCCATTCATGTTACTGCAAAGGACATGATTTCATTCTATTTTATGGCTGTGTAGTATTCTATAATGTTTGTGTACTACATTTTTTCTTTATCCAGTCCACCACTGATGGACTTCTAGATTGGTTCTATGTCTTTGCTATTGTGAATAATGCTGTGATGAACATACGCGTGCAGGTGTCTGTATGGTAGAACAATTTATATTCCTTTATATACCCAGTGATGGGATTATTGGGTTGAATGGTAGTCCTATTTTAAGTTCTTTGGGAAATCTCCAAACTGCTTTCCACAGTGTCTGAACTAATTTACATTCACACACGCAGCATATAAGTGTTCCTTTTTCTCTGCAGCCTCACCAACATGTTATTTTTTTACTTTTAAAATTGCTGTTCTGACTGGTGTGTCATGATATCTCATTGTGGTTTTGGTTTGCTTTTCTCTAGTGATGAGTGATGTTGAGCATTTTTTCATATGCTTGTTGGCCACACATGTCTTCTTTTGAGAAGTGTCTTTTCATGGTTTTTTTGCCCATTTTTTTAAAAGAAGTTGTTTGTTTTTTGCTTGTTAATTTGCTTAAGTTTTTTTTTTATAGATTCTGCATGTTAGACCTTTGTTGGATGCATAATTTGCAAATATTTTCTCCTATTCTGTACATTGTCTGTATACTCTATTGACAGTTTCTTTTGCTGTGCAGAAGCTCTTTAGTTTAATTAGGTCCCATTTGTCAATTTTTGTTTTTGTTGCCATTTCTTTTGGAGTCTGTCATGAAATCTTTGCCAGGGCCTATGTCTAGAATGGTATTTTCTAGGTTTTCTTCTAGGTTTTTATAGTTGTATGTTTTACATTTAAGTCTTTAATCCATCTTGAGTTGATTTTTGTATATGGTAAAATGAAAGAGTCTAGTTTCAATCTTCTGCATATGGCTAGCTAGTTATCCAAGCACTATTTATTGAATAGGGAATCCTTTCCACATTGCTTGTTTTGTCTACTTCGTTGAAGATTAGATGACTATAGATGTGTGATATTACTTCTGGGTTCTCTAATCTAGTTCATTGGTTTATGTTTCTGTTTTTGTACTAGTTCTATGCTGTTTTGGTTACTGTGGCCTTATGGTATAGTTTGAAGCTAGGTAGTGTGATACTTCAGCTTTTTGTTTTCTTAGAATTGCTTTGGCTATTTAGGCTCTTCTGTGGTTCCATATGAATTTCCAAATAGTTTTTTCTAATTCTGTGAAAATATAATTAATAGTATGATAGAAATAGCATTGAATCTATAAATTGCTTTGGGAAGTATGGCCATTTTAACAATATTGATTCTTCCTATCCATGGGCATGGAATGTTTTTCCATTTCTTTGTGTCATCTCTGATTTCTTTCATCTTTGTTTTGTAATACTTGTCATAGAGATTTTCACTCCCCAGTTGGCTGTATCCTTAAGTATTGTATTTTTTTGTTGCTATTTTGAATGGAATTGCATTCTTGATATGGCTCTCTGCTTGGACATTGTTGATGTTTAGAAATGCTACTGATTTTTGTACATTGATTTTGTATCCTAAAATGTTGGTGAAATTATTTTTCAGATCCAGGAGTTTTTAGACAGATACAATGAGGTTTTGCAGGTATAAATCACATCCTCTGTGAAGAGAGATAGTTTGACTTCCTCTCTTCCTATTTGGATGTATTTTATTTCTTTTTTTTTTTCTCTTGCTTGATTGCTCTGGCTAGGACTTCCAGTACTATATTGACTAAGAGTGGTGAGAGTGGGCATCCTTAGCTTATTTCAATTCTCACAGGGAATGCTTCCAACTTTTCCTGTTCAGTACAATGTTGGCTGTGGGTTTGTCATAGATGGCTCTTAGTATTTTGAGGTATGTTCTTTCAATGCCTAGTTTGTTACTGTTTTAAACATGAAAGGATGTTGAATTTTACTGGAAGTCTTTTCTGCAGCTATTGAGATGATCAAGTGGTTTTTGTGTTTAGTTCTGTTTATGGGATGAATCACATTTATTGATTTGCATATGTTGAACCAACCTTGCATCCCAGGAATAATGTGTAGTTAATCATGGTGGATTAGCTTTTTGATGTGGTACTGGATTTGGTTTACTCATATTTTGTTGAGGATTCCCAAATCCCTGTTCACCATGAATATTGGCCTGAAGTTTCTTTTTTTATTGTGTCTCTCCCAGGTTTCTGTATCAAAATGATACTGGCTTCATAAAATGAAGTTAGGGAGGAGTCTTTCCTCCTAAATCTTTTGTAATAGTTTCAGTAGGATTGGTAGTAGCTCTTTGTTATACATCTGGTAGAATTTGGTTGTGAATCTCTCTGGTCTAGGGCTTTTTCTGGTTGGTAGTCTTTTTATTACTGATTTAATTTTGTAATTCGTTATTGGTCTGTTCAGGGTTTCAATTTCAGACTTTAAACCAACAATGATCAAAAAAGACAAAGAAGGGCATTATATAATGATAAAGGGTCCAATTCAACAAGAAGACTTAACTGTTCTAGATATGTATGCACCCAGTGCTGGAGCACTCAGATTCATAAATCAAGTTTTAGAGACCTAGTAAGAGACTTAGATAACCATACAGTAATAGTGGGAGATTTCAACATCTCACTGACAGTATTATATAGATCATCGAGGCAGAAAACTAACTTAACATATTTGAGACCTAAACCTGACACTTGACCAAATGGACCTAACAGACATCTCCAGAACACTGCACCCAACAACGACACAATATGCATTCTTTTCATCTGCACATGGCACATACTTCAAAATTGGCTACACACTTGGCTGTAAAACAATTTGCAACAAATTAAAAAAAACTGAAATCATGCTAGCCATACTTTCAGACCACAGCACGGTAAAAATAAAATCAATGCTAAGAATATCTCTCAAAATCATGGAAATTGAACAACCTGCTCCTGAATGACTTTTGGGTAAACAATGAAATTAAGACAGAAATCAATAAATTATTTGAAACAAATGAAAACAAAGATACACCATACCAGAATCTCTGGGATACAGTTAAAGCAATGTTAACAGGAAAGTTTATAGCACTAAACACCGATATCGAAAAGTTGGAAAGATCTTAAATTAATAGCCTAATGTCACGCCTGGAGGAACTAGAAAAAACAAGAGCAAACCAAACTTACAGCTAGCAGAAGAAAAGAAATAACCAAAATCAGGGCTGAACTGAATGAAATTGAGATACAAAAAAACCATACAAAAGACCAACAAAAATAAAAGTTGGTTTTTTGAAAGAATAAATAAGATTGATAGACAACTAGCTAGACAGGTAAAGAAAGAAGAGAGAAGATCCAAATAAGCATAATCAGAAATGACAAAGGGGACATTACCACTGAACCCACGGAAATAAAAAAAAAAAAACCTCAGAGACTATTAAAAAACATTTCTGTGCACAAAAATTAGAAAACCCAGAAAAAATGGATAAATTTATGGAAACATACAACACCCCAAGATTGAACCAGGAAGAAATAGTTTTTTTCCTCAATAAATGATTGTTCTGTTGCTATTGAATAACTTACTTTCCAACTGATATGAAAATGTTACTTTTATCACCTCCTGAATTCTTTTGTGTACAAAGGTTTTCTTTTAAATTTTCTATTCTGTTTCCTTAATCCATTAATCATCTGTCAATTCCTGACTGCTACCCTTGCTGATTTATCTGCCTTATGTTTTGTGTGTGTGTGTGTGTGTGTGTCACAAACCTTGTGTGAACCTGAGTCCCATTTGCAATGATCCCATCTCTGGCTGGTTGTAGTTATAGTCGCTGTTTTCTCAATTATCTCAAAGCCACCTGCTCATACATAATAGGCTGTCTTAGCTTGGGCTGCTGGAACAAAGTGCTATACATTGAGTGGCATATAAACCACAGAAATGTATTTCTCACAGTTCTAAAGGCTGGAAGTCTGAGATCAGAGTGTAGCAGGGTTGGGTTCTGGTGACGGCTCTCTTCCTGATTCATAGACGTCCATCTTCTTGCTGGGTCTTCACACTGTGGCAAAAGGGTGAGGGAATCTCCCTGGGGTCCCTTTTATAAAGGTACTAATGCAATTCATGAGGGCTCCATCCTTATGACCTAGTCACCTTCTAAAGGCCCCTCCTCCTCATACTGCTACCTTGGGGGTAAGGATTTAAACCCATGAATTTTGAGGGCACACACACATTGCAGTTGACCAACACGCTATGTGTCTGAACACATCTCACGGGCCTCCATCTGTTACTCCAGGACCCTCAGCCCCTGCTCGGTCTCAGTGGCCACTCCAGCCGATTGACTCCTTCTGGGTGTGAGGGCTTCCACAGCTCAGGGCCAGCCTGTCACCTGTCCCAGGAGGGCTGGCCCTTCTTTCCTATGACTCAGCAACCAGGTCAAAAGGTTTCCGGATCCTCTTGGCATTTCTGTACTTGGATGAAGCACCCCACCAGCAGGCGTAGAACCTGACTTTTGGAGTGGTCACCTTGGGAGCAGGTGACAACCCAGACATGCAGGGTGACTGACCAATGGGGAAGGGGATGCAGGAAGAATGTAGGCAACTAAGTTCCTATTTTTCCTCCACCCCATGGGCTGCTGTGAGGTAGAATTTTTCTGTATAACCTATCAGAGGCATCTGCATGGCCAAGGGAAGGCATGGGCTCAGTGACTGGCTGTCTCCATGTTTCCAGAAGCCAGTGTAGTGACAATCTCATTCGCTTTCCCTCACTCTCACCGCCCCAGGTTTGCACCTCTCCAATGGAGCAACAGTATTTAATTTTTGTGTCAGTCTGTGTTCAAAGAAATCTAGGTTAAAAAAAACGCTGTGTCCTAGACAAGGAAGACATTCATTTCTGTATTACTGCTGTTTTTTCTTTTCTTTGTACTTTCTCTTTTTTTCATAGAAAATTAATATTTGCACCCAAACAAGCCTCTGTTTCAAAAGACTCAGCTCCCATGACATTGGCATGTTACATACCTAAGAAGTGTAAATGCAAAACAAATAATAATCCTCAACAATCAGGACATTGTGCATTACTGTATGTGGGTGTTTTACTTTGCCAAATTGCAGAAAAGTAGATTGAATATCTAGATTAGGGAAGCCGAAGGTATAATAGATGGATAGACATCTTTAGTTGTAGATTTTGGTGAAGTAAGTTAACTAGCTGGTTAGATCTGTCCCTGTCCAGGGTGCACAGCTATGGCTAGTTAGTATCAGGATGTGCAATAGGTTGGGGCCCTTATTCTGCACTTCTCTATACTCTAGGAGCCTTCAGATGATGCCTTTAGTATGCTGATTTCTCACTCTGGATGCAGGAAACATCTAGGAAGATGTTTATAAAAACATTATACCTGTGCCCCAATCCCAGAGATTTCATTGGTCAGGGGTAGTCTTGGGCATGGCTTTTTGTTTTGCTTTTTTTTTTTGAGACAGAGTCTCGCTCTGTCGCCCAGGCTGGAGTGCGGTGGCACGATCTCGGCTCACTGCAGGCTCTGCCTCCCGGATTCATGCCATTCTCCTGCCTCAGCCTCCGGAGTAGCTGGGACTACAGGCGCCCGCCACCATGCCCAGCTAATTTTTTTGTATTTTTTTAGTAGAGGCGGCATTTCACCATGTTAGCTAGGATGGTCTTGATCTCCTGACCTCGTGATCCACCCGCCGCAGCCTCCCAAAGTGCTGGGATTACAGGCGTGAGCCACCGCGCCCATCCCAAAGTCATGCTTTGCAGAGTTTCTACAAATAACTGTTCAGTTTCTCTCTAAAAATCATATGAGTGGCCGGGCACGGTGGCTCACGCCTGTAATCTCAGCACTTTGGGAGGTTAAGGCTGGCGGATCATGAGGTCAGGAGATCGAGACCATCCTGGCTAACATGGTGAAACCTGGTCTCTACTAAAAATGAAAAAAAAAAAAATTAGCCGGGCGTGGTGGTGGGTGCCTGTAGTCCCAGCTACTCGGGAGGCTGAGGCAGGAGAATGGCGTGAACCCAGGAGGTGGAGCTTGCAGTGAGCAGAGATCATGCCACTGCACTCCAGCCTGGGCGATAGAGTGAGCCTCTGTCTCAAAAAAAAAAAAAAAAATTCATATGATAATGGTCTCTGTTTAAGCGAGGAAAACTATAAGGATCTTGGAATCATTGCCTACATTGACTTAGAAAGCTTTATTTTTAGAATATAATTTTAAATTTTGAGCTAATTATGAACTATTAAATTATATATGATGACACAATCAAATAAAAGCTGTTTTGATTTCTTGGTGGTACTTGGTGGAAAGCCAGTTCATTGGGGCAATATACTGTCCTCACCCTCAAGTGATCACAGATTGCTCAGGGGACATAAGAGGTGGGGTTGGGGAGCTGCAATCTTTGCTGTCATTGAACAGCACAGGGGTGCAATGTGCATCTATTCAGGTATTCCTCTTTGCTAGACCTTAAGGGCTAGAAGAAAGTGAAGAGAATGAAATGGTAGAGAATTTTTTTTGGAGAAAAGTATCATCACACATATTACCAATGTAGAACAATTATGATTATACAGTTTTAAGGATCTCAGATATTTTCCTGCTTAGAGTCTATGTGTTTTCATTTAATTATTAAAAAGTACAGGATTATGTAATTTTTTTTGCATTTTTTGCCTTGTGGTTAGACCCTAAGTATTAAAAATTGCCTCTACTTAACAGTGGTGCAGTCTTAAAAATTCTGGCTATAGTAGCAAAGGTTCTGGTGTTGGAATATTGTTGGCCTATTAGATTCAGGGAAGTATTTTGATGGTTAAGAGTATTTCTGACTGGGCTAAAGGCAACATTTTATCTTTCTTTCATACCTATATGTGGTTATAAATGCCTAGTTATTTTGTCTATGAAAATGAAATCAGTTTCTACAAAGTAAACAGCAAAACAAAAAGCATCCATGAATCAGCAAACTTTGAAGTGGAATTTTAGCACTAATAAAAGCCCTTGCCTATGATCGAGTCGCCCTCTTTAATGATTTGCAGGTCACTGTTCATCTTTTCCTTTCCTTTCTTTACCATTAAATGAATCTCTCCCAGGTGTCCCAGAGAGTCTCCTTAGAGGCAGCGTTCCCTCTTGTCTTGTGAGAATAAGTCTAAGACACTCTTCCATTTTGGTGAGTTGATGGTGGGGTTCGTAAATATCCATATGGTCAAACACGCATTGATTGAGGCCATGCAGATCTTGCTGAGCAACACAGAATGCATCTTCGTACCTTCTTCCCTCTCCAGCCCAATCCCCAATACTTTGGCAAGAATAAATCCATAGCTGCAACATGGGAAGCTGGATATTCATGCCAAATCAGGACATTTGAGATCAACAAGTTAGAAAAAAAAAACAAAACCCGTGACTTTTCATGTAGCACTCTAGGGTGACCTGGCTCAGAAGTTGTCCAGGGCAGACCAGGCCAATAGCCATGGGACATTCCCTGAGACAGCTTTTGGACTCTTCCTTCTTCCAACACCCTGGCTCATATTCCCACTCAAAGGAAATGGCAGGAAGTGACTCTACAGACAGGCAGACTATCTGCAGAGAGGAAAAATCTCCTTTGAGGACCACTTCATGCACCCACCCACAAACATGAAATAAGTCATAACTGATTCATCCTGCCAGCCACCAGGGATAGTTGGATTAATTGAACACAGTTCTTAAGAAATGTTCAGCTGAGGGAGGTCAACCAGGAGATCAACGACCAGGTACAAGGGGAAGCTCTGTTTTGGTATTCTGTGCTGCACACTCCACGTTTACCCAGAAGATGCGTAATTACTTCTGAGAAGCTGAGGCCAGGAGCAGGTACCTCTAACAAGCATGTTCTGAGTGTTCTCTATGAGACCTGGGAACTGGACCAGGTTGTTTCTTAGTGCTACCTCCAGCTCTCCCTCATTGTTCTTCTTTTGATATAGACATCGTGATTTGGAGGAGGAATGCCTTGGCAGCCAGAGTGGAGCAGTCGAAAACTGTGTATCATAAAAATGAAAATGCGTTCTCTTAGGTTTGTGGGCGCTTGTGTCAAGGCCTGAAGAATGAGCTCATATCACAATATTGTGATTGTGGAAAACGTATTGCATAGTAAGTGTTGCCTGTGATAGTATCACATGAGCATACACCCGCACAAGAAGGGTGTGCTGGAGTGGACGTGCTATAGTGGCACCGAAGGAAGCACAGTACTGCCTTTTCGTATGGCATGTTGGCTTTGTGTTTGACAGTAAAGGGAATAAAATAAGGTCCTTGTAACTGGAGCACTTCTGTGTGAGTAGAGGAAGATAAAAATAAGTAAAAAAGAAGATAAAAAGAAAAAAGTAAAAACTTCAATGGGATTTTAGGGGGAGTCTGCACTCATATCCAGCGTATAGGAAAGGCTTTGCAGACAGTGGGACAAGATGTGGGGTCTGGGAGATAGACCAGGGCAATGACAGTAAGTGCTGCATACAGAGGAGACACCTAAACAGCTGACTGGGTCTTGGGAGTCTGGGTATGGAAAGAGTTAAAGATGACTCTAGGCTCGAGCCTGGAAGTCTAAAAGGTGCAGACACCATTTCTAGGGATAAGAAGTTTCATGGAGAAGGATGGAGTTGGACCCAAAGGAGAAGAGAGGAGAAGTCTGTAGATTTGGTTCCCAATCTTTGACTTTGAAGAGCTGAGAAGAGATGTTTAGTAGGAAATGAGTTGGAGTTAATGAGACAATGTGGAGTCGGAGGGTTTTGAAGACCGCTGGGCGAGGGGACAGTTTCTTTGGGATTGGATGTGGTCATGTCATGAAAGCTTTTTCAGTGGAGCTCAGTAGAAGCCAACTTGCAAGTAATTGAAGAGAAAGCAGGCAAAATGCCAAGGCGTGTTGATGGTCTCTATCATGTTTATCGTTGTGTCTGAGAATTGTAGCACTGTACTGACTCAATTAACTTTTGTTAATACAAGGGAAAGTGAGATATTGAATGTTAGCTTAAGTGGAGTCAAGAGATGTTTTGGATTATTTATTTTAGGGTAGAAGAAATTTCTCTTGCACAGGGAAAATATCCATCACAGAGAGAAAGGGAGGAGATGCAGGAGGGAGAAGACAGCAAGCTGGGAAATCATGGCAGTGTCTGTCTCAGGGGCGCAGATGCAGGGATTAAATTTGGAAAGGAGCAATTATCAACCCCGCATTGCCGAAGGATTTGGGAGCAAGGGAGCTTTTACCTCTGAGTCAAGAGTGAAGGGGGAGAATACAGGTGAAGCTACTGAAAAATCCCAAGAGTGGGAGGTCCAGGTTTAAAGAACTTACATTTTATGGCTTCATTACTCTAAAAAAAAAAAAATAGAAAACAAGGTCAACCTTTGTGAGTAATGTGAGAGTAGTTTTGGGGTAAGAGGCAGCAGAAAGGAAGGTTTTCAGCAGCTGTGTAGAGAATTATATAGGAAGTGAATTAGGAGTGAATGAAAAGGAGTTAAGGAGTGAATGTAAATTCCAAATGGGTTTTAAAAATTATGAGATTTGTGGTAGAGACAGCCAGTATTAGCTGCATGCTTTTTCTCCATCAGTGCTTAGTTCTCTGGCACTGGGGTGGAGAAAGAAGACCAAGAGCGGGTAGAAGCTTCCTGGTTAGTAAGAGGATGAGCAATTTCAGGGAACTAGTCAGAGCACAGTGAGCTGACTGTGTGGAGGGGAGAAGAGCCCTGAGTTGATAAAGGTCCTGGGAAAATAGGATGAGTCAAAGAAGGAGGGAGCTTCATGAGCATCCAGGAAGGCTTCAGAAAGAGCAAGGGCGAGGCAGAGATGGAAGGAGAGAAGGCTGTGGTTAGAGAGAGGAATTTTCGCTAGAGATTTTTTTGCCCTCATCAGTTCAAATCCAGCCTGGGCTGCGTACCTTATATAATCATTTTCATCGTGTTGGTTGGCTTGTTTTTAGGGTTTCTGTGTTCATTAGAATAAGATACCCTGGGAAAGGAAACGTAAAGTCGTCTCTCTTCTGCCACAGTAGGATCACGTTGGAAGAGTCATGTTTAGTTCCAGACATCTCCTTTAACTATGTATTCTCTGCAGGTCCCACGGGTACCACCTGAGAAATACTGAAAAGAGTCACTCCCCAGCTCCACTGCTCTCTTTCTGGTCCAAGTCACCGTGATCCTGTGCGTGGATCATGACTCTGCTTTCCTAATTGTCCTCGCTTCTCTGTAAGCAAGGGTCTGTTCTTCACAGGGAGCCAGGATGACTGCTAGACATTGTCAGTCCGTGTGGCTCCAGTGCTGCCAGCCTTCCTCCAGGGCCTGAGGGCCCTAACCACCTGAGCCCGGTTACTTCTTGGTCCTCATCTCCTAATGCTTTTCCCTTGGTTCTTTCTGCTCTGCCCACACAAACATTCTTGGTATTCCTCACCCCAGGGCCTTTGCACTTGCTGCTCCCTCAATCTGGAATGTTCTACCCATCATTTATGACTTAGTTCCTCACTTTCTTTGGGTCTTCATCACCTGCACAGTAAAGCCTTCCCTGACCACACTATTAAATATTGTTCCCCAGGCCGGGCTTGGCAGCTCATTCCTGTAATCCCAGCACTTTGGGAGGTTGAGGCAGGCAGATCACTTGAGGTCAGAAGTTTGAGACCAGCCTGGCCAACATGGTGAAATCCTGTCTCTACTAAAAATATAAAAATTAGCCAGGCATGGTGGTGCATGCCTGAAGTCCCAGCTACTTGGGAGGCTGAGGCAGGAGAATCGCATGAAACTAGGAGGTGGAGGTTGCAGTGAGCTGAGATCGAGCCACTGCCCTCCAGCCTGGGCAACAGAGTGAGACTTCATCTGGAAAAAAAAAAAAAAAAAGTGTTCCTCACACATCACCCTGTCTTCCTGCCCACTTTTATATCCCCTTCTCACAGGCTATTAACTTTACTCTTTTATTTTTTTTCTTTACTGTACGTCTCCTCCAATGAGAAGGGAAGGGGTTTTTATTTCGCTTGTTTGTGGCTCCATCCTCACTTCCTAGCACATAGTGGATGCTCGATGATGTTCACTGAATGAATGAATATTGAATTACCTGGCTATAAAAGTCATATATGCCCATTGTAGATAACTGGGAAAGCACAGAAAAGTATATAATATAAAGATATGTGTAGATACATATATACATAGTTCTATGTGGAAATAACCTCTGCTAAAATTACAGTGGAATTGCTTTTTTTAAAAAAAATAACACATATACATATATAGTTGATGCATCAGTAGGGATACTGGTAAATAGAATGAGATTGTGGGTATATGACCAAGGGGATAAAGATTTAAAATCATATTATCTGATGGACTGTTTCTGATAAATACTTAACCTAGAGATGACCAGGCTTTGGAGAGCATAATATACATTTTAGATATTTGAAGAATTATGGTGTCTAAGACAAAGTATACTTATTCTGCATAATTCTGGACTAGAGCAGAATCCACACTACTGGGGAAAGATCCTGAAAGGGCAATGTTGGCTGCATAGTGAGATTAATTCTCTCCTGTGGGCCACCCATCTGTAGGGCTAAATTTTGAAGAACAGAGCTTGACATCAATAGAAGTTCAAATAGAAATACGATGGCCTCCTGCGAGGTATTTGCTGCTTGATGGCTTTCATCTAAAGAATCTAAGGTAGAAAAGACACATTTAAAAAACCTTTAAGGCAGTTTTAAACAGGTAACAGTAAATTTGATAACAAAAACAGGACATTTCTTATATGTCTGTGGGTATTTCCCTTTTCTATAAAATATCTTTTCTATTTATTACAGAGTAGTAACTTACATGGAGTATCTATTTACTGTTTATTTTCTCTCTTATCACCCCATTGGTCCTCACAGTTTTAAGTGTCGTATTATCATGGAAGGGAGTGAAAATGCATTTCCTTAGCCATGCATAAGACAGATTAGACCAAAAATTCATTTTCTTTTAACCAATCTATTTCTCTATTTTTAGAAATACATTACTCCAGAAACATCAGGAACACATTAAGCTCCATAATAACTGAGATTTTAAAGCCATGTTTTGAAGACCCTCTAAACCCAACTGATATAAACACATTTAAGCCTGTCATGGTCATGATGTCATTTGTCCTGTAAACATCTTTTAGCCTTTGGAGAAATTGTAGCAGACATATCAGCAGGATTCATAAACAAGCCAGTGGAAAATACACACAGAGAAGTTCATAATTTGAGTAATTTTTGTTGAAAAATCGCAGGACATCTTGATGGATTTATAACTGTCGTGATAAAATTAACAGTGCATAGGCCAGGCATGGTGACTCACGCCTGTAATCCTAGCACTTTGGGAGGCCGAGGCGGGCGGATCACGAGGTCAGGAGTTTGAGACCAGCCTGGCCAACACAGTGAAACCCTATCATCTCTACCAAAAATGCAAAAAAATTAGCTGGGCATGGTGGTGCGGCTGAGTCAGGAGAATCGCTTGAACCCAGGAGGCAGAGGTTGTGGTAAGCTGAGAATGTGCCACTGCACTCCAGCCTGGGCAACAGAGTGAGACTCCATCTCAAAAAAGAAAAGCAAAAATAAAAATAAAAAACAAACAAAAACAGTGTATAGAGTATTTTTACTTTGAAGCTATTGATATTTTCCAAAGATCTGCTTTTTAAAAATTTAATTTAATTTTACATTCCAGGATATATGTGCAGGATGTGCAGGTTTGTTACACAGGTAAACGTGTGCCATGGTGGTTTGCTGCACCTATCCACCCACCACCTAGATATTAGGCCACACATGCCTTAGCTATTTATCCTGATGGATATTTTCAGGATATCTGTTTTTAAGAAGAATAACATGCATTCATTTGAATTGCTGAAGTTTTCTTAAATTCACTACAAATTATTTATCCTACATATATTTTAAGTCAGTTTTAAGTAAGACTGTTTTTGAAATAAATTTGAGGTATTTTAGTATAAATCACCCACAAAATAATTTTTAAATTCTGTAAGATTCTATTTGTTTGACTTTATTGCATTAAGATTCCTGTTATGGTTGTTTTTTAAGATAAATTTAGCAGCATATCAGTCATTTAAGGTTTATTTTACACTTGAGCAAGTGGCAATGTATGGCATAAAACAAGCCCTCCCTATTGTTATAAATGAAGTGTAATCAAGTAGGTTATAATAATGCAAGGTGAAATGGGAGACAAAGCAGTTTTTAGCCAGTGCTATCCAGGCAACTCACCTTTGTACTCCGAATTTATTTGGATTACCAAGATAATTGAGGGGATTTTTGCTCAGGTAATTGTGGTTGGGTAATCTGGACTTTTCTTCAAATTTGATTTGAATGAAGCCTCTTAAGCAGAAACATATGGGCATGGAAGAGCAAGCATCAGAACTCTTAAAGGGCAATAAAAAGTGTCCTAAGGATTTATCATTGGATGGCATCTTTCATCCAGATGGATTCTATAGCATTTTAAGGCTTGTAAAGAAAGGCCAGATAGACGTACGACAGTGCCCTTTCCACTCAAAGTTGTGGTCAAGTGCAGTGAAATTTGCAGTGTACGAATTCCTGCTTCCTTCCCTTCCACCCCAATGCCTCCCCAGCCACCCAAGTGCTCAAAGGCAGAGCTAAAGCAAGGAGCTCCACCCAGAGCCAAAGCTTTCCTGATGAATTCTGCTGCATTGCTGGGTTGTGCTGGTCCTCCTCTGGTACCTTCTTAATCTTTGCTAAAGATGTATGCCCACCATTGTCACCCCCAAAATGTCCATATACTTTGAGTTTGGGGTTGACCAGTCAGCTGACAGGTGGCACATACTTTATGGAGGCAGATGGAAAAATTTTACATTCAGCAGAAGAGCCTAATTCCTAGCAAGGATTGGATTGAGATAACAAGGGGCGTTAGAAAGCTCCAGAAGGCAGGGTCTCAGGCCTGCACGTCTGTCAATATATGATGAGTGATTGGGCCTAACTGATGCCTGAGTGTAACCCTCCTTGAGGAGGGGGTTTCATTCCACTGGAGCAAGAGAGGGATGTGGATGTTCTTATCATCTCATGGCCTTACAGGGGAATCATTTGATGTCAGGATTTTAAGAGATATTAAGTAATTCACTTGCCAGGGGTTTGCAGTTTACTAATAATTTTATTTAACTTTTAGGTTATAACTATCAGGGTGAGTCAGTTGTGTGCAAAGCACAGGACTAGGAAGAGGGGTGATGTGGAGCGACTGCCTCCGGAGCACGTGGTTTCCTTTTGGGGTGACAAAAATGTTTGGAACTAGGCAGAGGTGTTGCTTGCACAACATTGTTAATTAAATGCTACTGAATTGTTCACTTTAAAACTGTTAGTTTCATGTTACGTGAACTTCACCTCAGTAAGAAACCAAATATGTTTGAATATTTGTTTTCTTTTAAATCATGTGTCTGGCATAGTGGCTCAGCCTGTAATCCCAGCACTTTGGGAGGCCAAGATGGGTGGATCACTTGAGGTCGGGAGTTTGAGACCAGCCTGGCCAATATTGTGAAACCCCGTATCTACTAAAATACAAAAATTAGCCAGGCGCGGTGGTGTGTGCCTGTAATTTCAGCTACTTGGGAGGCTGAGGCAGGAGAATTGCTTGAACCTGGGAGGTGGAGGTTGCAGTGAGCCAAGATCGTGCCACTGTACTCCAGCCTGGGCGACAGAGCAAGACTCTGTTTCAAAAAAAAAAAAAAAAAAAATGCACGTGTTGGAGATGCTGTTTTATACCTTTGTGGTGAGTCAAAGAAGGACTGGGAAAATGCTTCACCTTCCAAGACGCCAACCTGGTGTCAGAGCATGGGTATACGGGCTGTGCTGACTATGCTTACGGTCAGTCCCTGAGAGCCGCTCCTCATCTGTGCACATATAGGAGCATGACCCATTAGCAAAACAAGGTGGACAGAGGAGCCAGACAGGCAGGGGCTTCAATGGTGAGGAATATGCTCAAAATGACCTCTTCAAAAATACAGCAATGATTTGTAAGTATCTTTAATCTTTAGCTTTTTCACTTTATTCATTGATTTCTATCTTCTCATGCTTAAAAATAACTCAAAAGTTATATTTATATGTCTAGAACAGTAAAGATAGGATGTGAATCATGTAATTTTACATTTTCTAGTAACTACCTACACTAACTAATTTCCATCATGTATTTTCTTTTAATACAATCTCCCAGGATATATCTGAAGGGTCCAGCATAGCCAAAATGGAATCTTTTTAATATGTAATCAATATAAAAATGACTAATGAGATCATTTTTTCATAGAACATCTTCCAAATCCAGCATATATTTTGCACCTACAGCACATCTTAATTTGGACTACTCACCTTTCAAGTGATCAGTTGTCACAGGGGCTAGTGGTTGCCATTTAGACTGTGCAGTTCTAGGAGTTGCGATTTTTGTTGAGTCCTCTCTGGTCTCAGGAGATGCTCAGTGACTAAAACGTAGGTGAAGAACGATAAACATCACATTATGCATTAGTTTACAGCCTCAGCATCATTAAAGTGCCTTCAGCTCACAATAATGTGAATGACATAAAAGAAAATAATATTCTTTTCCATTTTATGGGTGAGAAAACTGAGATTCTGAGAGCTGACATCTGCTCATTTATTCCTGCCCAGGAATGGCTTAACTGCTGCTCTGGTTTCCTAGTTGTCTTGGACAGGCCCTGGGCAGTCTCTGTTCCTGGAGGAAAAGATTTATGCACTGTGAAAGGAACTCAGTCATTTTTTACAGAAGAGAAAATGAGTCTCGGAGAAGTACAGTAGCTCTCTTGGTGGTCATGCGCTAGTCAACCATGGAGCTTGAACAAGAACCACGCCAAGAGCTCCTTTCAATTCCAGGTAACAAGCACAAGCCCACATGTCTTCCGTCCCCCAGGCTCCTGGCCAGTCATGCCTGGCCATATAGTTGAAAGCAAAGGGTATGTAATGGAATTGCATAACTCC
Organism: Hylobates moloch; assembly: GCF_009828535.3. NCBI lineage: Eukaryota > Metazoa > Chordata > Mammalia > Primates > Hylobatidae > Hylobates > Hylobates moloch. The sequence continues at coordinate 7,651,176 of NW_026652289.1, forward strand.
ATTTAAAACAGAGAAGCTGACAGACTAGTTCACTGCTTTAGCCACTTAGCCCTGGGACAAATTCTGGCTAGGTACCAATTCTAGAAACCTGGAATTTCCCCTCACAATGCCTCTCCCAGTGCAGCTCAGTCATAAAGCAGGGAGTGGCTGGATGGAAGCCCATTACTCCGTAGGTCACTTGGTCACGTTGGACACAATTCTATCTCCTTGATCCAAGAACTGAGAAGGAGGGAGAACCAACTAGACCCAGGAACTTTCTCTTTTTTTTAATGAGAAGAACCATGTTTGATTTTTATGACTTTTTGTTATAGTAAAATACACATAAAATTTATCATCCTAACCATTTTTTAGTGTACAGTTGATTGGTGTTAAATACATTCACATTGTGGTGCAAAAATCACCATCATCCATCTCCAGAACTTTTTTCATTTTCTCACACTGACACTCCAACCCATTAAACAATAGCTTTCCATTCTACCCTTCTCTCAGCCCCTGGAAGCCATCATTTTACTTTCTGTTTCTGTGAATTTGACTGCCCTAGGTAACTCACATAAGTGGGATCGTACAGCATTTGTTCTGTTGTGGATGGCTTATTTCTCTTAGCGTAAGATAAATAAGACAATCTCTTACGTTCCAAAGGTCCATCTGTGTTATAGCATATGTCAGAATTTCCCTCCTTTTCTAAGGCCGAAGAATATCCCATGATATGTGTATATCACATTTTGTTTATCCACTCATCTGTGGATGGACACTTGGGTTGCCTCCACCTTTTGGTTATTGTAAATAATGCTGCTATGAACATGGATGTGCAAATATCAGTTCAATTTCCTGCTATCTTCATGCGGAATTGGTGAATCATATGGTAATTCTATTTTTAATTTTTGAATCACTAGACTGTTTTTTATAGTGACTTTCCTATTTTACTCTCCCACCACCAGTGCATAAGATTTGCAACTTTTCCATATCTCCACCAGCACTTGTAATTTTCTGATTTTTTGGTAATAGTCATACTAATGGCTATGAAGTATTTCATTGTGGTTTTGAGTTGCATTTTCCCAATGATTAGTGATGTTGAGCATAATTTCATGTACTTATTGGCCATTAGTGTTATCTTTGGAAAAAATTCTGTTCAAGTCCTTTGCCCATTTTTAAATTGGGTTGTTTTTGTTGTTGTTGAGTTGTAGGTTATATACATATATATATACTTTTTTCTGGATATTAATCCCTTATTAGATAAATTATTTTCAAATATTTTCTCTTATTTTATAGGATGTCTTTTGACTTTGTTGATAGCTTGTTTGATTCACAAAAGTGTTTAATTTTAGTGCAGGCAAATTTGTCTCTTTTATTTATGTTGCCTGTGCTTTTGGTGTCATATTCAAGACAGGCTTGTAAAATCCAATGTTATGAAGTTATTCCCTAAGCATTTTAGAGTTTTCTCATAAGAATTTTAGAGTTTTAGCTTGTATTTTTTGGTCTTTGTTCTATTTTGAGTTAATTTTTGTATATAGTATAAGGTAAAAGCCCAACTTTTTTCCTTTGCATATGTATACCCAGTTTTCCCAACACCGGTTGTTGAAAAGACTCCTTTTTTTCTCATTAAATGATCTTTGAACCACTTTCAAAAATTATCAGACCATATATGCAATAGTTTATTTCTGAAGTCTCTATTCTATTCCATTGGCCTGTATATCTTAGACCCCGGAACTTTCAAGGACACGTTTAATTTTACTTTCCTCTCACACACTAAATCTTGAGATTTTGTCAGCCATAAATTTATCTATTTAGTTCATTGATATGTTCTTTTCTGTTTTGGTTATGCGAAGACTTAACTTGCAAAAAGAAATTTCAGTGTTGAAATATTTTTAGCCAAATCAATTTAGCATTTTAAAGTACAGCTTGATTAGAGATTTGCACAATTTTCACTTAGCATTTTGAAATGTAAATACTGATGACAGGCTTCCATTGTCTTGTTTGCTCATGCATTCATTCTTCCCTTCAACGTGCACTGAATACCCACTAGGTCTCAGGCTCTGTGTTGGGTTCTACACATTCAAAACCATGGTCTGTTGCCTCTAAGTTTAGTGGTGGATACAGCTGTGCAAACAGTTGCTTTAACAGAGGATGCATAAAATGCTAGGGGATGCAGAGGAGAGGCTGATGTCCCAGAGGAGGGCTTCACTTAGAAGATGAGGCTGGATCTGGTATGGAAGGATAGATAGGAGTCCTCAAGGTGGATAAAGAGGAGAAGAGTATTTTAAACCTGGGATAGAATGACTGTTCTTGAAACCATAGTTCTTTTCATGTGGGCTGTTTTCCCAAGTGGCTTGTTCTTTGCGTTACTGACCAGCTTTCCAGTATAGAGCCTAGATGGAGATATGGCTTGATGACTCTGGCGGGCTCCCAAAGCCCCTAAGTATAAGTTAGGTTTGGTTGGAGATTACCTCAGTGTCTACCTGGAGAGTCCATTAGTCTATTTTTAGGGGTAACTTACCAGCAAGATATTTAATGAGTCTGATGGAAGTCATCACATGTACTCCATCCCTAGGAGTAGAGAGGGAGCTAATGGCTCATGGTCCATAGCCCACATAACACTTGCCATCAGATGTAATAACCCAAGATTGGGTCCAGAAATGGTTGCTTAGGCAGGGTAAAGAAGCAAAGAGGATGAGATGTGAAAAAAGCACCAAGAACATAGTGTTAATTTAAAAAAATTATGTTTTCTTATTGGTTGAAAATATGAATTTAATAAGAAGTTCTTTCTCCCCCTGAAATCCCATAGTATTTTATCTGTATTCCTCTTATGAAAGAAGCAGCTGTATGATCATCAAGCACATTAACTTTTAAACACAAGTGAATTTGTGGGATCAACATGGCAGAATATTAGAAATTGCAATTGAATTGAAAAATCTAGGAAGTATAGCAGTTTTCAGCAGTGAACACATTTTACTTTATATTACTGATATTTGTGTCCTTGCAAGGTCTTTAAATATAGGGTACTTCCCGAATTCATCTTTGGGTCTTCCAGGCTGCCCACCACATAACCTAACACATTGTGGGTTATACATGAAGGAATGAACGAATAAGGGAAAAAATAAAGGTGTTTTGAAAATCATAAAATATTCATGAATGTAAGATATACAGTGGGTTTGGTAAGTGATGGGTGCTATAAAATCTTTTATTTTTTTAATTTAACTTTTATTTTTGGTTGTGGTAAACACATAAAACATACAATTTATAGTCACAACATTTTCCAGTTCAGTGGTGTTAAGTATATTCACATTGTTGGTGCAGCCAATCTCTGGAACTTCTTTACTTTGCAAAACTGAAACTCGATGTCAATCAACACTCCCCATGTTCCCCATGCCCCCACCTTTTGGCAACCATTATTACTACTTTCTGAATTTGGACTACTCTAGGTACCTCATATAAGTAGAATCATACACTGTCTTTTTGTGACTGGTTTATTTCATGCAGCATAATGTCCTTAAGATTCATCTATGGTGTATGTTGCAGGATGGTGTGGGTGGGAAAGCATTAGGGAAAATAGCTAATACATACTGGGCTTAATACCTAGGTGATGGGTTGACAAGTGCAGCAAACCACCATGGCACACGTTTACCTATGTAACACACCTGCACATCCTGCACTTGTCCCTTGGAACTTTAAAATAAAACGATTAAAAAAAACCACTTTAATTTTTAAAAAAGATTCATCTATATTATACAATATGTCCAAATTTTCTTCTTTTTAAAGACTGAATGATATTTTATTGTATACCACATTTTGTTTATTCATTCATCTGTTAATGGACGATTGGGTTGCTTTGACCTTTTGGCTATTGTGAGCAATGCTGCCATGAACATGGCTGTACAAATAACTCTTTGAGATCCTGCTTTAAATTTTTTTGAATATATACCCAGAAGTGGAATTGCTGGATCATGTGGTAATTCTATTTTTAATTTTTTGAGGAACCACCATACTGTTTTCCATAGAGGCTGTATCATTTTATATTCCCACCAGCAGTGCACAAGGGTTCTAATGTCTTCATATTTTTGCCACCATTGTTATTTTCAATTTTTTTATATTTCATAGTAGCCATCCTAATAGGTGTGAGGTGTAAAAATTATTTTTTAAGACTAAAGAATGAAGCTATTGAGTGTCACTTGCTTATCTTCAAGCAGTCAATGCTTTTTAAAAATAATTCTTCAAAGCAGACTATATGTTGAAGTCAGAAGCTTCTTATGTGTGACTTTCAGGGACTCTGAATCAGGTGTTCATTTGGCAACAGAAACTGATGAAACATTCAAAACAGCTTTCTCTCCCAAACCTTAAAAAGAAAAGTTTTCACATTAAAAAAAATCACAAATTGTTTTTTTCTTGTCAGTGATGACTTACTGGTTCATGCAGAGGTGAATATTGGTAGGTAAATAATCCCAGGACTGTATGCTGAGAATGAAGCTCAGAGCAGACCCTTATCAGAGTGTCTGTCTTCGGAAATACTTGAGTCAAGGAGCTGTCCAGCAGGAGAGAGGCGAGTTATAAAGGCTTTATTTGCACGTATTTGCAACTCTTTGTTGCAGTGTAAGTATAAGTGAAGTGTTTAGTGTGTGCTTCTGTGTATGGGGAGGGGGAGAAGAGAGGAGGGTGAGAGCACTTGTTCCTTGTATAAGAAAAAAAATGGCTCTATTTACACCGTAACTCCCCATGATTAGTGCATGAAGAAAACTATATATTTTCTGAAAGCAGGCAATTTTAAGAGCATGAAAACTGTGACATCATCCAGGAGAGCTAAATATCAGTTGAGCAGCTAGAGTAAGAGCTGTATGCAATGAGTTATGAGGCTCTGAAACTTTCCACGCGAGTTTACGCCCTTTGCGGCATGATATGAAGACTTTTGTGTAGCCTAAGTGTTGGTTTTAATGAGGTATTGCAATGTACACTCAAATGAAAAACACATGATATACCCCAGGCAAGAGAGAAGCAATAACTGTACATATTTTTGAAGAAGACTAGTCATACCACAGGCTACCATTATAACAGAAAAAACAACAAGAATTTTAATACAGTTGTCTGGCCAAATATATTAATTTAAACTGAATGCCTTTTAAAAAATATTATAGCTGTAAGGCACAACGTTCCATTGGCAAGCATCTTCAAAACCTTTATTTTAGAGGATTGAAGGAAAAAGTGCAAGCAGCCCTTCCCGGCATGTACGTTTGGAAGATCCACCAAAAAGTCTTTGATCATTTATGTGAGGCTTCTTTGAGTTTGACACAAAGAAGCTAAAATAAAAATAAATGAATTTTTAAACCAGTTGACGTCTTTGTATTTACGTAAGAGAATGACTGAGATGCCTTCTGGAATTCTATGGTAAGAACACTGGGTTGTGCATCTGAGGTCAGCTGGTGCTTCGCTCTGGCTGTGTGTTGACCTGAGTTCAAATAACTGAGACAGATTTTCATTTACCTGTGACCTCACTTGGGTGTTAGCCCTGGGTTCTAATAATTCTTGTCCAAATAAAGTACCGTATGTTGTGTGTTCCTTAATTTGGAAATCCGAAATCTCAAAGTGCTTTACTTCATTTTAATTCAATAGTGATTTTACTGACTTCCTGCTTCAAGGAACACAGAGGTGAAAAAGAGCTAGTGCCCTCAGATGGCTTATTATAAGTAGATCATTTTTGATCAAATATCTCCAAAATCGGTTGAGGACTGATACAGCACTGGGAAGCTTGTTGGGTCAATGGACATAATTTTTATTGAGGGATTTCTTTGTATTTCTTTTGAGTCCACTTCACATATAAATCACCGATGAGAACATCAGGGTGGCAGTTACTTCCACTATCCATAGAGATCATTGAATTGCAGGTATGTGGAGTTGGAAGGCAGCTGAAAGTCCATGTCAGACTTTGATCAATGTCACCAAAGCCCCATTCTCTTGAAAATATTGCAAATGATGGGGATGATCTCTTCTTACCTTGAACACATCCAGACCTGTGATTATAATCAGAAATCTTAGCTTTTGGCTGTTCTCATTCCAGTTCCTTAAAGCTCCTTCTGACACACCAGCCTTTCACATACGGCACCTTCTTTAGAATCCCCTGCCAAGAATCAAGTGTTTCCAAACTAGAATTGCTTTAGATGATGGGATAACACAAGGTGTCAAGGCTTCTTCTAGTTTTGTGAAGTAACTTTCGTAGTGACTTCAGAACTGATTTTCCATCATTTGAAATGGAAGCCTACTATCACATTGCCCCCTAACCACAGTCTTCCAGCTGTTAACTATTGTGTCTTGTTATGTGGGTGGGTGGGGGTGCAGAATCGGTATATATTTTTCTTGCAACTCAAAAGAATCTGGAAATTAGCACCCTGGACTCACATAACAGTTTATCTTGTTGAACCCCCCATGTGCCCAATTATTATTGGTTGTCTGTTTGCTCCTGTGAGTAATGGAATGAGGGTCTCACCCTTTGTTACCTTAGATCATCTGGCTGAGAACTGAACTTTCTTGTTCTTCTTCTCTTTGTGATCTACTATTATGCTGGAAGCAACCAAGGAAATACTAAATCTTGATGTATACACCAACAGAATTTGACTTTGTTTTGGGAGGCAGAGAGAAATCATATAATAATATTTTTCCTTCTTACGTCAGTTTTATTTTTTTCTTGAAATGAACCAAATTGTCTACGCAATTGCCTCAGTTGAAAGAAAGACTCTGTGAAGCTTTTCCTGGCCTGGGTTCTGTGTAACGCACTGCACTTTGGTTCTGTCTGAATTTGACTCCTGGAGCTCACCGAGCCCTGCTGTGTAATTGGAAACATGCACACTCACAGCAGCGCTTGACTCTGCAGAATGCTGCGGACATTTTTCCCATCTTTGTTCATTCTTATTTTGTCCCTGTGCCATGATTTTTTAAATTGAATTCAAATTTGCAGCTTTTAAAAGAAAACCACAAGAACATGATTTTTAATCTCTTGAGATTTGCTTGCCGCTGTTCTACATATAAAATAGCAATTTCCTTAATACATCTAAGCCAGATTTATGAAACAATTAAAAATGGCATCTTATTTTTTTTTAAAGTCTTTTACCAGTTAAGGAAGAGCATGTACTACCAAAGCAAAACAGGTTTTGCCTCTGGCGAGTCTGAGAAGTAGGAATAGCTATTTACACATTGAAGTTACACATTTACACTTTGAAGAAGACTCCTTCTTCAAAGTGTCAAGGAGGGCTCAAACATTGTAAATGGCGATTTTAGCCTTCAGCCAGATTCCAAACTTGGAAGGAAAAAAAAGTCCTCACAAAACCATGTCGCCTCATGTGAAGTGATGTCATCATGCTGGGGAGAGGTTACCTAGAGAAGATGAAGCATCTTACAGATTACTTTGTTTGTGAGCTGTTTCTGATTATTCCGATGGAGGGAAGGTCACTTTGAATAATGACGCCTTGACATCCCTTCCGTGGGGAATCTACACTACTAGTCACCAGATGTGCTGGGTCAGGCACTTCAGGCCTCCTGACCATAAGCTCCACGTGTTCAGGTCCCCTTTGCCTGTGTGCCCTTGCTGGAGGAAGGCCAACCTGAAGCCTGCCCTCCCTGCCCACCACCCCAATTAAGGAAAGCTGTGTTTTGTGATGATTTATGATCCATATCTGTGTCTACAGGCCCAGTCATCTTCTCCAGGCATGAAGTTTTGGCCTGACTTTAGTTCAGCAGCTTCCCATGTAGAACTTTATTCGTCCTTTTGAGCTAACTATTAAATACTATTGAGCCTTTTCTGAAATGGGAATTTTCCTGTTTAGACATCATTACAAAATCCTATGACTCGATGGGACTTTGAAGATCAGTTGCTCTTGCAAGATCTTTACATTTTCAACTTTTTAGACTCTTAAAAGTTATAAAATGAGTCCTGTTGAAATCAAATTCACTATGTAGCACAAGCTTGCTCATCTTGAGAGTAAGTGAGCCTTCACGTGTTGGAATTTTCAGGAAATGAAGATGTCGCCTAATGATGTAGATGGTAGATTGAGAGGGATTTACAGTTATTATACTTGCCAATTCTACACCGAATTGAGGACTCTCCTGTGCAGAATTCTGCCAGACAGTTTTGAGACCTTTTCTTGACTCTTTCTTCCCCTGGAGAAGGCTTTCTGGCCTCTCTGTAAAGTTCATCCGATGGTCTTAGATCCACCCTCTGCAACTACTAGAACCACAGGAATAAGTAAATCCCTTTTCCAAATGGAACCTTTCAACTATTTGAAGAGAACACGATCATGCCTCACTTCAAACCTCATTCTTGCTGGACGCAGTGGCTCACTTCTGCAATCCCAGCACTTTGGGAGGCCGAGGCGGGTGGATCACGTGAGGTCAGGAGTTTGTGGACAGCCTGGCCAACATGGTGAAACCCTCTCTCTACTAAAAATACAAAAATTAGCTGGGCGTGGTGGTGTGCGCCTATAGTCTCAGCTACTCAGGAGGCAGAGGTGGGAGAATCACTTGAATACAGGAGGCAGAGGTTGCAGTGAGCTGAGTTCCCACCATTGCACTCCAGCTCAGGCGACAGAGCAAGACTGTGTCTCAAAAACAAAAACAAAACTAAAAAACCAAAAATCTTCATTGTCTTCTGTTCCAGGACAAGTCCCCAGTTTCCTCAATTGTTCCCCATGGTTTTTGTTTACTTTTATTTTTGAGACGGAGTTTCGCCCTTGTCACCCAGGCTGGAGTGCAATGGCGTGATCTCGGTTCACTGCAACTTCCGCCTCCTGGGTTCAAGTAATTCTCCTACCTCAGCCTCCTGAGTAGCTGGAACTACAGGTGCCCACCACCACGCCTGGCTAATATTTTGTATTTGTAATACAGACCGGGTAACACCACGTTGGCCAGGCTGGTCTCGAACTCCTGACCTCAGGTGATCGGCCTGCCTCAGCCTCCCAAAGTGCTGGGATTACAGGTGTGAGCCAACGCACCTGGCCAGCCATATGTACCTTAATGGAAAAACTAAAGACACAAATCAGGACATTAGATATTTTATTCTAATTTGATACTCTGTTGAGCCTCCTATAGGTAACATGGCTTCTGTCTAAGAATATAACTGATCACTGCTCCTCAACGCTACTCCTTCCCTAGCATTACCCGTCTTAGTATTAATAATAGGATAACCATTTACTCAGGGATTTGTTTAGGCCCAAATCCCTAGCATAATTCTTTAATCCTCTTTCCCTCATAGCCCATCCACCAACAAGTTCTGTAGGCTCCCTCTTCAAAATAGATCCCAGGGTCCAGTTCTCCACCTCACTTCCTCCACCACCAGCACCTTAATTCACATCACTAGCTCATTCTCCTGGAGACTGAAGTCACCCCTCCCTCATCTCCCTGCGTCTCCTCTTGGCTCCCTATAGACTGTTCTCCACACCGAAGTCAAAGTGTTTTCCTCAAAGTACAGATCAGATGAGATTTATGCCCTGCTAAACACCACCTCATACTTCCCTCGGCAATGTGGATACAATCCAAGCTCCTGTTCATGTTGCCAAGGCCCTTCAAGATCTCACCTGCCTCCAGCACCACTGGCTCACTCTGCTGTGGCCATACTGGCTTCTCGCTGGTTCTAGAATATTCCTTATTCGTTTCTACCTCAGGGCCCGTGTGCTCCCTGCTCCTGTGGTATAATTTAAAAGGTTGACAATGACATTCTCATTTAATTTCTACCCGAATCATTGCTGTGAATTTTATATTGGAAATGCAGACACAGTATCTTTTTAAAAAATTAATAGACCATTCTATTATTAATGCTAATATCATGGTACTCTCAATGAAGCTTAAAAAACTGGCTAAATCTTGCCAGAAAGGATATTTAAATATTAATTATACCAAATTTTAATAAACAGTTATTTTTACAAAGGTTGGCTATGGCTTCCTAATGTATAATACTAAACAACCTAATATGGATTGAATTGTGTCAGTAACTGTGAAGTTCTAATCCAGGTTCAAGTGATTCTCCTGAGTAGCTGGAACTACAGGTGCCCACCACCACGCCTGGCTAATGTTTTGTATTTAGCTGGTCCCTCAGAATGTGACCTTATTTGGAAATAGGGTTATTGCAGATGTAGTAGGGTGGACCCCTAATCCAGTGCTTGGTGTCCTTATGAGAAGAGGAAATTTGGAGACAGACAGGTGTATGAGGAGAAGGCCATGTGAATGCAAAAGCAGAGATTGGGATGATGCGTCTATAAACCAAGGAACACCAGAGATTGCGGCAGCCCCCAGAAGCTGGGGGGAGAGAGAGCCTAGAACAGATCCTCCCTCACAGCCTCAAAAGGAACCAACCCTGCTGACACCTTGATCTTGGACTTTCGGCCTCAGAGCCATGAGAAAATATATTTCGGTTGCAGAAGCCACCCAGGGTGTGGCACTTTGTTATGGCAACCCTGGGAAATGCATACAATCTTATCAGACCAAACTCACAGAACAATCAGAGATCCACGTTGTGCCTAAATCACTGCTGTTTTAAAGACAGCCACGTACAGTCACACGTTATTATTGTCACGTTAGGGTTTTACCAGGGTAGTTGTTCAGTAACCTCTGGCTTCAAAGCTTCTCAGGGCAAGGCCGCTCATACAATTTTGGGTTGCCCTTTGCTGTTTAACAGGTCCTGCTCTCCTGGAGAATTCCAGCTTTTTCTTTGGCCTCAGTGTAAGAGATCTGGGGGTGGGGCTCCATGCATGAGGATCAGAGGCAGAAAACTGCAATCAACGCTTCCTCTTCAGACCCTTCCTGGTAGTCACAGCCCTGTTCATCATCAGCTACGGTCAAAACTCTGGCTGAGAAATTGATCTGCTCGGGAATCATTCAGGGATTATTTAACCCGTCATTCCTCAGCGTTCACGAAGCATTCTCTCTGTCCTCAGCCAGCAGGAAGTTACCAACCACAGGGTTTTAAAAACACAGATTCCTGGTCCACCTCAGAGATTCTGATTCCGTAGGTCCGGGAGGTAGCACATACGTTTCCATTTGCAAGCCCCCAGCTGCAGGAGGCTGCTGGTCTGAGACCACACTTGGAACAGCGCTGGCCTTCAAGGACTAGAACACATTCTTGCCACACTCCATGTCGAATCCTCTTCTCACTGTTTCAGTCTATTATTATGCCCTTGAATTTCACCAAGGGCCAGTGTGGGATAGGCCATGTTTGCAGTGCCTGTGATTGTTTGAGAGAGGTCATAGAGGTCATCTCAGAGACTTCACTCATTGTGGTGCTCAGTATGCATCATGGAAAATTAGTCTCAGATCTGAGGATGCAGACATATTCAATCCCTTCTTAGAAATTGGTGGACATCTTAGTAGATGGTGAAAGTTCTGGAAGTCATCATCTTTCTCCCATTACTTCCAGAACTGGGATTTTTCTTAATTGCTATAGCTTTTCTCAGACAGAATTCTCAACATACTTTTTTCAATTCTTAATATAATGTCCTCCTTGTGCTGCTTGATTTTGTACTTTCATATGTTCTAATAATATCTTCATACCTGTGTATTTTATTCATTTTATTTTAAACAGTGACATTTTTATTATAACGTTAATCCAGGTGGACATTTTAGTAAATAGAGTTAGTAGAAAGAAAATTAAAACCTTCCTGACCCTCCTCACTCAGAAATAACATCTATGGACATTTTGGGGGATTAGCCTTCTAGTTAATATATGCATGTATTTTAATTAAATTATGTGCATTTATATATAAATCTGTAAGTGTACTTGAAAATTAGAATGAAGATAATTTTGCTAAAATTAAAGACGTCTTACTCACAGTTTTATTCATTGCCATATGTGTTTATCAGTTAAATCATGAGTATCGTTTTCTATCATGATGCAGTCCACTGTGACATAGTGTAGACTGCAATATAGTCTTACAGTCCTACTCTGACTCTTTTAAGTAGTTTCCAGTTGTTACTACTTCAGACAAAATTATGATTAATATTATAGCAGATACATTTAATTGACTTAGTATAAAATTATAGAAAGAGACTACTTAGGGGAGAGAGGGAGAGGTGCAAAGTAGAGTTTACATTTTTATTCTAATCCCTACTGGATATGAGTTCCTGTTTCTAAAGAATTTAGTTCACTCGTGGATTATTTACTCCTTGATGGTCAATCCCTGTCCTTCAGCCATACCCGAGAAGGACAGAGCATCCCTCATCCTCCAGTGGTCCTCAGTGCTTCCCTCACACACAGCACCTGCACATGTAACAGACCACACCATCACATTTCTTAGTCCCTCTCTTCTTCAAGGCCTCCTTTACAATTTCATGTCTTTGAATTCATACTCCCCATAAAGGAGTTGTTCTCCCCCGACAATAGTCAGAAAGGGTATTATTATTATTATTATTTTTTTTTAAATGGATTCTTAATGGACCACTGTTAATCACATTGCCTTAAAGAAAAACAAGCTTAATGTTTTTGTTCAGATCTTTCATTGGCCCATTTGGCTTTCAGTCCATCTCTGCATTTCCACAGACCCACATCTTCACCGAAGGTGTGGTTGGTAGAAGGACTGACAAAGACTTTGCGACTTGGGCTGGCTTTCTTCCTCTTTTCTGCCCATTGCAGTAACTTGGCAGGAGATGTCTAGAGGTTGGTGCTCCCACTGATATGCAGGTGCCTCTCCTCCCCCATAAGAAGCTGACATGATTGAAATCATGTAACAGCATTTAGGAGGTAAGGTGAGCAGGATCTCACAGGAAGGTTAGGTGGTGGGGATGAGGTAGAGAAATGACTCACAAACAACTCTGTGTCTGGGCCTGGTAACTGAGAGGGTGGAAGAAATGTTGGAGGGAAAGCACTGAGGTTCAGGAGAGCTTTGCATGTGCTTCTGGTCATGTGCCCTGAGAGCATCCGGAAGAGATGTCTGGCAGGCTTTTGGACACACAGGTCAGAATCCAGAAGAGGGTTAAAGCTTGAATGACTGTGGAAGGCATCGCCTGTTAGAGGCAGGAAAGACCATGGACATGAACATGGCCTTTCATGGAGAACATGGGCAGGGATACAGAACCCGAGAGAGGGTGAATGCCAAAAAGAGGTGGCAGGAGGGGCCCGGGGAAGATGTGAGGGGTGTCAGCTACACCACACGTGATCTTCATACCACACCAGTAGGGAGGGGGCTTGAGAATCCTGTTAGGTTGACTCTACTCATTTCCTTGGATTATCTGAAATAAATTTCTCTTTTAGTTTTAAAAATTAATTTTCTGGTCTCTTTCTGTAATCACAAATGATCTTAATTCGGCATCTACCCCTACTCTTTCCAATAGTTGCTTGATGTGGAAGCAGCACCCCCTTCTAAGATGGACTCTTAATTTGCGACTGTTGGTCTCTTTGTTTGGAATTAACATGAGCTCTTGTGTTTTGCCCACTTTTGTGTTTGCTTTAGGAAGCATTTCAAACAGAGGAGGCTGGAGAATTCTCTTTCAGGAGCTTTTCAGAAGTTATTTGCTCACCAATGCTCAGGATGAAGTGGGTGATCTCTGCTTACAGGCTTTTAAACATTTCCAGAATAAAGGACACTGTTACTGTTTCTGGCTCTAAAAATCCTTGCATTTTTTTCTTTCTTTCTTTTTTTAAACAGCTAACCGCTTTCTGTCTTTTTCACCCCAGTAAAGAAAACCTAATGTCTTATCACTGCTCCTGTCTTTTGGAGTTTTAAATTACAGAATGTTTAATCACCAGAGGTCCTTTTGCTTATTATATTTTAAACATGCAATGATGTTTCCAAAAATACTCTAAATTGAAGCAGGGAAAGTCAGCAACAGCTTTATTCAGGCTTTATTGGTGAACAGCTACTGGTTTGGATATCTGAGGCTGAGTAATTTCAGTGTAGATAGATAATTTAGCTTTATGATGATTCTGTTGAGTAATAGTCCAAAAAGATCAGCAAAGAGTCACATATAGGAAGATGTTTACTTTTTCCACAGTGAGCCATGGTTGCATAACGATTCCTAGTCCAGTGGTCAACAAGTTGCTGCCACTTCGTGACATATTTGAATTTATTCTTTGTTTATAGAAATTCAAGCCAGAAAGGCTCATAGTGTTGGCAGCTGATTAAAGCAATTTAAGTTTGATTTTTGACACTGTAATTAAATGTGGGCTCAAGTCAAATAGTACATTCCATACCCCTTCCAGGTGGGCAGGGCTCTGGAGCTGGCAGTGTGTCACTGTCTAGCTTGGGTTTGGTCTCAGGGATTCCAAAGAAAGCTTTGATTTGTAAATGGGTGGGTTGAAGGGTGCCTTCCAAAATATATCTTTTAGAGGTATGAACTAACAAAATAAATGCAAGAAAACTGGATTAATTTTAATAATTCTGCTGCTTTGATTCCAAATCCTTGAACACCTACAAAAACAAAGTGTCTCTTAAATCGCAGCCTTGCCTTTGGATCCCAGAGCTCTCTGTTTCTGTTTACGAGCAGGAAAAGCCAGACATGTATTTTGAGATGGATGGAGGCATACAGAGGAGAGTGGAGGCACCTAAGAAGCCCATTCAGGGTACCGATGGGCCATCACTGGGCTTTTGCAGCCTTCAGAATGAATTCCTTTCAAATTATGTTTTCGAAACCAGATCCAGGTTCTTTCTGTTAGTGATTGTTTTCATATGAAATAACATTGAAATCCAGTAGCAAATTGGGCTAGATGTAGATGAGAATTCCGTGTGGGTAACTAGGGTTTTACGGAGAATTACAATAATGAGTGGGGTGAGACTCAGATATTGAACATTCGTCACGGGTGGGAGCTTAGAGAAGTAGATCAGGGTGACCACCGGCTTCCTAGCCAAAGAGATTTTTGTCTAACCCTGGCCCTGCCTCTTACTCACTGACTTTGGATAAAGGATTTAGTCTGTTTTTTCTAAATATTTTTCGGGGAGATGTTGGTGATGAATACTCATTGGAATGCTCATTTAAAAAATGGACTTGGTGTTATATAAGATATGTCAACAAGAATGTTACTTTCTGGATTCTATGAAAAGGTACAGGAATAACAAAATAGATGGCTTATTTGTGATAGACAACCAACTATTTGATGGTTCATTTAGAAAAGTCTAAAGCTCAGGCAGGGGCTACGTAGAAAACATGGGCAGGATAGAAACATTAACCCACGTTATTTTTAGTGTGCCCTTTTTGCTACCTAAGTGTGTTTTTTAAGAATGATAGGGCATATTTCAGAGAGCAAACCTGGAAGCATTCAATCCAATGGCATTTCATAAAATGATTTTGAGTTGAAAACTGGCCTCACTCATACACAATGCCTCCTTTGAGAAACCATTTTTTCAGAGTCTGAGTTGCTCCCACTTTGAGAAATAACTACCCTAGTCCATATGGAACAATGCATTTCTTCCCCAAACACATTTTATGTCCAAGAAAAATAATTTCGTACAACTTATACCTACTTTGTTTTTGTTATTCTGTCTCCATCATATAGTATTTAAAAAGATTGTCAGAGCAACGTTGTTCAGCTTTCTCCTGAAAATTCACATGAGAGTAACAACTCTGTCTTTAGAACTGGCTTGAAAAATTCTGAAGTAAACAAGAATTTGCTTTTTCCTTTTGTCTAATCTGAAATTGATTTATGAGACAGGACCTCTATTGAACTGTGTTAAATACCTTGGAAATATTTGGAACCAAACTTTCATACTATAATAGGAAACGCATAAATATATTTGCTTGATTAAAATAAAACATTTAGATATGCTTGATCTACTACACTGTAAGTTGATTAAAAATAAAGTGTTTTAACCTTGCTAGGAAAGCAGTTATGGCAATATCCATTTTATGACTTTCAAATAGCTTTTATTGATTACAACTTTATACAATCATTTGTCATATTGCAAATAAGAAAATATGGTTAATATATGGATTTTTAATTTATGGTATCCTCTTCTTGCAATACCAATATAATCAATCTTTACAAATGTTAGTAAATCAAGATAGAACCTTTTATTAGTAAATTTATAGATACGATAAGAAAAGGAACAAAAATGCATATTTTATAAAGACCATTATTTCAGAAGTAAATCTTTTTTTCTTACATTTGAGAAAAAGTACAAATCTCATTTTATATCTTGTAATTTAAGTAGCTAGATCTTGCCAAAACTTATATATGAAACAGCTTACTTATAGCATTTCTTAAAAGCAATTTATTTTTCCTGGGGGCTTATTCATAGGAAGGGGACCACTTATGAAAAATTATTGATGCTACTTTAGGTTTAGATTAAAGCAATTCTTTCTATAATAGAAAATTCTCAATTTTTGTATGATACAGCTTGTAGTTATTGTATATAACATCAGTTATAACCCTTCATACTGAGAACTTTAGCTGGAGGAATAATTATAAAATTTACCAAGAGATATCTGAATTTCATTCATATCACGTTTTTAATGTGCAAGCCATAAGTTGCAAATTTTTGGTAAAGAATTTCACAACTAAGAGTGTCTGAATCTGCAAATGTACCCAAGACACCCTTTAATACTTACCTGATCAAACTTACGGTGATCTTAATTGCTAAGTTAAGTCCATTCAGTTAGAGTTGCAAGTAGTATAGTTCCTGCCTCCTCAGGGGAGCTTTGTCACCATTGTGTCTAAGTTGGCCTGAAAATTTCTTAAGCTGATTACTATTTTAGTTTCCAAGCTTCCACGCTTGAATTGTGTTTTTTTGCAAGCAAATTCAATGAACTTCGCTTTGTACCAGGTTCCTCTCTCATTTTATTCACATGGTGATGAACTGATTATATTTGTATGGAGGCTATCTTTCCCAATCACCCTGAATATTGTTCTAAATTTAAGCTCTATGCCTCTCTCTTTGTTTCTTTTCCTGAGCTTCTTTTGTCCTAGAGTAACCTCCACATTTTTTGGAGGTGGCGTCACATAGTGTTTTAGATGTGAAATAAGGAGTTAGAAAGACTTTGGTCTGAGGTCTGTTTGCTTGCTGTGACTGTGGGCAAGAGACTTAACTTCTCTGTGCCTGCCTACCTTTAGCTATAAAATGTAGCTAATAATAGACATATCTAGTAAGGTTTTGTGACAACTGGACCAGGGCTTGGCTCCGTATGTAGTAGTTGCACTTTGAGTTGCTGAATGTTGCTTGAGAAAATGAAGGGAACTGTGTGGCTGGTCTCACTTTCAGTTGTGTCCATGAATCTCTGATGCACACTCACTGAAGCCTGGAAATCCCCCTCCTCGACTCTGTGCTGTCGGCTGGCTCTTCTGTCCCTGCCAGGCTTCTAAGAGATGGGTGGGCTGAAGGCTCAGCTTTAATCTTGGCTTTTATTTGTTATCTCACTTCTCCCCACTAAGAAATGAGATCCAATCACATGGCTTAAAAACCATCTATAAACTGGTGATTCCCAGTCTCGAATCCTGATATATCCAGCTCCCAACGAATATCTCAACATGTATATCTGTGAGCACCTCGGACATAAAGTACAAATCCCTATCTGCCCTCCCCAATCTCATATTCTTCAAGTCTTCTTCTCTGTAAAGTAGAAACACTGTTTTTGTGGTTGTTAAGCCTTAACATTACACAACAACCACAAACCACAAATCATCTCTGATTCTTCTTTTTTCATGCTCTCTACCTGCCGTCAATCACCAGTTCTGATAGGTCTTCCTGCAGAAACTCCTGGTCCATCACCCATCCCCTAGAATGATGTAGTAGCGTCTTAGCTTGGTTATCCCAGCTTTCCTTTGTGCATGTTGACAAACCTTTTCTGTACAAAAAACCTTCAGAACGTGTCAAGGAGATCAGACAATCCCTAATTCATCTTTGGCCCCAGTGGCTTCCCGCCATATTGGGGTTTAAGTTCAAACTCCTCAGTAGGATCTGGCTCTTGCCCACCTCATGGACACAGATGAGATTGTTCAGCCCTGGCTTGTGTCTGTTCCTCAGATGCCCCTGAACTTGTGAGTTCAAAATCAAAAAGGATATTTGAGAAACTGATCCTTCAGTCTAGAGGGCTACTTCTCTGGATCTTTAAGTAGCTGGTTCTTATTTGTTGTGCAGGTTCTAATTTGATGCCACTTCTCAGTGAAGGCCATCCCCTCCAGCTCCTGGCTCTTCCCAAGGGACAAGAAGGGTCTTGGGAAGAACTCCGGATGCTTCATATCTAAGCTCTCCATTCCTTCCTTGCAGTGAATTGGTAGATGACCGCAAGGCAAGGTTATCCCTTCTCCCCTGTTTCATCTGCCTCCTTGCAAAAGCATTTCACAGGTGAAAAGTCTTGACCTGCTAACTGAGGAGAAAAGTAACCCTGGAAGTTTTGTTTTTGTTTTTGTTGTGTGTGTGTATGTGTGTGTGTCTGTATGTGTGTGTGTGTGGTACCGTGGGGATATCATGCAAAGAGTATTTTATACAAAATGCTTTCAGTGTCCAGGCTGAGTTTCTCTTGTTTGGAAGCATATCAGATGGCAAAGGGCTTCTCAACTGCATCTTTCTCCCTGCTTCTACGTGTGTGGTTAGGGTCTCAGTCCTAATTTAGTTGTGCAGCCAGATATAGCATTTAACTGAGAGAATGATACTGCAGTGGACATTCTTGTAGGTGACTTCTGGTGCACATATACACACATCTCTATTGTACATGTATATTAAATAGTGGAATTACACAGTCTTTGATGACAGTAGATGTGCCGACTTTCTTTGTTTACTTCTCTAATTCATTCTCCATCCTTCTCTGCTCTTCTTGTCCTGGGAGTTTGACTTCTGTTAACTACATCAAATGGGCTCCTTTGTCCTCTGTCTTCTGTTGGGTTCAGCAAATGAGAGTCACCACAAGGAAGCCTGAGAGTAGGAGGAGAGAGCTTGGGGAGTTTTTTATCCAGCTTTCTCTCTTTGGTCATGGGTTGGCAGTGACTTTTTCCCTCCATGGAAGGCCACAGCTCCTATTGTGTATCCTCTCCTGTGTTCACAGCTACTGCTGCTGCATGACTGCTACCTCCCTTGCCCTTGTAGGCCTGAGGGTAGTAATGGCTTCCTGTTCTTGCTAGCCCGGGGGACTTCTTCACCCTTTGGTTTTTACTAAATTCTACCTTTACCATTGTAAATTCTTTCATTAAATTTTGTTCACTTACCTATTTGAATATGCCGTATGCCTCATATTACAGCCCTGATGGATAAATAAGGATGTTTTCTAAACTCCAGCTGCGTGTGAGGGTTCTTATTGCTCCACATCTTCACCAACATTGTTAGTCTTTGTTTTAGACATTCTGATGTATCTGTGGTGTTATTTCATTCAGGTTTTAATTTTTACTTCCTGCTTTACTAATGAAGTAGAAGACCTTTTAATGTATTTAATGAGCAGTTGGATATCCTCTTTTATGACTGCCTGTGCAGTTTCTTCCCTGTTTTTCCTTGTGTGTATTCTGACTTGTGTGTATTCTTATTGATTGATGGGGGTTCTTTACATATTCTAGATATGAATAGTAGATTAGATGTGTTAAAGATATCATCTTCCACTCCATGCATTGCCTTTTGATTCTCTTAATAGTGTCTTTTGATGAAAATTTAAGTTCTTAATTTTTTTCTTATTTTAATGCAGTTCAATTTATTAGTCTTTCCAGTACACTTAGTGTTTCTGTGCCTTGTTTATAAAATCTTTCCCTTCCCAAGTCAGGAATATAGTTTTCTATATTATGTTCCAGAAACTTCATAGTTTTTGCCTGTCATATTTAGATTTATAGTTTATCTGACATCAATTTTTGTGATGTTATGAGTTACTTCTCAAGTTTCTGTTTCTCATGTGGATTTCTCATTTTCCAGCATCATTTACCAACGGTTTCTCCCTTTTTTAACTACTCTGCCCCTTTGTAAAAAAAACAACTGCCACCTTCGTCAAAAATCAAGTGTGTCCATATATGTGTGAATCTGTTTCTGAACTTTCCTTTCTTTTCCATTGTCTGATTTGTTTCTACCTGCATGAACACCATTCTGACCTAACTGCTGTGCCTTTATAAAAATGTTTAGTAGAGCAGGTTGTCCTACCTCACTCTTTTTTTAAGATTTGCCTTTTAAAAATTGATACTGTATATAGATAGATAGATAGATGATAGATAGATAGATAGATAGATAGATAGATAGATAGATAGATAGATAGACAGATAGATAGATAGATAGATACACACACATAGTTATGGGGCACATGTGATAGTTTGTTACATGCATAGAATGTGTAATGATCAAGTCAGGGTTTTGGGGTGTCTGTCACCTTGGGTATTTCTCATTTCTATGTGTCAGGAACATTGCAAGTCCTCTTTTCTAGCTGATTTGACCTATACAATACATTATTGTTAAGTATAGTCAGCCTACTCTGCTATGCAACATCAGAACTTATTCCTTCTATCTAACTGTATGTTTGTACCCATTATCCAAACTCTCTTCATCCCCACTCCCACTCTCTGCTCAGCCTCTGGTAACCATCATTCCACTGTCTATCTCCATTACATTAACATTTTTAGCTCCCACATAGGAGTGAGAACATGTGGTATTTGTCCTTTGTGCTTGGCTTATTTTACTTAACATAATGACCTCTGGTTCCATCTATGTTGCTGCACGTGACATGATTTCCTTATTTTTATGGCCAAATAGTATTCCATTGTGTATACGTACTACATTTTGTTTACCTTTTCATCTGTGGATGGACATTTAGGTTGATTTCATGTCTTTGCTATTGTAAATAGTGCTGCAGTAAACAGGGGGGTGCAAGTATCTTTTTGATATACTGATTTCTTTTTCATTAGATAAATACCCAGTAGTGAGATATCTGGATCATATTGAAGTCTTATTTTTAGTTTTTTGAGAAATCTACTGTTTTCTATAGTGGCTGTACTAATTTACATTCCCACTCACAGTGTAGAAGAGTTCCCTTTTCTCTGCATTCTGGCCAGCATCTGTTATTTTTTGTCTTTTTGATAATTGCCATTCTAACTAGGGTATGATGATATCTCATTGTGGTTTTGATTTGCGTTTCCCTGATGATTAGTGATATTGAGTATTTTTTTTCATATGCTTGATGGCCATTTCTGTGTCTTCTTTTGAGAAATGTCTATTGATGTTCTTTGCCCACTTTGTAAAAGTTTTTTTTTAATTGTTGAGTTGTTTGAGTTTTGTGTATATTCTGGATTTTCTCTTACTAGATGAACAGTTTACAAATATTTTATCCCATTCAACAGGTTGTCTCTTCACTATGCTGATTGTTTTGTTTCCTTTGCTGTGCAGAAGTGTTTTAGTTTAATATAGTCTCATTTGTCTGTTTTTTGTTGCCTGTGCTTTTGAGGTCTTAGCCATTAAATCTTTGCTTAGATCAATGTCCTGAAATGTTTTCTCTGTTTTCTTTTAATAGTTTTATAATTTGGGGTCTTAGGTTTAAGTCTGTCATCTACCTTGAGTTGATTTTTATATATGGCAAGAGATAGAGGTCCAGTTTTATTCTTTTGCATATGGATATCCAATTATTCCAGCAACATTTATTGAAGAGGGTGTCTTTTTCCCAATGTATGTTATTGATGCCTTTGTTGAAAATCAGTTGGCCGTGAATATATGGATTTATTTCTGGGTTATCAATTCTGTTCCATTGGTCTATGTGTCTGTTTTTATACCAGTATCATGCCCTTTTGGTTACTAGAGCTTTGTAATATATTTTGAAGTCAGGTTATGTGATGCTCCCAGTTTTGTTGTTTTTGTTCAGGGTTCCTTTAGCTATTCAGGCTCCTTTTTGCTTTCATACAAATTTTAGGATTGTTTTTTTCTATTCTTGTGAAAAATGACATTAATATTTTAACAGGGATTGCATTGAATCTGTTGATTTATTTGGGTGGTATGGTCATTTTAATGATATTAGTTCTTCTGATCCATGACCATGCAATGTCTTTTCATTTGTTTGTGTCGTTTTCCATTTCTTTCATTAGTGTTTTGTAGTTTTTTTGTAGAGATTTTTCGCTTCCTTGGTTAATTTTTTTCCTAGATTTTTTTTCCTTATACCTATTCTAAATGGGATTTTCTTCTTGATTTCTTTCTCAGCCAGTGCATTATTGGGTATATAAATGCTACTGTTTTTTTAAATGTTGATTTTGTATCCTGCAACTTTACTGAATTTGTTTATTAAACCTATGAGTCTTTTGGTGGAGTCTGTAGGTTTTTCTAGATGTAAGATCATGTCCTCTACAAAGAGGGACAATTTGACTTCTTTTCCAGTTTGGATGAATTTTATTGCTTTCTCTTGCCTGATTGCTCTGGCTAAGACTTCCAGTCCTATATTGAATAGAAGTGATAAAAATGAGAATCCTTGTCTTGTTCCAGTTCTTAGAGGAGAGACTTTCAGCCTTTCCCCATTCAGTATAATTTTAGCTGTGGGTTAATCATGTATGGGCTTTATTATATTGAGGTATGTTTCTTCTGTACCTAGTTTGTTGAGAGCTTTTATTATGAAGCAATGTTAAATTTTATCAGATTCCTTTTCTGCATTTATTGATATGATCATTTGTTTTTTGTTTTTTTCTATTGATGTGATGTATCGTATGTATTGATCTGTGTATGTTGAACCATCCTTGCATCTCTGGGATACATCCCACTTGACCATGGTGCATTATCTTTTTGATGTGCTGTTGGTTTCAGTCTACCAATATTTTGTTGATAACTTTTGCTGAACAAAATACTAGAAAACTTATATTCACCAGAAATATTGGCCTGTATCCGTGCTGAACTGAAGTGATGTTCATCAGGAATATTAGCCTGTAGTTTTCTTTTTTGTTGTGTTCTTGTCTGATTTTGGTATGAGGGTAATGTTGGCCTCATAGAATGAATTAGGAAGAATTCTCTCCTCTTTAATTTTTTGTAATGGCTTGGTGAGGATTGGTATTAGTTCTTCTTTCTAAGTTTGGTAGAATTCAGTAGTGAAACCATCTGGTCCTTGACTTTTCTTTGTTGGGAGATTTTTTTTTCCTATCCAATCTTATTACTTGTTATTGGTTTGTTTAGGTTTTCAGTTTCTTTCTGATTCAATCTTGGCAGGTTGTATGTGTTCAGAAATGTATCCATTTCCTCTAGATTTTCCAGTTTGTAATAGTCTCTGATAATCTTATGTATTTCTCACTCTTCTTTAAGAGCGTCTTGTCTGTTTTTGACTCTGCATTTCCATACATGTTTTAGAATCACTCGAGTTTCACAAAAACTTTGTTGAAGTATCTATTGCATCTGCATTGAATCTGTTGATCAATTTGAAGAAAATTCTGTCTTTGATTATTAAGTTTTTCAATCCATGAATATATCTATCTATTTATTTTGGTCTTCTTTTAATAATATTTTGTAGGTTTTGGTGTAGAGGTTCTGCACATATTATGTTAGATTTATTTCCATATTGTAAGGTATTTTTAATGCTAATGAAAACAGTATCACTTAAAAATTTTGATTTCTATTGATGTTTATGCTGATATATAAAACTAAAATTCTATATTGACCTTGTATCTAGCAAACTTTTCAAACTCATTTATTAATTCTAATGACTTATTTCCAAATTCTCTTGGAAATTCTGTGTAAAAAAATGATGTCATCTGTAAATAAAGTTTTATTTACTTTTTCCCAGTCCTTTAACATTGCATTTCATTTCCTTGCCTTCTTTACTAACTAAGACTGCCAATTCAATTTCAGGCAAACGTGGTAATATGTGGGGCTTCTTTGTCTTTTCCTCCAACTTCAAAGGATTAAATTTTAACGTTTTGACATGAAAATGTGTGGTTTACTGTAGGTTTTGGTAGATTCCTTTTATCAATTTATAGGATTTATAAACTTCCTCTTTATTTGTAATTTACTAAGAATTTTTAATATGAATATTGAATGTTATTAAATGCTTTTCTTCTTTTGTTTAAAGTTATGTAAATTTTTTTTACAATGTAAAGTTGATTATTTGATTGAAACAAGCTTTCATTCTTAAATCCAATTTGTTCACAATATATATATTATTGTTGTATATACTGTTGGGTTTTGTTTTCTAGTATTTTATTTAGGATTTTGCATCTATGTTTATGTATGAAATTGGCCTACAATTTTCCTTTTTAAATAATTTTCTAGTTACATTTTGGTATCAAGCTTTCTTTTCTTTTATCTGAAAAGCTTATGTAAGAGTGGCATCATTTTTTTTTTAATGCATGTTAGAATTTGCTGATGTCTGGCCTGGAACTTTCTTTCTTTTTTTATTTTTTATTTTTTTATTTTTGGAGTTGTCCTTTAAGAGGTCTGAGATTTTTCAATCAATGTCTTTAATAATTATAGGAGTTCAGGTTTTGTGTTTTTTCTTTTGACAGTTTTGGTAAATTATATTTTCCAATTGTATTATCTATTTCAACTAATTTTTCACATTTATTGATAGGAAATTGATCATAATATTCTATTACCCTTCCAATGTCTATAGCATCTGTAGTAATAGCCCCTTTTTATTGTTGACTTTGGTTATTTTAACCTTCCCTCTTTTCTCTCTATAATCACCAGCGACTTATACATAACTAATCTTTTCAGAGAACCAGATTTGGCTTTGTTTATCTTCTCTACCATATGATTATTTACTATTTTCTTAATTTTGTTCTCATTTGTTATTTTTCTTCTTCTTTCTTTGGGTTTTTGTAACTTTTTGAGCTTGATGCCTTTGCCTCTTTCCTATGGAAGCTCACCCACAGAAACAGTCACATTATTATGTGCTCCACTTCATATTTACTCTTCTGTTTTATTTGCAGAACCAAGCCTCGTTCAAGTTAGTATTAAAATATAAATGACTCCCACAGCCATCTCTTTATGCAGTGCCATAAAATGTGCTCTAATCAGGATTTTATATTACGTGTTTTTAATTATTCTTGTGAATCCTCAATACCCAAAATGAACTGGCAACAAATATTTGTCTGTACATGTCAAGATATTTCCTCATACTGATATACTTCTCAGCATAACCTCCCCTTTAGTTTCTTTGCTCCTTTCATGATGAAACAAATCCTTTACCCAATTTCCCCTACAATCTGAATATTCCCTATTTTTGGGGAACCCAACTCAAATTTCTTTTGTCCTAGTTTTTTTTTTTTTTTTAACAAGTTTCACTTGTCTTACTAACAGTGTATTTAATAAAGTCGATGCTCAATAAATACTGTTGTCTCAATGAATAAGCTTCAACCTCTTTGTAGCTATATTAATATGTTTATGTATTCTATAAAGTCTAATTGGTAGCCTATTAAATTTTTTTTTTTTTTTTTTTGAGACGGAGTCTTATTCTGTTGTCAGGCTCGAGTGCAGTGGCACGATCTTGGCTCACTGCACCCTCTGACTCCCTGGTTCAAGCGATTCTCCTGCCTCAGCCTCCTGAGTAGCTGAGATTAGAGGCACATGCCACCATGCCCAGCTAAGTTTTGTATTTTTGGTAGAGATGGGGTTTCACCATGTTGTCCACAATGGTCTCCATCTCTTGACCTCATGATCCTCCCACCTCGGCCTCCCAAAGTGCTGGGATTACAGGCTTGAGCCACTGCGCCTGGCCCGTAGGTTTTAATTAATATATTTAAATTTTCTTGGCATTTCAGTATTTCTATATTATAATGCGAATTATTTTAAAATACTTTATCTGATTACAAAAGTAGCACACACTTGTTTTATCCCAAATCAACTGTTTGACTTGAAAAGGGGGCAGTTACTCCATGATCCAAACCTGAACACTGAAATTTGTATTTTAAGATGTTTTCTCTGCATATACTAATATACATATGTGATAATTTTCTAAAACTTATTATACTTTGAATATTTTCTATGCAGTACATTAATATCTATCTCATTCATAATACTGTGTAGTATAATTATCCAATATCTGATTGAAAGACATACAGTTTATTTTCACATTTTACTGTTACTGAGCAGTATAATAGCGGACATCCTTTGTACTTATAACTGTCTATTGTGAGTATTTCTAAAAAATAGATTTCTAGAATATCAATCGTGGAGTCATTCCTATATCTATTGATTTTGTTCTTCATTTATATTCATTACCTTTAAATTCAGGAAAGTTACTGAAAATTCAGGGTGTTTCAATGTTAGGGAAACATTTGTTAGGTTGCTAACTTCTTCACACTAAACCTTCTATGTTTTCTTACATTTACAAGCAGTCTAAAAATCCAGTGAATCCCTTACATACTGAATGTTGGGAAAAGATCACGACAGGAATATCTAGTTTTCAAATCTTGATTTGTTAAAGATCAGAAATCTTCCTTCCAGATCTTGGTTTGTTAAAGGTGATGATCACCTAAACTAAAGCATATTCAGATGACGGCTGCTTGATTTAATGGAATGAGCTTTTATTCCTGGCTCTTACAGGAGAAAATCTGTAAGCGGTCAGGGGAAAACGGATTTCAATGTGTACTGTCAATTCCTTTTTTTGCATTTGTAAGTGGGAAAAAAATTAGGTGGTTAAAAGGTGGCAGTTTTGAGTTATTAAGAATGATCTGGATTAGCCTCAACTTCCATGGGTCACTACGAGGTAGCCGCTGATACTTCACATCTGGTTTTGGTTTGCAGTAACTGACAAAGAAGCACAATGTATGTATAGCCCTATTGTTAGTGTCGTTCCACTCTTTTAAAGACAAAAAGCTCCCCACTCCAAAAGTACAGAAATATTTTCAACTTCAATTTACAGATTAGGCAAAACCTCTTGAGTTAAGGGTCACTAAAGGCAGTTGAAAAATTTCTTTGCAAACTTCTCAGTGTTCTTGCTGTTAAAGAAAAATAGTAAAATAAAAAGAGCTCCCCAGTGTAAGAATTCCATGAAACAGAGAGTGACGTGTGAGACGCATTAATGCTTTCCATTCCTGATGAAAAGCTCAAACAGCTTTAAGTAATGTGGAATCCAGTATCTCAAATCCTAGCGCCGTCTAGGAGGTGAGCTTTGGGTGCCCTAGCTCCCTGGGATTGGAAGAGCAACACGTTGTCTACAGGCATTCCATATGTGAGTTTAATTATGATAACTTGACTTCTTTAAAGAAGCTTTTTAGATGTTTGGGAAGAATCCCACTCAGGACTGTGGGTTTTCTTTCTCCTGCTTTCCTTGGGGAAGGAGCACATAGGACCATGGTTCTCAGAAACGGAGACACACTCTGTGAACCTGTGCACGTCCCTGTGCCCACAGCGAAGGCCCCGTCCAGTGGTCAGCGAGACCCACCATTGCA
This sequence comes from Hylobates moloch, assembly GCF_009828535.3. Taxonomy (NCBI): domain Eukaryota; kingdom Metazoa; phylum Chordata; class Mammalia; order Primates; family Hylobatidae; genus Hylobates; species Hylobates moloch. Next base: position 7,678,381 of record NW_026652289.1, read on the forward strand.
GCCTTCCAGATGGCTCTCATTAGAGTCAAAATTGACTGAGGGAAGCCCCCAGGGCGTCCTGGAAGTCTTAGAGACCATGCTAGGTACAGAGCCCCTGAATTCTAGGAGCTAATGTTTCAGAGAAAATAATAACAGCACCTTCTAAACACTAGAGCTTTTCTTTTTAGTAACTCAAGGTAATGAATCCCCACCCTCTCCCTCTGCTTCTCATTTACCACCCCTATTTCTCTGCAAGTCACAAAGGGGAAAATTGAACTTTTCCCACATCTCCTTGGGAAAGTAATCTGAGGTTGATGGGCAGAGATGTTTCCAGAGAATGGGAATGGAGTGCCAACAGCATGGAGGAGCCTGGGGAGCTGCTGGTATTGGTCATAGAGTGAAGACCAAAGTTAGGGATGGGGGAGGAGGGTATCTACTCTCATGGGGCAAAGTGACCCTGAGGCACCTCTACATTTAAGGGGCCCAGAAAGAAAAAGGGTGGAAAAGAATAGGAAGGAACTGTTGATGTTCCCTTCTTATGTCCTTTCTGTTGGGTCAAAATACTGTTGTAATTTTGGCATATTTTTCTCTCTATCCAATATGCAAGTTGTTTGTTTGGCTGAATACTGCTTCGCTTCTTTTCTGCACCTCCAGTGACCGACAATGCTTAGCACATAGCCAATGCCAATCAAGATTTGATGAAGGGATGAATGATCTTACAGAAGGAATATTTTCTGCTGTAGCAACATTGCAAAAGTTTCTTCTTGAGTCAGGAATCTTCTGATGGTATGCCAATGCCCGGTCGCTGTACAACAACTCACTGCAGGACGCAGTGGCTTTAAATCACAATGATCACTTTCTTATTTAGAATCTCTCATGGTTCCAGGGCTTGATTGGGCTGAGATAGATATTATTTGCTTGGAGTCTTTTATAGGTTTGCAGTCAAGTGCCAGTTGGGGCTGGAGTGATCTTGGTTTCTTCATTTATACCTCTGGGGGTTGATGCTGGCTGTGGGCTGGGACTGATGCCCGGAACACCTACAAATGGCCTCGTCACATGGCTTGAGCTTTCTCCCCGTATGGTGGCTGAGGTTTAAGAGTGGCTGTTCCCAAGAAGATCAGGTGGAAGCTCTATCACCTTTCCAAGGTAGCCTTGGAAGCCACATAGCTGAACTTCTGCTGTAGTCACAGCCCGACTCAGATTCAAGGAGTGGGAACGTGGACCTCACTTTCTGATGGAAGCAAAGTCAATGTCACTTTATAGAAGGTTATGCATGGTGGGAAATCCTACTGGGCCATCTTGGGAAATACAGTTGCCATGGTGATATGGCAAATGTCTAGAAATGCAATCAATATACCATTCTAATGGTTTCTAATAAGTATGTGTGAAACCAACCCAGTTGCCTAAATAGTTTGACTGGAAATAATTTTCATCAGAGTTACTTTGGAAAATTACCAGGACTAAGTTGTATACAAATGGGAGCTCTTATTTTATATTGAAATCCAGATAAATGCACTGTAAAATCATCACGATGCCAGCAAAATAGAGGATGTATACTCATCCACTCATTCATTCATTCGTTCTTACAGCTGGTATTTTTTTTTATTGACTATCCACTTGCTTACGGGCACTATTAGCTCAATTATTGAGACAGAAATCCCATAAGATACAGATTTGGGAGGCTTCTTAGAGAAATTTTACCTTCCTCACTTCCCAACGACTCAATCTCAGAAGACAGCTCAAAAAAGCCACTTCTACAGCTCACAGGGCCTGCAGCTGGACTTGGGAGAGAGGTGGTGACAGTGGGGAGAAGAGGGGTGGGGAGCAGATGACCTCCTGCTCTGTCTCTCCCTCATCTGTTCATAGATATTGATACCATCCATTGTGAGTCTGTGTTTGCCTGTGTGTCTGTGTGTATATATGTGTATGCATGTGTGTGTATGTGTGTTTATATGTGTCTGTCTTTGTGTGTATGTGTGTGTGTCTGCATGTATGTGTATGTGTGTGTGTTTGTGTGCTTGTGTGCCTGTGTGTATGTGTGTCTGTGTTTGTGTGCTTCTGTGTGTCTGTGTGCATACGTCTATGTGTATGTGTGTCTGTCTTTGTGTCTGTGTATGTGTCTGTGTGCATGTGTGTGTCAGTGTATGTGTGTCTGTGTATATATATGTGTGTTTATGTTTATGTCTGTCTGTCTTTGTGCCTGTGTATATGTGTGTGTGTCTTTGTGTGTGTGTTTTCACATGTGTGTGTCTGTGTGTATGTGTATGTGGGTCTGTGTGCATGCATGTGTGTGTCTGTATGTTTGTGTGTCCGTGTGCTTCTGTGTGTCTGTGTGTGTTTGTATGTGTGTATGTGTATATGTGCATGTACGTGTGTGTGTGTCTCTGTGTGTGTGCATGTGTGTGCATGTGTGTGTCTGTGTGTCTGTGTGTGTGCATGTGTATGTGTGTGTGTGTGAGAGAGTGATGGGGGAGCCATTGGTTCCTCATAACTTAAGTCCCAGCTGTCATCTTAACTTTGAGGCTGGTCAGCAGGCAGTTTAAAAACAAATGAAGGCACCGATGCTGGGCACGTTCTGTTCAGAACTGAGGGACTGGCTGGTGCTTTGGCCACAGCTGGGCCTGGCCACATCCCTTCAGAGGAGCCACAGCTGGCTGGACTGAAACTGGCTGGGCCTGTCCCAGTGCCCTCCTGTCAACTGCTGTTGAGAGAACCTCACCCATCCCAGGGGAGTCCCAAGTTCAAGTCAAACTCTGGGCTCTTGAAGGGCTCTCCTGGACTAGCCACTGACACAGCCAGTATTGCCCTTCCCTGATGCTCCTGGGCTCTGTGGCCGACTTCATTCATTCATTCATTCACTCATTCAGTAAGTGCTTGTTGAGGGTCATCGCTGACACGGTCATGAGGGAATCCTGGGGCTCCCCTCCCACTGTCAGCACTGGGGCTCCAGGAAGATGGCTGCCTTCCATCTCCAATGCATTTTCATTTATTCTTTGAACAAAACTGCAAAGTTACTGGTTGATTGAAAAAGGAAAATTGGCACAAATGAATTAAATGACGCGTTGGGGTCACCGAGCAGTTGCGGATGAAGCCAAGGTCCCTGTTATAAGGAGGATGCTGCATGGACTCTTCCGTTCGGAGAAATATCACGAAGGCTCCCCGCCTCCAGCACGCGCCAGTGGACCCCTCTTGTGAAGCAGAGGTTAGCCCTGCACTCACGGTCCTCAGTTCCTACCGAAGCCAGCTCATCATTAGCAATTTGTATTGTGCATGCTGGCAATGCAGAGCCCAGGGTCGCTTTTTCTCGAGCCAGCGTCTTTTATCTGCAGTTGCACCCCAGCGAAGCTGTGGCCGGAATGTACGACTGTTACAGGGTCCAGGCTTCCTCCCATCTAGTTTGCGATGCCTCTCACATGCAAAGGTTATGTTTGTTTCCCTTTAAAAATAGCAGACGAGCAGATGAAACACTGCCTTAATTATCCTTCTGTAGAACACATTGAAAACGAGCCTCCCTGTTCTACTGGCAGAGCGAGAGGAAAATGTATCCTAAACCGCAGTGGGTGAAGCCTCTTCAGATGTCGGTCAGAGCCTTACCCACAGCCAGCCCCGCCCGACAGCCGTGAACACAAACAAACAGCTGTCACCCATTGACCTCACGATTCCTTGGTATATGAACCAAAGTGGAAGCGGGGAGAAAAGGAAATACTGCAGATATTTTTAAGTACAAGCAAAGACAGAAAGAGGAAAGTTGCAAAATTGGTTATATTTCTTTTTGCTTAAGTGTATAATGTTTGGATGACCAAAAAGTCAGTGTAAATTTATAATAAGATTATTTTCAAGAAAATCTACATATTAAGTTTTAAGGCCTATTTTACTTCATATATACATAAAGTACCATTTTGAAAAGTGATATAATCCATGCATATCCCAAAATACTACATGTTTTTTTGAGAAAGGAAGGGACCGTGAGGTTTTTTTTCACATCTGACGTATTATAGTATAATCCATATTCCTCCTGTAACACTTAGTTCTTGAAAGGATCTACTCATGTCTGTGTTTAGGCAGGCGCTAGCACTGATGTCAGTATTGTGTACAGAGAAAACAAACATGCTCTGAATTTACTGAATTTGATGCAACTCACATTTGAGAACATATTGAACAATCTAAAATTATTGTAAAGTGGAAAATTTTTCAGGCTTTGAAATCATTAACAGTGGCATGAAACAGTTATACAATTTCCATGGTCAAATCTCATCCCCCCAGATTTATGCCTTTAATCTTAGATCTGTGTATTTCATCTTTGCTCCTAAAACGTGTATTTCTTTATGTTCTATAATAATGAACAATTCAAATTTTAAAAAAAACCACCATTTCTGCATTATAAATGTTAGATCTTAATTTTAACAAGTAAAAAATTAGACCACTTTGTAAAATAATGTCAATTCAAGGAATTTAAATCAAGAATTAGGCACACTAGTGCCTATTCGCTCTAGAGGCCTTTTTGAGGGGCATTTAGCACCCTCTAGTGACAACAATTCAAGCTGTTCAAAGGGAACTTCCCTGCACGGCTCATGTCTGGTTTCTAGCTGGCAAGTAAACAATGCAGTGTGGTTCTTTAGGCAGGAGGTGGTTGCTTCCTCAAATCCTTGAGGCAGGATTATTTTTGTAGCTGTAAATAAAGGCTGGAATAATCTCCACCAGGCAACTGCGCAGTGGGAAAACCATGATTTATCCCTATCGGCTATAATATTCTTTGGCTTATCATGGCCAGTCCACTCACAAAGAACATTTCTAGTACTCCTTGAACACTGCAGCCTTTCCCAAAACATGTGCTGAGATCTGTGTGGGCATCAGATGACAACAACAAATTTACTGACATCATCGTTCAGTTCAAGTCGGTGCATTTAACAGGATTTAACACATTTTCATATGAGTGAATTGGAAAAGAACTGGCCTGCTTTCACTTCCGCTGCACCTCTGTGTCCTCTGCGTTGCTTGCAATGGGAGATAATACAGTGTGGAGAGGGTGAGGTGTGGAGAGGGGGCGAGGGATGAGGAGGGCTGGGGTGGAGAGGATACCATGTGCAGTGTACGGTGTAGCAGTTACTGCGCTGAGACAGACTCCCAGGGTCCTGTGCTCCTGACTTCAGGCACGGGTATAGGGCTTCATTGCATCCGCAGGTAGCCTGGTGATGATACTCATGCAAATATAAATGAATTTGTGGCAAAGATTTTTTGCCTTCGCTTCATTTCTGATTCCATTTGTGATAGAAATAAATTAGTAAATAAATCATCAAATGAGGTGATGCTGAATTAAAGTCCACCTCAACCTAAAACTAAAAGCCAACTTTAGGAAGCAGCAGGAAAAATTATTAATGCAGGCTTCTGTATAAATTGAACGCTATTATAGTGCCACTTATGATCTTTCTTTAAGAAGTAATCTGTATTTTCTTTAAAAATAGTTCATAAAATAGGCTGGGCACGGTGGCTCACGCCTGTAATCCCAGCACTTTGGGAGGCCGAGGCAGGCGGATCACGAGGTCAGGAGATCGAGACCATCCTGGCTAACACAGTGAAACCCCGTATCTACTAAAAATACAAAAAATTAGCCGGGCGAGGTGGCGGGCGCCTGTAGTCCCAGCTACTAGGGAGGCTGAGGAAGGAGAATGGCCTGAACCCCGGGGGGGCAGAGCCTGCAGTGAACCGAGATCGTGCCACTGCACTCCAACCTGGGCGACAGCGAGACTCCGTCTCAAAAAAAAAAAAAAGTTCATAAAAGAGTGACAGATTAAGACAAAAATAAGTGATGCTGTTTAGTATCTTATAGGTGAGATTGACACACTTCTTAAAAAATCACTTAAAATTCTGACTAGAATCAAAATCAAAATTAATTTCAACAACCTGGGATAAATTCTCAGTTTGGCCAAGGATGGTGACCGGGGACAGTACCTGGGAAAGGATACTTTGGATCTGAGTCGGGGGTAGAGTGGGATGCCAGTTAGATGCTTTTGTGAATCTTAATTATATGCCCTGTGGGCATACCAAGCCTTATGGGCACCAATGGCAACGTGATGTCTGTAGCATCTATGCTCAGATATACCCGGTTATATGGATAAAGAAGTTGAAACTCATTTAATGGTTTCCAAATTATATAGAGAAGCCTAATAATTGGAACAATACATTTAAAAGTTATTTTAAACTAAATAATGGTGACAAAATAATTACTCTCCTCTTAGGTTTCTTTCTGAAAACCATAGATAATACATTGACATATTTGGAGTCCTTGATAATGGTTTTAATATTCCTGCATTTTTAAAGTCATATGGAGTTGAGTAAGAGCAAAATTGGCATAAACTTGAGAACGTGTGGGATGCTTATGAAATTGTGTTTATTGAAATCATTGCTCCATGTGAGCTTATAGAACTGAACTGACGTGTGCTTCAGTATTAAGGAAATTGCAACTTGGTGTTGAGAAGTTGAGGATTTGGTATGTGATAACAGTTTCCTTGGTTTCTATTAGTTCAGATCAACCAAGAGACTGAAGAATACATTCACCACTTAGAGAAAGTGTTGAAACAATGGTTATTTAAATTGTAATTGGATTATTTCTTAATGTGCTGCTGGGGGATATGGCACTCCCCTCTCCCCCCCACACCCTCATACACACACTCACACATTCATACACACATACGTAGTTGTATCCAGTGGAGTGAAGCTGTAATCATGAAGTGTGCTGTGAACAGAAAAACCGTCCTTAAACAGCACTGACTGGGTGCCCTTGAGGGCTGAGAGTGTCTTAATGCTGCATATGTTCTCAGGCAAATCCTCCAACTGCTGCAGATGGAAAAGTTCCACGGAGTGCTGGAGTTTTCCATTGTGTGGCAGCCCCAGATGCTTGATTCTTATCTACAATCTCAGGCATGTTCCTGGCAAAAATCCTTGGGACATCGTTCTTGCGGGGCTCTCATGAATAATCCAAACACTATGCATTTTAAATTCATGTGTCATCTTAAGGACGATATACAGCACTTTTGTCCTATTGTTTTGTCCTTAAAAACCTGCGTTTCATGGGTCGCTCCCAGGCTCTGAAGTTTTATGTGTTCAGAATTTGAGGAGACTGAGATAGGCTTCCCGAATGCGGAGACACGCGGTGACTGGATAGAGCCCTGTAATCCTGGCTTCCTGAGTGCCCACTGGAGTTCCTGGCAGGAAAAGGCATGCCATTAATATCACCTGAATGGATTAATGCCGCATAGATGGCCTCCACAAAACTCTTGATCATTTCTGGGTTTTCTTAATAAAATGAAAAAAAAAAAGAGCTCTATGCTTGCTGTAGACATTTAAAAAAGAACAGGCATTTGGGCATGCTAAAAGGTTTGATGCCTACAAGTATTGTGGGTTGCACTTTTTACAGAACATGCCTGTAATTTTCAGATATTTACAAAAATGTACAACATTGCATGTTACTTACATATTTTTATATTAGTATATAATTTATGTTTATTACAAATTTATGTTTTGAAAATATAAGCGAACCAAAGAAGAAGAGGGGAAAAAACAAAAAGCTTCTCTGCCATTAGTGTTATAAGATACAGCTGTCAATATTTTTACTTTGCCTTTTTATTTATTTTTTATTTTTTGACTGTTACAAAAGGTTATTGGCCAGGCACGGTGGCTCACGCCTGTAATCCCAGCACTTTGGGAGGCCGAGGCAGGTGGATCACGAGGTCAAGAGATCAAGACCATCCTGGCCAACATGGTGAAACCCCATCTCTACTAAAAATACAAAAAATTAGCCGGGCATGGTGGTGGGCACCCGTAGTCCCAGCTACTCCGGAGGCTGAGGCAGGAGAATGGCGTGAACCCGGGAGGCGGAGCTTGCAGTGAGCCGAGATTGCGCCACTGCACTCCAGCCTGGGTGACAGAGCGAGACTCCATCTCAAAAAAAAAAAAAGTTATTTAACAAAAAGTCTAATATGAAACATACATGACCTAATTTTTACATATAGTAAAACAGGCCCTTTGGAGAGGGGACATGGATTTTTCTGTTGAACAGCCATTATTTATACTCATTCCAAAGTTTCTAATATGATGACACTATTTCCTTGTATTACCACCGTTCCAATACTGTTCTGCTGCCAACTAGTTGACATCTCCACACATTCATCTATCACAAGATTCATAAAGGGATCAAGTCCCCATAATATTGCTTGGACATGTCTGCCACCATTGCATTTCATCTTTCAACTCGGGAAGGTTAGCTTCACTCATGGTGCCTATTCCTCGGGTTCACAGATGCTTTGGAACAGAATGTATGGCCACCCCCATCTGCCTTTTTATTTTTAACAAAATGGGTCTACGATATAATTCTCCTATATTCTGTGATTTTTTAACTAACCAGGTAAGATATCAGAGCAGTTTTCCATATTGCTAAGTGTTCATCTACTACGTCATTTTCCTGCAATGTTTTTGAGGAGGATGGGCGTTCCATTGTGTGGACGTATAGGGCAGGGATAAAGACATGAATGAGTCATGAGTGAATCTTCTGTTGTGTCCCCACAGATGTGGAGGTTCAGACGGGTCTCCTCTCTTTGCTCTGCGCATGTATCACGTTGAGAACCATGTGGCTGTCATTCAGAGTGTTCTTAGCTCCTGACCTTCCTCACCATATTCCGTACAGAGAAGTTAGTAAGGGAACAAGAATGAGAACTTGTTCGATCTTTAGAAAATGGGAAGAAATGATTTTAGGATAAATAAATAATAGTGCTTCTTTTATTGTGACAGTGAATTTATGGTATATTTATTTTATATTATTTTGTTTCTTTCTTTGGAGTAAAATGTGAGGACACTAGTGGAAGGTTTTGGCAGATTCACAGGAGATGGGTTTGTGGCAGAGAAGCATGCAATGGAAATGTATACTTTATTCATAGGTTCTGCTGTCCACAGCCACTGGGTGGGCTGTGCTGGTCTAGTGTGATGTTTGTTGTGTCTCAAGGAGAGTGAAAAAGGACCCTGCCCTGACAGGCTCATGGCAGGATGGGCCTCAGGTAGGGGCCGTGTGCCAGATTGCCCCCTAACTTGGTCTATGTGGTGACTTGGAGGGTATATTTCCCTAGGGAGAGGAGGTATCAGGCGGGAAAGGCAGCCTGGTTATCTTAGGCTGCTGGGTGGTGTAGGGATGAGGCCATTTAATAGCATAGACTTGGGGTACAGGTGAGGAAAGCTGAAGTGATATCTATATCTTCAGATAATTTCCCCATAGGATAATGTTTGGGAAATGGTTTCTGCACTACTATATTCTAGTTAATAGATGTGCCTTGGCCGGGCGCGGTGGCTCATGCCTCTAATCCCAGCACTTTGGGAGGCTGAGGCAGGTGGATCACGAAGTCAGGAGATCGAGACCATCCTGGCTAACATGGTGAAACCCCGTCTCTCCTAAAAATACAAAAAAAAAATTAGCCAGGTGTGGTGGTGGGCGCCTGTAGTTGCAGCTACTCAGGAGGCTGAGGCAGGAGAATGGCATGAACCTGGGAGGCGGAGCTTGCAGTGAGCTGAGATCACACCACTGCACTCCAGCATGGGTGACAGCAAGATTCCGTCTCAAAAAAAAAAAAAAAGATGTGCCTTGTGCTATCAAGAGCCAAAGTTTTTTTTAAAACACTTTACATTAGTCAGAGATTACCAGGCTTGGATGCTATGATGCCATTTGAAACATCAAGAATTATTCTCTTTGAAGACAACAGGAATCAAACATTTTGTCATTAGAAATGAGGCAGAGTTTCCTTTGTAACATTTTGGAACAGAATTTACCACTCAGTATCCCCAAATTAACTTTTATTAGATCACTTTTTATGTTTGTATGCATTTCCAAAATTAGACACAATGAAACTTATGGATCGAATATTGATCAAATAATCGCATCTGTTTTTCTCTTTTTTAGTATCCAATAAATAAATTTGTCTCTTATAAAACAATATTTTTATTAGTTAGAAAACAAAGGATATATGCATGCATGTATGTTATACGTAAATAAATATGGGAGAGAGAGACAGAGATTGAGAGAGAGAGCGTACGTGTGAGAGAAAGCAGAGAAAATGATGTACATTGGCACCAGTAGACAATCAGAGTTAACCAGGTGAAGGGTATTAGGAGTTTTGTGTATTATCTTGTGGCTTTTCTGTAAGTTGGAAATTATTTCAAAATAGAGAGGTAAGAAATCCCACTCTTCACAGTTTGATTTGCATTAGGCAAGAACCAGGGAGTTAAGGTCAAATCATCACTGAAGCATTAGATCCTGGAAATGCTGATCTTTCCTGCTGCAGGGAACAACTGAGGGCTGGATTAGCAACCAGGAGGCATGCGTGAGGCGGGACCATGCAGGATTTTCTTCCGTGGCTATTTCATTAGCAAAGCGTTCATCTTATTTAAAGCTGGTGTTTGGTAAATGCATCATTGGGCGTCACATGTTGTGGGGGCCACAGTTAACGTTTTACGTTGATGCTTCTTAGGAGAGAACAAAAAGCAAGGACACTCAGGGAAGCTGAGAGAGCTTTTCTCCTCCACACTCCAGAATTCTAGTGGAAGCTGCCCAGATAAAACAGCTCAGGACTTTGAAATTTTCGGGGAAACAGGATTTTAATCAGCCTGCCATCTTATTCATTGTTCAGAGATGAAAAGAGCGGAAATCAACACCCCCTCAAAATGTAGGTGCTGAGAACTTAGGTTCTGATTTCTACAGAATGATTTTCTTACAACATACTCTCTTTTCTTTTCCTTCTTTCTTTCCCTCCATCCCTTCCTCCTTCCCTCCTCCCTCCATCCTCCCATCCTCCTTTCTCCCTCTCTTCCGTCCTTCCTTTCTCCTTCTCCTTCCTTTTTTTCTTGTCCTCTTCCCTCTCTCCTCCTCCTCCTCTCCTTCCTCCCCCTTTCCCCCCTTATCTTTCTCCTTCTCCTCCTTCTTCTATCATAACATGAGGTGATAAATCAGACGTATATACTAAAAGCCAGAATGGCCTGGGCTGGTGGACAGAACTCTGACACATACCAGCCTAAAGTCTGAGTGAAATCTATTTACTGAACGTCCAACTCTGCAACCAGGAATTGTCAGATGACTCAGGACTTAGTCTATTGTGTTCTTGGGGTCCCCTGTTGAGACCACACCTCTTTGTGGGTCCTGCGTTCCTGTAGCTAGATTCAAAGCAAAATGTTTCTTCCAAGCAATTTCCTGAAAATGAGTAATTAAAGTCCTGAAACCCTCTAAGGAATGTTCAGGCCTGCATTCGCTCTACTTCCTTCGAGGAGAAAGCAGACCTGTGACCCTGAACTTATAGCTTGGATTTTTAACATGTAATGGGGCCCTCACATGGCATCTCTGGGTAGCCAAAAGTTCTATGAGGATCTGTTGTCGGCAACATGGATGTCTGTCAGAGTGAGACCAGCTCACTGACATTCCGGGACATTTATAGTCACTTCAGTTATTTGGATTTTAATAAATACTTGAAAGCAAGACTTGGAAAGGTTTATTTTTCCTCTTTATTTTTCTTGTTTACTGTAAGCCTAGAGTCCTTGCGTTTTCAACAACTTTGTTGTAGAGCAAATAAAAAGTGCAGGTATTTGGAAGGAGAAAATGAAACTGTTCTGGAACACTCATCTGAAATGTTGAATAAATACAGGTTGTTAAAAATCAGCCAGGCAATGGCCGTTACTGAACATGGCCATCTATTAACATGAAATAAACTCCACCTGCAAAGTTTCCTTTTAGGAGAAAGGAGCTCAAGTCCTCTGTCCTAGTAATTCTGCGAAGAATTGGGCTGCAAAGGGCTGGCACCCGGGGCAGTGGGGTGCCCTCAACGCCTTGGCTCCAAGGTGCTCGCAGCCCGTGTGAAGCCATGCGGAGTCCCATCACATCTGCATCCTGCCTTGGTCTCAGTGCAGTGTGTCACATGGCGGCACACCGGTCACACCTGCTGTGGCAGTCCCCGTCCCAATTGATGCCTTTTCTTTTTTTAATTAAAAAAAAATCTCCTGGCTGCATATCATCAAGAAAAACAACATTGTTTTCAGGGTCTCTTATCTCTCCACTCCCAAATATCCTGTTTCTTTGGGCTGGACAGCCAGGACCAATAGAAACCTCTTCCTGCCATTGGCTGACTTCATTTCCCAGACTTAGCACAATCTCATCCGCTCTAAACAACCTCATCAAAACTACTTTCTGGTCAGAGAGAAGCAATAATTATTATTAACATTTATTAACGATCAATAAACTTGATTGCATTATGGCCAGCACCATTAAGGTAAGGAAAGGGTTCCTTTTAATTTGACAAAATCTTGTTCTTGTTACTCTTTTCTTTGGTTTCCTTTATCAAGGCAGATAAGTTAGGGTTGGGCAACACCCCCACTGCCACAATAGAGGACAACAAGATTTCCTTTGCACTGCCTAGTAAATTTCCTTTTTCCTACTCCAACCATCCGCAAGGCTTAAAAACTTCAAACTCAGAAAAAAATTGGGGTTTCTAAATTCACTGTTGAGGGCTGTGGATTACTTTTGGAAAGGCTTTTCGGAGCGCTTCTGAATTTTCAGATTCTCTAACTATCCCTAACGGTGCCTGGATGTGTGTCTGAGAAAAGGCAGCAGCCTCGGAGAGGTTGAAGGGTCGGGTCAAAGCAAAAGATGGGTTTGTGAATGTCGGACATTTGGAGGCTCTTCGGTGGCTCCTTAGCGTCAGGGATGCCAGGCAGTCCCAGTGGAAGCGAAGAGATACTCGGCAAGTGGCTGCTGGTAATGGGACACGAATGTTGACTTGATTTGTGGGACATCCATGCTGAGAACTGAGTGTTCACGTAACTCAAATGGGGGTAATTTGGTTTGTTCCGCTATATGTTTATCTTCAATAAAATACCTACTCTCTGTGCACCGTGAGTAAGATTTCTTCCTAGCAATGGTTAGGTTTGCGGGGATTGGAAAGCAATGGCTGGTCGGTTCTCTGTGCTCTGGGGTGTTTGGTCTGATGCATTTCCTTGCCTAAGTTTTTAGTAGATGGCATATAGAGATTAATGTGGAGGTAAATCTGCACAGGTACAATCCTAAATATGGCCTGATTCTTGGAAATGAAGCCAATTTAGTGGTGACTGCAAGTCAGGGGGCATGCAGTCTTGAATGGGGGTCTGTTCAGTTGTTTTAAAGGCCACCATACCTTCGTGACATTTGTAGAAATGTGAAAAATCAGCAACAAAAGCAGATGCTGAGTGGAGGAAAAAGAAAATTGTGTTTGTTGCATGTCTTTAGTTTTGCTGCATGAAGGTGAGAAGCATTTGGTGGTGTTTTCATGAGGCTTTTAGTTTGTTGGAAAGTGCACAAGAAAATGGAAGTTTGCCCAGAATTGGGCCAAGCCATTTTCAAAAATACTCTTTGGTTTGGTATTTTCATAATTTGAAATGTTTGTATTAGAAGATTTAACTCATGTACCATAGAAACTGTGTTTCAGAAGTTCAGCTTTTATTTCTCAAGGTGTGTTCAATAATATATTAAAAATCTACGTACCAAGAACTTTCACCGTATAGAGACTTTTCTTTCTTTGGCTTCAAGGATTGGAATCTGCTGAAATATGGCTCCTATACGCAGGAATTATAAAACCAAGAGTTAATGTGCCCTACTTTTAGCTACATGAATAGAAATTACTTGATTTTGTGACCCAAAATGTTGTCTTTTTTTTTCTTATTTTCATCCTTATTCATATGCATGTTAAATCAAATATTCTGTGTAAATCTTGAATAGCTTGGGTACGATCTTATGTGTTATTTTTTTCCCAAAAAAATCAGTGCATTAAAAAGGACATTGAAATAACAGACCATCCTTTAGAAGGTAGGTACATTTTGCAAAATATCCAAATGCGTTATACAGTTTCATTTAAAATATACATTTATGAATACATGAAGCTATTTTGAAAGTTTGAATATTTTGTGATTTTCTGAACACTTTTTTGGAAATAATAGCTTACACTTGTCTAAGATACTATGCTTGATTTAACATTTGATTACATTGCATTATGTGTTTATTGTATGTACCCAAGTGAACCCTTAGAATGACTACAGGTGAATTTTTTTTTAATCTTCTGTTAAAATAGTCCCTCTTTATAGGTGACTTCCTTTAAGACATGTTTCTGTTAGATTTCCTGGGTAAAGTAATGAGATGATTTTACAGCCTTGTTTATAGAGTGGAAAAAGGAGGTCCTGAGTCTGTTGACTACAGTTTCAATTACGTTAGTGCAAAGCCCAAGTTAGCATAGGGAAAATTATGGCTGTCCACTGGAATTAGGAAACAGCCCCCCATAGAGGCAATTTCCAGTCTCCAATGCACTCTGTTTTTTTGTTGTTTCAGTAAATAAATCAATTAGTCGATTAGGTATCAGATGCTCCGAATTTGTTAAGCTGGTTTTCCGCATTTGAGTGGAGTTTTTATTTTTTTGCATTGTCATTTGTAAGACCCTATGAGACACTGTGAAAAGCTAAATATTCTTATCCAGTCTTTGTGATTCTTACCATCATTTTCCCTTGGTAATTTGAAACTGGGAATAAAATGTTTCAACTGGAAGAAGTAAAGGAATTTTGGGAACTTAGGTGAGAGTGCTCGTTTATCTCTAAGTGTCTGTGAATTTTAAGATCAGCTTAAGAGTTCTAGTAAAGACTTGGAAGCAACAAAGCTGATGGTTTGCAGACAATTCACAGATCAGTTTTGGTGCTTCCCTTGGGCATTGGTGACATCTGACAATATTGAGAGGTGCTGAACCTCACCAGCCCCACTGTCCCCGCAAACAGCTCGGTGTTTGCTACAGACTGCAGGGATCCTGCTGTTGCACTGAAAACTCGATTGTGCTTCAGTTAGGAGTTTTAACCTAATTTCCCAAAGACTCTCCTGATTCCTTTTTTTTTTAATGCCATCTGCAATTTGGGAAGTCTAATGAAGCCTACAGTCCTTTCTCAGAATAATACTTTCAGGTGCATAAAAAGAAATACATAGAATTACAACAGAAATACAGTTCTCTTCCCGGACCTTTTAAGGAGAACGTGAACCCCAGGTTGCGAGTTCTGACCCTAGAAAGATACTTAATGTGTAAAAAGGGAATGTGGGGGATTTTCCATCATCACAGAGATCTGACATTGAAGGATGTGGAGAGAGCCAGCAGCTGGCAGCAGCATCAGGGGAAAGCATCTTAAAAATCAGACAGAACATGGAAAGTTACTAACAAGGCTTGGTGGAGATCTGAGGGCACCCTAGTGCTGTTTCCATGACTTGCCTAAAGAAGTTACTTTTTTTGAATTAACAGAGGTTGGAAGGTTTGATGGTAATTGAAACACGACCTGATAGGACTCAATTTTATTAATTTAAAGACATAAAGCTTGCATTATATATGCCATGTTTGCACATTTGCACTTCTTGAACATTTGCTATTGCATGTGAGGGAAACTTATTAAGACTAAGAGTTATATGAAGAAAGTTTAACTCCTCATAGAATTTTGATGGATGTGAATAATGAGTTTAATAGCTACAGATATATGATTTTTCATCAACCCGTTGGCTAAGTGAAATACGAATTGCGTCAGTCCTTGTTACTTTGGGGGGATTCCGGGAGAATGGAAGGAAGGCCCGGGGCAAAATGCCGCTGCCTTGCTGTGCATAAGTCATTTCAGAGCATGCTCTGAGTATCTGTCCTTGCTGAAAAGTGGCTTTACAGGCCGCTACTTTAAAACAACTTGCTGCTTCTGTTCTTGGTCAGCTCTGTGATCCAGGCAGCCCTCTGTGGACACAGCACACTTCTCCCTGGCCCTGTGCTTGTGTGTGCATGCACCCATGCACGCCAGGCACCCTGATTCAGTGACCCCGGAAAGCAGGATTGAGAATGGCTCAATCTGTGGACATATTCCCCCCCATGAAATACAGTGCAGGACTGCAATGCTCTCAGACAATGTGCTGAGCCTGAACCATTTCTTAATTATCTACGTTTATAAGTGATTATCTCATAAAGTTTTTGTTTTGCAAAACAGATCTTTATTTAAACACAAACACAGGTTAACAACTCTTGAAAAAGCATACATAAAAATAAGTAAATGAAACAACCATTTCTGTTGTCTTCAGGAAAATATGACTGATACATTTAGAACTTTAGAATAAGATTCCCTCTGTGGGAGTGGAGACCCAAAGCCATTATAGGCATCCCAACAGCTTGGCGGATTTATTGGTTTAACAGCTGATACATAAGAGAATCACAGGGTGAAGGCCATGGGGAAGCCAGACGGATGAGAGTTTCTCTGAAATGCAAAACCTCAGAGAAGAGACAGGGACAGTCTCCAGGCTGTTCCAGCGTTTGGTAGCACACTGTGCTCTGGCGGGGTCTTTTCTGTGGAGCTACCTCAAGGAGAGCCTTCTTGTCCCCTCCTTTGACCCCACAGGATAGAGGACAACGGCTCCCTGGCCTGGGAATTCTGTCAGACCACCCCTGATGGCGCTTCTCTTACCTTTCGTGGCCGCAGACACGCTTGCATTTGCTTCCTTCCTGTTGTGACCCTGGGCAAGGTAGCTAGCCTGTCTGACCTCAGTGTCCTCATCTGTAAAATGGGATCATAATGGCTACCCTGTCTTGCACCCATCCTCAATAAATGGCAGATGCCATCAGATGCCCCCCCCCCGCGGATGTAACCTTTTCTACCGTATTGTCTTTCAGGCTCTGCACTCAATCCTCTTAACATTTCCCATGGCCCCCCTTCAGCTGTGAAGCCCACAGCCACAGACTGCTCTGATGTGTGGCCTCCCACACCCAGGCAGGGTACATCTGGGTCTGGGCAGCCACGGGACAGGGAAGGAAGAAGGAGGGAGCTTGCAGGGGTGCTTGTTAAAGGTGTAGCAGGGCAGGTACCACACACAGGGGCAGGTGGAGCGTCCAGGAGTCGCCCGAGGTGGTGCTGGTCAGAGAGGCTGGCTTCGTCCTGTTCTGAGCTGAGGCTTCTGGAGGAGGACAGAGGCCTACGACTGCATCGTGCTCCTAGTTAGGTCAGGAACAGCACCCTGGAATACCCCACTGTCCTTTTTACTCGTGAATTACCAAAAATACATCTTGTTCTTTAGCGTAAATTACAAACATAAAAAATTCTCATGGTAGAGAAAATGTTTAACAGTCATCACAAAGTCAATATAAATTGTTCAGATCCTAACTAACCACAGCGAATTCCTAACAATTGGGATGTGTCTCTCCACGGTGTGTATCTGTTTGGCCTTGTATCTACCTACCTGTCCTGCTCTTCTCAGCGTTGTTTTACAAGCATTTTCCCATGTTACTAACATTTTGTGATAAGCAGAAATTTTATGTTTCATTATATTCTATCTAAAATACGTATTACCATTTTATAACCAATATCCTAGTGTATAAAGTGATGCTGCTTACGATGTTTCACTAATTATATTGCAGTACACCATCTATTTGATTTTTTGAATACTTTTTATTAGTACTGGTGCCTAGAAAGGAATTATCGAGCCAATGGGTATATATATATTTTAAGTCTTTGCCAAATTTAAATATTTGCCAATTTAAAAAATAATTACCAGATTATTCTCTGGAAGGATTATACCAGTTCCCCCTTTTTCTAGCCACATATGAGACCAGTTCCACACTACACCCATAACAACTCTGAATATTTTACTCTTTGAATCTTTGCCATTCTGACAGGTAAGAACAGAATCTCATTTTTATTTGTACTTCTTTAATTTTAGTATTTCATTACTTTTTTTGTTTGTTTGCTGTGAACCCATTTCGGCTAGTGGTCCACTGTGACCTCTGGATTTTTTTTCTTATTATACTTTTATTCCCTGTTTGGTCTAGCTTACTTTCCACATATTTCCCCTATTGAGCTTGGCCAGGACATGTTTTATAAAATTTAACATCGATTCCCATCTGTCCACCCTCCCACTCTTCATTTTCTTTCTTGTCAGCACATTCTCCCAGCTTTGCTTGTGTTTGTTGTTGAGTGTGAATAATTTATGTATACCCACTGATATCACAGAAGCTGTTTTTAGTGATATCTTATCCATTTCTTCTGTGTCCTCAACAGTGACTGGCAAAGAGTAGAGGTTCAATAAGCATTTGTTGAAAACATAAACTTTAATTTTAATTATTTGAAATCATAAAGAGGAAGTTAAGATATCAGAGTAATGTAATCCTCATTGTAGACTTCAAATAGAATTCTTATGTTTTTAGAGACATTTATCCTAGTAAAATAACATTAATTAAAATGGACTTAAATTGATGTTTAAGAACGTATAAAAAATGTAGCTGTAGTATCTTGAATTCATAATCCAGACTAACATCATCCTAATAACTGCTTGTTATGTGCCAAGCCTTGTGCTAAACTCTCACAATGTCTCATGTGATCCTCACAGCAGCCTGGGTACTGCTGCTTTCTTACAGATAAGGACAAAGGATTAGAGAGGCGAAGTGACTTATACAAGTCACACAAATCTGTCTCCCTTCTCTTTATCATCTGATCTCTTTTTTCCTGCTATTCACCCTAGCTGTAAATAGTGAATTACTATGCAGAGAAACATGATGTATTAAGTGTTATGGAGACACATGAAATAATTGGATAATGAAAATTATTATCGCTGGGTACTTTATGTTATCTACTCTTCTCTGAAAAATCCCATAGGCAACAATTCTTATACTCTAGGTGGCTAATCAAAACAAAGTTCTAGAAAATTCAAGAGATAAAACTCTAGCACTGAATTCTATATTTGCTCAGTGACAAGAATTCTTTCCATATTTGGCGAGATCCAAGGGGCAGTGCCTTCAGATTCCAGATCAGCTGCTGATTTAAATTTCCTCATCCCAAGTATCAACTTCCTTGCACTCGTCTTGGGCGTCAATAATGAACACGCAGGTCAGAGTTTTCCATAAGGCCTTAACAAGTCTTTCAGCAGGGTGTTCATGGAATTAAACTCTGGGAAGAACAGTAATCTGCTGTTGTACACAGATAAGTACAGAGACATTTTGAAAAGAAATGCTAAGGCCAAGCAAAATGATTTATTTTTAAAGTGCCACATCAGAATCCAATCATAACATTAACCTCAGGGCTGTTACTTTAAACACGTTTGTTAAAAACAATGCTTGTTGAATTTTTGAAAATATAATAACTTTATGCAAAGATCCCGCACTCTTGCATTTAACACATTCCACTTTTTAAATCCTTCTGCCTTGATGATTTAAAATCTCCCTTGCTGTTTTTTTTTTTTTAATTTATCAAGTATTGACACAGAATCAGCACTGAAGAAGGGACCCTTCTGCTACCTCCACATTCACATTCCCCCCCAAAGGCCATTCATTCAGATCATCAGCCAGCAGTGAGTTTCTCATCTCCATGCTCTTTGGGTTTCATTGGGTTTTATTGGGTCTTTGTTTCTTGTTTTTTTTTTTTAATTTTGACAGTGTGCACATGATGCTTACCTTTGAGGAAGAAGAAACTGTTGAAACAACACTTCAGAATCTGTCAACACAATTAGTTTGTGTCTCAATTTGAGGGAGATGTCCCAAGACATTGCTCCAAGTTAAAAAAAAAAAAAAAGTATGTGGTTTTGCATTGCGTAGTCCTCTTTGGATCCATATGATATGTATGCCTTCCCTGACCTTCCAGAGAACATCAAAAACATGAAGGTTGAATCCGGAGAGCACAGCCCACTTTTATCTTTGGCCCAGGGAGGCACGTGGTACTCTGTATTTCTTCGTGGCATCCTTAAAATAGCCTCTGTGGAAAAGGGATTGGCCTTATCTTCCGTGCAACGGATGGGAGGCATAGATATAGCTGCTGGCAAGGGGAAGTGGAAAGAGGCCCGTCTGGGAGAGGGTGGCCCGGAGCTTTAGTTTGATGCTGCAGGACTTCCCCAGGTGAACGCATCTCTCCTGGCCCTAGCTCCCTTATAGGAAAATGGAGGTGGTCAGCTCTGCCTTCTCCACGGTGAGCATCTGATGACTGTGCTGGTGCCAGGATGCAGGGGGAGCTAACAGCAGTGCCCCTATCGGATCTTGAAACTGGGGAGGGGTCTTGTGCAGTGGGCAGGGGAAATGGGCCCCCACCTGGCTTTTGGGGTTCACACCCTGGCTGTTCTACTTCCTGGTCATTTCACCTTTGACAAGCCACAGTCTCCCACCTGTGGCTTTGACAAGCCACAAGTCCCCCACCTTTTTTTTTCAATTTATACAGCAGTTTGTGAATGAATTTTGTTTTCAAGTAGCCAATTTGTCCATTTTCCTGTGATGAACATGTTTTTATCTCTTCATTATAAAGTAAGAACTCTGACAGACACAGTGAGCTCCCAGTTATTCACAAGCACCTGATCTGCATTGGAGATTGCTTAAAACAGGGCTGGGAAATGCTTGCTGGTGAGTTCACCTGACACTATGCCCAGCAGGTCCTGGAAGGAGACATTCAGGGCGTTGTTACCTTCTGCATCTCCCTATTCTTCTTATTCTCCTTCCATACTCTTTCTCTCTCATTGCAATCACTATCCACCTGGAAGGAGGCTTGAAAAACACAAAGGACAACAAGGATGACGAGGGGGACCCCTCCTGAGCCTCTTAAATGCTGAGGGATCCTTCCTGGACCTGCTTTCATTCATTCCAAGCTGCCTCTCCTAGACAATCACTTCTCTTACCTCAGGAAATCTGGGATGGTGCAGGTTTGCAAGCTTGATCTGGAATAAAGAAACAAAGGAAAAGACGGACCGAGAGGCTTGGCCTACGCCAGGCAAAAGTCAGCAAAAGCAGCCACTACACATCTCCTTTTGAGTTCTAACTTTTCACTTTGTCTTGTGTGAACTCCTAAACTGGAAGCATATTTATATTCACATAAAAATAAGAATATTGTCCAAGGTCAAATGTAAGTGACTTTTACGAGTTATTGGACTTTGTGAATTACTCATTCTACCAACTTGAATTAACATAGATAGTTTTGTTGACTTTACCTTCTTTGTAAGCCAAACAGTATGAACTCGGTTAAGCCGGTCCTAGGAGAAAAGACATAAAATGTGTGTTGCTAGGATAGCATTCTAGTGAAGGACGCCCCTTCTTTGTTTCTTGTGCATCCCTGTGAGGGTACCTCTGTCCATCCCAAGAGTTGTTTTCATTGACTCACTGTTGAAAGCCCATGCCTATTGTAACCAATTTTGATAAGAAGCTGGTTAACAAATAAGCACATGTATACATTTTTTAAAGCCTTGTTCTTCTGGAGATGGAAAACATCTTTTTTTAGATCACATGTTTACTGCTTTGGTAAACAGTAAAATGCTGCTACAGCAATTACCTTGAGGATAAAGGGTTTGTAGACAGATACTTCCTGCGTTCACTTCCTACACAGATAGCCAGCCCAACCAGAGACGCACTGATGCAGGAAGGGCTCCCAGTGGAAACTTCCTCTCTCCGAATGTGTGTCTATTATTCGTTATCTCCTCTCCAAGGGGAATAAGCTTGTTGCTCCAGATTTTCTAGGAGAATTCTGTCTTGAAACAGGTAAAAATATAAAGTTTCTAAAGTAATGGTTTCAGTCCCTCGTTCTCATCCTCGGTGTCATCTACTTGGTGATTTTTAAGGGGACGTGATTAGACTAGAATAGACTTGTCTATGAGTAACATGCCCCGTAGGCACCTCCGTCTCCTTTGAATCATGGAAAATGATGCATAATTCGAATGTTTTTATATTTGGTAGAAAAATAAGTCTCTTTGAGATTCAATGGAAGGCCTTTTCTATGGTTAGTTGAAAGGTCATTTTAGATTTTGCTTTCTTTAGTCAAGCAGAGATTACCAGATTTGGGTACAAAAAATATCAGCTCACAGATTGTTCTCTGTGCTGATTTTACAGCAGTTACTAAATTCCAACGAATGCATTGTTTAGGCCCTTTGAACCGAAGCAAATAAAACCACAGCGCACACACACTAAACAATAGGGTATCATCAATTAGCCATCTACAGGATGTGTCCTTGCGGACTGGCCCCTTTGTAGGAGAAAAAAAAAATAGATCAGGTCAACAAACAATAACACTGAACAATAAACTAAACAAAATAAATAGCACCTGGGAGCCCCTCAAGCACTGGCGAAGCACCAAAGGGTGATGTTTACACACTCTACACACGGAAACCCAC
This sequence comes from Hylobates moloch, assembly GCF_009828535.3. Taxonomy (NCBI): domain Eukaryota; kingdom Metazoa; phylum Chordata; class Mammalia; order Primates; family Hylobatidae; genus Hylobates; species Hylobates moloch. The sequence continues at coordinate 7,700,534 of NW_026652289.1, forward strand.
AACTCCACCCAGATCTGCAGGTCCCTAAAATACTCAAAGAACTCAGCAGCCAATCATTGCTGGGTCACCTCATGGTGAAGTACCCCCTTTGGTGATCAGAAAATGCTGAGCCTCTTAAATGCTGTTTTCATTCACTCCAAGCTGGCTCTCGTAGACAATCACTTCTCTCACCCCAGGAAATCAGGGACAGTGCATTGCAAAGGGAAGAAGACAGTATCTAACAGGGTATTCTGCCTGGCCTATTCCACAAGTGCCGATGACTGCCGGCGGGGGGCAGAGATTGCATTTGACCCTGAGAGACTGCCAGACGTGGTGAGATGCTGTCATGTCTCATGTAGATGTTAATGCACGAATATATTCTAATGATTTTATCCACATATTCAATATATGTATTTTGTATTTAACATGAAATTGAATTGAAGTGAAATTGCCCAAAGAGATATTTTCCTTTAGGGACTCATTTCTTCACATACTTTTGCTTATCTTGTTGGAAGACACACTACGTCAATCTCAGTACCCTGTTTGAATGAAGACTGCTTTCCTCCTATGTATCTGTTGCCCCTAGACAGTCATTGTGCAGCTTGTTACCTTTCTGTGAAACTCCATGAGACGGCTCCAACATTCATCCTTACAGGTGCTGCCTCCTGACACTTCTGCTTCTTTGCAAAATGACTTCCCTGATCTCCTGAGTCTGTATTATTTCCAGTGCTGCCTGAACCACATTTGGGTGATGCTACGGGACCAGACAGCAGACAGATTTGTCATGGATGCCTGATGGGATAGGACTTTGTTGGCATCCTCTCTGAAAATCTCCCTTGCCTGGCTAGGGATTGTTTTATTTTATTTTCTTTAGCCTGTAACAAATACAGGTTCAATATCTCCATTGAATAATATATTGTAGAAAGAAAGGCAGTAATAAAAACTTTGTTCTTTTTCCCCATTTGAAAAACAATTATTATAGGAGTTTAGAAAATAAAAATTTTAAAAAGAAAATCAAAATAATTGATGTTACACCATCAAGGGTCTTTGAATACTCGATTCTTTTCTGATTTTTTTTGTCTTTACTCCTATACCAATGTATTCTTTATAAAGAATAATAAAATTTGAGAAATTAAGCTCATTTTTATTAATACCTTTCTATCCACTTCTTTTTTTTTTTCCAGGATAGTGAAAAAAAAAAAAAAAGAGGAGTGAGGGCTGAACTTGTTACGATTTAGAAATTAAGGCCCATGCTCCTTCTTAAGGACCCAGTTTCTCTATATGAAGCAGATCCAGACCGCAGGTCCCTGTCCCACCACGCCTTTCACTTCCCTGTGCCTCGTTTCCTCATGTGTAGAAGAGAGTCAGACATGATAATAACTCCTACTTCTTGGTAGTGTTGCAAGGATTAAGCAGCTTAATACATGTATGTGCTTTGAACAGTAACGTGCTGTAGTGTACAAAAGATGTACGTTGCAGACCAGGCATGCTGGCAGCCGGCTGTAGTTTCAGCTTCTCGGGAAGCCAAAGCAAAGGATCTCTTGAGCCTCAGTATCTGCGGTCAGCCTGGGCAACCTGGCAAAAGACCTCCTCTCATAATAATAACAACAATAATAATAACGTTAGCTGTTATGGGCTCTTATTGGTTACTTATCCCAGTCACAGTCTTCTTATTTAATGTACTCTCCTATCTCATTTGTTTCTTCTGAAGTAATCAATTATCTTCCTTGATTGTGTTTGTTTCCAGTATTTGTCTTTGGAAAGGAATCCTGCATTTATACCTGGTTATTTATAGCTTCTCCTAAAGGGATGAAAGTATTTCCCTACACAGTCATGCATCACCACGCCGGGTCAGTTCCGAGAAATGAGTTGTTAGATGATTTCATCGTGCAAACATCACAAAGAGCACTTACACAAACGTAGATGGCATAGCCGGCTACACACGTAGGCTATAGGCTATATGGTGTAGCCTGTGCTCCTAGGCTACAAACCTGTGCAGCATGTGGCCAGGCTGAATACTGTAGGCAATTGTGACACTTAACACAATGGTTTTTATGTATCAAAATGTGGAAAAGGTATAGTAATAATGCAGTATAGGCCAGGTGCGGTGGCTCACGCCTGTAATCCCAGCACTTTTGGAGGCTGATGCGGGTGGATCGTGAGGTCAGGAGATCGAGACCGTCCTGGCTAACACAGTGAAATCCCGTCTCCACTAAAAATATAAAAAATCAGCCAGGCATGGTGGCACGTGCCTGTAGTCCTAGCTACTCGGGAGGCTGAGGCAGGAGAATTGCTTGAACCTGGGAGGCAAAGGTTGCTGTGAGCTGAGATCACGCCACTGCACTCCAGCCTGGGCAACAGAGCGAGACTCCATCTCAAAATAATAATTATTATTAGTAGTAAGAAGGAAAAAAATGGTACACCTGTACACCTGTGTAAGCCACTTACCGTGAATGGAGCTTGCAGGATGGAAAGTGGATGTGGATCTGGGTGAATCAGTGAGTGGTGAGTGAATGTGAAAGCCTGGGACATCACTGTCTACTACTGTAGACGTATAAACGCTGTATATTGGCCGGGCGTGGTGGCTCATGCCTGTAATCTCAGCACTTTGGGAGGCCGAGGCAGGCGGATCACGAGGTCAGGAGATTGAGACCATCCTGGCCAACATAGTGAAACCCCATCTCTACTGAAAATACAAAAATTAGCCGGGCATGGTGGCGTATGCCTGTAATCCCAGCTACTTGGGAGGCGGAGGCAGGAGAATCCCTTGAACCAGGGAGTTGGAGGTTGCAGTGAGCCAAGATTGTGCCACAGCACTCTAGCCTGGCGACACAGCGAGACTCCGTCTCAAAAAAAAAAAAAAAAACAACACTGTATATTTACACTAAATTTATTAAAACATTTCTTTCTTCAATAGTAAATTAATATTAGATTACTATAACTTTTTTACTTATTAAACTTAATTTTTTAAACTTTTTGACTCTTTTGTACTCACTTAGCTTGAAACACAAATACACGGTTCAGTTGTACAGAAATATTTTCATCCTTTATATCCTTACTCAATAAGCTTTGTTCTATTTTTTTTAACTTTCTAAACTTTTTATTAAAAACTAAGACACAAACACACACATTAGCATAGGACTACACAGGGTCAGGATCATCAGTATCACTGTTTTTCATCTCTACATCTTGTCCCTGTGCCACTGGAAGGTCTGCAGGGACAGTAACCTGCATGGAGCTGTCATCTCCTACGATAACAGTGCCTTATTGTGGAATCCTTCTTGAAGGACCTGCCTGAGGCTGTTTTACAGTTAACTTTTTTTTTGGAAATAGAAAAAGTACACTCTAAAATAATAATAAAAAGTATTGTATAGTAAATATGTAAACCAATAACATAGTCAACTATTAACATTATCAACTGTTATATACTGTACATAATTGTATGTGCTATACTTTATACAACTGGCAACACAGTAGGTTTATACACCAGCACCACCAAAAACTTGTGAGAAATGCATTGTGCTACAGTGTTACTACAGCTGTATGTCACTAGGCCATAGAGATTTTTCAGCTCCGTTACAATCTTATGGTACTGTCGTCCTATACGCAGTCTGTCATTGTCCAAAACATCATTATGCAACTGCTGAATGTATGCTAATTGCTTTGTTCTCATGCTATTCCTTTGAGGACAGTAGAGAAAACATAAGAGAGTTACAACTGTTATTCCATTTGGTGGCTCAACTGACATGTTAACCAAACTTTCAACAGCTGAACTCACTGCATTTTTGTGAGCCCAGAAAATCAATAGTTTTGATAATTTAAAGTTGGAGAAATGAAAGATGTTCATTGTTTCCTCCCATTCTTATGCTTTGGGTGATGCTATTAAATAAATTAATGTGTTTGTGCAATGGGGAGAGACCACTGTTCTCTGGAGTGGATCTAGAGGTTACAAAGTCAAGCTGTTTTGGACCAACTATTTAGAGTGGCACGTTCTTTAGGGGAGGTGAGCAGGCATCTACTGAATTATCATATTGCTGGTTAATCATGATTAAGAATCTATAGAACCTCGACCGGGCGCAGTGGCTCACACATGTAATCCCAGCACTTTGGGAGGCTGAGGCGGGCAGATTGTCTGAGCTCAGGAGTTCACGACCAGCCTGGGCAACACAGTGAAACCCCATCTCTACTAAAATACAAAAAATTAGCCGAGCGTCAAGACCAGAAACTCAAAACATGCGTTGTTAAAGTTCTATGCCTTAAGCTCTGTGGCTGTCGTCATGTAACCTTTCAGTCGTGCTGATGGTGCCTATTAAGAAGCAGGCTATCAGTAAATGTCCATTTCATAAATGAATGAATAACTTCCTGCATGACAAATGCATGAGTGAGTGCGTGTATCAGTGACGTGGCTGGCACCCTATGTTGAAATCACAGAGAATTGCTTATTTTTTTTTTATTTTTATTTTTTTGAGACATAGTCTCGCTTTGTCACCCAGGCTGGAATGCGGTGGCGCGATCTTGGCTCACTGCAACCTCCACCCCCTCCCGGGATTCAAGAGATTCCCCTGCCTCAGCCTCCCGAGTAGCTGGGACTACAGACATGTGCCACCATGCCCGGCTATTTTTTGTTTGTTTGTTTGTTTGTTTGTTTTTTTAGTAGAGACGGGGTTTCACTGTGTTAGCCAGGATGGTCTCAATCTCCTGCCCTCAAGATCCACCTGCCTCAGCCTCCCAAAGTGCTGGGATTATAGGCGTGAGCCACCACGCCTGGCCGAGAATTGCTTTTTATATCATGAAAGATGGAGTCCATTTTCCCCAGATGCATATACAATTGTTATATACCACTTATATTAACAAATCCATACTTTTCCAAAAGAGTGGTTTGAACTCTGACTTTTTGATTTATTTTTTAAAAGTTTTATTTTATATATTTAAGGTGTACAACATGATGTTTTGATATACATGAAGATGGTGATAAGGTTCCGATAGTGAAGCAAATTAACATATCCATCATCTTACATAGTTACACATTCTTTTTTTGTGGGGCAAGAGCACCTAAAATCTACTCTTTAAGCAAAAATCCCAAGTAGAGCACAGCACAGTATTATTAAGCACATCCCTTATGGTGTACGTTAGATCTCTAGATTTGTTCACCCTGCATATTTGCTACTTTATATTCTTTGACCTACATCTCCCCATTTCCCCATTTTGTTTGTTTGTTATAGATTTTACATATAAGTGAGATCATGCAGTATTTATCTTTCTGTGTCTGGCTTATTTCACTTAGCTTAATGTCCTCCAGATTCATCCATAATGTGGCAATTGGTAGAATCTCTTTTTGAAAGCTAAATGGGCCAGGCATAGTGGCTCACGCCTGTAATCCCAACACTTTGTGAGGCCGAGGTAGGTGGATCACTTGAGGCCAGGAGTTCGAGACCAGCCTGGCCAACATGGTGAAACCCTGTCTCTACTAAAAATATAATTAGTGGGGTGTGGTGGTGGGTGCCTGTAATCCTAGCTATGTGGGAGGCTAAGACAGGAGAATCACTTGAACCTGGGAGGCAGAGGTTGCAGTCAATCGAGATCGTGCCACTGCACTCCAGCCTGGGCAACAGAGTGAGGTTCCATCTCAAAAAAAAAAAAAAAAAAAAAGGCTAAATGATATTCCGTTGAATATATCCACCACAATTTATTTTATGTATTCATCCATTGATGGACACTTTGGTTGTTTTCATATCTTGGCTATCGCGAGTAATGCTGCAATGAATATGGCACTGCAGGTATCTTTATGAGATAGTGATTACATTTCTTTGGGAAAATACCCAGAAAAGGGATTGCTGGGTCATATGGTAGTTCTATTTTTAATTTCTTTAGGAACCTCCATACTTTTTTCCACAGTGTCTGCAACATTCCATGTTCCCACCAACAGTGTGCAAGGATTCCCTTTTCTCACATTCTTGCCAACACTTACTATTTCTTGTCTTTTTGACCATAGCCGTCTGAACAGATGTGAGGTGATACCTCATTGTGTCTTTGATTTGCATTTTCCTGGTGATTAATGATATTGGGCACCTTGTCGTACACCCATTGGTCATTGTTATGTCTTTTTGGGAAAGTGTCTATCCACGTCCTTTCCCTATGTTTGGGAAGGTCAGATGACCGGGGGGCTGCCCAGAATCTAATGAGTGCTGCCGAGTACATGATGGTCCCTTCCAGGCCATGGATGGAAATGTTTCACTTGCAAATTAAAAGCAGGAATACAGTTTCCAGGCAACCCATAGCCTGCATTTTGCTACATGACACTTGCCTTGATAAGCAAAACCAAACACCACTTTCATTTTTATTGAGCTGCAACACCTACCAGCGTTTATCCAGGATTTGCATTGGGTCATTGAAATATTCGACTTTGACAATCTATTATAGAATAAGTCTTTCTGGGCATGAACTAGTGACAAGTTGTATTAATGCACTATGATAGGGACTATTCATTTTTCTTCTTTTGTTACTGCAGTCACCCCTTTGAAATGTCAGTGAAACTGTAGCAATCTTTTAAATATGTCTGCTGGTATCTAGTGTATGGATTCACACTGAGGGCTTCTGTATTCATTGGAATCAGGCAAATTACAACACAGTACTTATATAAATAACATCTGTAATGGATATGAGATAGCATAACATTTTCAATAATAGCTACGTTTGTTTGTGTATTCAGTTTCAAGATGATCTGCTTTATAATAAAGATTAATTTTAGCAAGTAACTACCAGCTTATCTAAGCCAAATAGTAAAACTGAATACCCTTCTGTAAATTTAAGATTATCCAGCATATTATTTAACTTAGTGAGCCTTACTGGTTAAAACATTATATATAGGCCAATGAAAATGTGATCTTTCATAAAACCTGAAGTTTTCTATTATCTTGATAAGATTTTTAGTGGACTGTTTCTTTAATCACTTAAGAATTCATATCACCATTGTTTCCACAGTGTTGGCATGTAAAGTGCTACTCTTTGTTTCCTGAATGAATGAATGAATGCATGCATGAATAAATGATGCATATTGAAATCTTTCCCTGAGTAAAGCATGCATTTGGCAATGTATGTGATTAAAATAAATCTGACTTGATTCCTCTCCTAGAAGAACTATAATCTAGTTTTTAAGGAGTCAAATAAAAGGAAATGACCTTTATTTGAGAATTAAAATGTTGGAAAAAACTTGGTTGGTCATTTAGGGGTTCATTGTTTCTCAACCTAATTATATTTTGGCTCATTATCCTCTTAACTGTTTTTAGGATAATTAAAAGGAGCTCCTAAGAGAGCTAAGGTGCTGTTGGAGGAGTAAGTATGCATGAAACAATCATAATTTAACTAATTTGCCCATAAATGTTAGCAGGCAAATATACTAAAAATTAGATTTTGTTTTCCATTCGTTATTTTTCTTGATTTCTAACATAATTTTTAAACAAAACTGAGAGATGTTTGTCAAAACATCTCCCAAGTGATGATTTCCATTAAAATATGAACTAGACACTTTTCCTCCAGCGGGATAAGAGCCAGGTTTTCCTAATCAGAAAAATTAGGGCATGGTCAGGCAAAGGAGTTCACATGAAAAGTTTTGCAAAATTAGTATTACTTTGAAAATTTCAGGCTATTTGGCCACTGCAACCAGGGAGTCACTTAATTCTTGGCATAAACTCCAGCACTTTTGGAAATTGACCTAGCTCTATAAGGCAAAAAAAAAAAAAAAAAAAAAAGCCATATAGTGCCCTAAAGTGGCAAAATTTTTGTTAAAAACAGCATCCAGAAGTACTGTACCAGTTTCTCAGGATAGCTGTGACAAATTATTACAACCTAGTGGCTTAAAGCAACAGAAATTTATTCTGTTACAGCTTGGGAGTCCAGAAATCCAAAATCGAGGTGTTGGCTGGGTTGGTCCCTTCCAACCCAGGAGGCTGTGAGGAAGGATGCATCTGGTGCCTCCTCCAGCTCCAGGGGTTGCCTGCAAGCCCTGTGTTCCTTGGCTTGGACAGTGGTCCTCTCTTATCCGCGATTCCACTTTCCATGGTTTCTGGCAGTTTCATCTGCTGTCTGAAAATATTAGATGGCCATTTCTAGAAATAAATGAATCATACGTTTTAAATTGTTCACCATGCTAAGTAGCATGATGAAATCTTGTACCATCCTGCCGTGCTCCACCCAGGGCATGAATTTCCCTTTTGTCCACTGTATCCATGCTACAGATGGTACCTGCCTGTTAGTCACCGAGTAGCCCTGTCGATTATCGGATCGACTGTCATGGTATCACAGTGCTTATGTGTAGGTAGCCCTTCTTTTATTCAGTAATAGCCCCAAGGCACAAGAGGACTGATCCTGGCAATTCCGGGTATATTAAAGAGAAGCCGTAAAGTGCTTTCTTTCAGTGAAAAGGCGAGGAAAAAGATCATATGCTGTGGTTGCTAAGATGTACAGTAAGAATGAATCTTCTATCTTTGAAGTTTGAAGAAATAAAAAGAAATCTGTGCTTGTTTTGCCATTGCACCTCAAACCACAAAACTGATGACCACAGTGGATAGTAAGTGCTTAGTTAAGATGGAAAAGGCATTGCATTTGTGGGTGGAAGAGAAAGTGTTCCAGTTAATGGCAGTTGGGTTCAGTCCTGTCTGAGGTTTCAGACATCCCCTGGGGGTCTTTTAGTGTGTCCCCCATGGATAAGGGGAGACTGCTGTAGATGCATCACTTCGGTCTCTGCTTTTGTCATCCTGCTACGTTCTTCTGTATGTTTCTGTGTGTCCTGCTTAGCCTCTTATGAGGATGCTCTCACTGGATTTAGAACCTACCCTATTCTATGATCTCATTTTAATCATTAATTACATCTGCAAAGATCCTACTTCTAAATAAGGTCATATTCTGAGGTTCCAGGTGGACATGAATTGTGGGGAGACACTACTTAGCTAACTACAGGTGGGAAGGAGACCAGGCAGGTCTCAAGGGTGGCAGCTTCACCAACGCACAACGATTGCCCATTGGAAGAGCCAGGCTCCATTCACTGATATTTCCTGACAGATGAGGTCCTGATGGCAAGATTGTTATACTCATACTTACGTGTAAATCATTTATGTGCAAACAACATTTTGAAAGTGCCAATGCAATTAGTTTTGTTGAAGAAAAAATAAAACCTTATAGCATGGATGTCAACCATTATATTGTTAAATCCAGCATAATAGTTAAAATAAAATCACTGTAAGGCAAAGTGTTTACTCTGCAACCGTTTCAGTTTCACAAGATACTGAGTATGATGTTGTGGTTTTCCTTATCTCATCATTTTACTTGGTAAGTGTCGAGACATGCAAAAGCTTAGGGCAGCCCACACAGTTCGTCAGAAGCACACGTGGGGAGTTTGTTACTTAGGCAGCCAATCACCCCCATTCTATGTGTCAAGCCTGGACTCACGGATGGCAGTGCCGATTACATCCTATGAAAAATGATTCCTGTGGCTGTCTTCAGGAAAGTCTTCATGTTGCACCTACACAGTCCTAAGACTGAACTCATAAAACGGCATCACATACTAATATTGTCAAACACTATGATTTCTTTTTGTCTTCTGTCTTTGATATCTGCACCTAAATATTCAGCTGTTACTCATTCTTATGAAACGGGTCAGATTCCAAATAAAAATTGAAGCTCCTCTTATCACTGACCATGAGGGCTCTGCGAGATTGTCTTGGGAAAGAAGATTTACACTAGGAGCTAGGTCATGGATTCTTGTCGTGTCTGTGTGTGCCCTTGTCTACGTCCAATGCACACAGGATGAAAAATTGGTCAGCTCACGTACCCATAGCCCATCTTCACCTCACCTCAAGCTAAGACACCAAGAAGCTCCCAGTGTTCCTGGGAGAGCCAGACCAATGGAATCCTGGGCTTGCATCTAATTTGGCTGCAAAAATGGAGATGGTGCATATCCCTGCAACGTGAGGGTCAGTCCCACTTGCTCTATTTTCACAATTCCTTCTCTGTACAGTAAGGATTTTCTTAGTCTTACAAAGGCAGGAAAAGGAACAGTTAAGCATGTAAATGCAAACCATGAAAACAAGACCTGTTGCCAGGATATCTTGTCCCAGGGTACAGTAGTACTTCCCATGTAACACACATCCTCTACCATGCCACTCTCCAAAACTGTTACTGGGGCCGGTCTGGAGTCCAGCCTGAGTGAGATATGTCATCCTTATAAGTGAGATAGACTCAGCCTCGTTGTGTGCAAACACATCTCTGAGGCCTGGAATATTATGACTTACCTACTGGAAAAAAGAGAAACTGGGTTCAAGGGAGAGATAAGATCGAATGTTAGGATGGACTATTTTGAGAGCTATCTCAGGCCATCATGAGGATTGCACTAAACCCTTGGGGAGATAAATTTGTTTAGGACATGCTAAATATACGTTTTCCTTTTTTCTTTCTATTTAAAAAAATCTGAGTTGCAGTCACATTAACAGGTCAGTAACATAGAGGTTTGGTTCCCTCATATGACTTTCTGCATGTACTTAACATTTTTTTCTTGTTTAAATGCTAGGCGTATTATGTACCCCACACTGGTTTGTAGCCAGCTCTAAGTTATGGGGACCTTACCCTTTACCTATTTATTGTATCACATCCATAAACAAGCCAATGGCTCAGCATAAACTGATGCTAAAGAGAGCTCATGCCTGAGTGATAAATTAAATGACCTCAGCTATTTCTCTTCAGTGTTGTGAAAGTTATTTTTAACAGTAGGTTTCTTAGTAGATTCTCTAACCGCTCGGTATTTCACATGGTCCAACTTGGTTAACTCGACTGATTACGGCATATGCTGATAAAGGCAAGATCACAGGTTTGCTCCCCATGAAAACCAATAACTTCTCAGAGATTAAAAAAAAAATCTCCCTTCCGTGACCACAAGCAGCATCACTCATGCAAATGTCAGAAGAGAGGAATTGGGAGTGAGTGAGAGTCTAGCCCAGTGCAAATATTTCTACTGTTGAAAAAAGAAGTCCAGGCGCAGTGGTTCCCGCCTGTCATGCCAACATTTTGGGAGGCCAAGGTGGGTGGGTCGCTTGAGCAAGACCAACCTGGGCAACGCGGTGAAACCTTGTCTCTACAAAAAACAGAAAAATTAGTGGGGCGCGGTGGCCTGTGCCTGCAGTCCCAGCTACTTGGGAGGTGGAGGTAGGAGGCTCACCCGAGCCTGGGGAGGTCAAGTTTGCAGTGAGCCATGATCGCACCACCGCAATCCAGCTTGGGCGACAGAGTGAGACTCTGTCTCAAAAAAAAAAGAAAGAAAGAAAGAAAAGAAAAAAGAATATCTTAAGCATCAAGTTGTGTTCCTATAGGAGACATGGGATTCTGCATGAAAGCAACTATGTCCAGTCCCCTAAACCTGGTGATTTTATTGGAAATACCTCCAGTTAATTTTTACACTAATAACCTCAGCCCACTCACACCAAGGCCAAAAGTTACCAGAGTTATGAACAGAGCTATTGCCCACCTTTTCCCCCTAAACGTTGTTGTTGGTGCACATCTGCAGAAAGAGGCCGTTTATGTGGAATTCAAATCTGGTTGTTTAGTCTACAAGGAGGGGGGAAGGATTCTGTCTCTTTAATGTTTATAACGGTTGGACAGAGCTTGTCGGGTGAAGGTTAATTGCTCTCCAGTTTAAGCAGTTCTGTGCCCAGATGGGTTATCAGGGCTGAACACTCGTTACAAGATTAATCTCATTTCCGACAAGACTTCCCTTTCCTTCAACTGATTTTTGCATGGCCATTGGAGCCGTCATCAGCCGTTAAGAGGAGGGTGGATTACTCTGGGATATTAATGCTGGTATGTGGTGAAACAATGCAGAGTAGTGTTGTATCTCAGGGAACATCTTTAGGAGAACATGTTTCGCTGCTGTTACGAAGAGCGAGGCTCCGAAACGTAAACCTGGAGACAATGGGACCCTGAAGCGAGGCACTTGGTGAAAGGTGTAGGGGCGATTGCAGCCCGCCTCTCTCTGAGGAGGACCCTGCCCTGATAATACACAGCGACACTTAGGGCTTTGTTTGCTTTTGAAGATTTTTCTTTTAATGTACTAGGTTCAGATTTTCATTCCTAAGGACTACACCTAAGCAGCGAGGAGTTCTGTTTGCTGCTGCCACACTGAGCCCTGTGGCAGGGAGCACCTGTGATGCAGCAACTTCATTTAATTCCTGTGAAACGTCAGGCTTCTCTTTAATTTCAGAGATTTCATAGATGTCATCATGACATATTTGCCTGAAAATAGTAGGCAGATTTTTTAAAATTTAATAACAAGTAGCTTCCTGTCTTTACTTTGTCTCAAAAAATTCTTCCAAGAAATGGCATAAAGGCGATGTCTTTTTATCCCTTTGGGATTTGGTGTGTGGAAATTGACTAATTCATTTACTCACTAAGGATTTACTGGGCACCCACGAGGCTCATGGGTGCTGAGGGGCATGAGCAGCAGGACAGCTGGGCTCACTCAGTGCTGTCAATCAGGGGGATACAGATGGGGGAGACTGACAAATAGATCACAGCTCAACCAAGACAGAGTGTGGCAGGCAGTCAGGAGCCTTAGGAGGGAATGTAGGGAACATGATAGAGCCAGGTGGCCCAGGGGACGGGACCTCTAGTTTAGAGAACGTGATCAGGCAAGGCCTGTCAGGCAGAGACCCAAAGAAAAGGTGAGAACAAGGTTTGCAAATGCCACGGAGGGGTGATGCGGGCCAGGGGAATGGCAAAGGCAAGGACCCCAAGGCGGGGACAGGCGGGGGTTGTCTGAGAGCAGCACATCCTCTTATAATCTAGTTTCACAGAGGAGGCTGTCAAAGAACAGCCCTACCCTAAGGAAGGGTCCATCTGCTTTGATTGTAATCGGGCACAGTCCTGGACACCGAGTCCCTTTCTGTCAGGTGCGAAAAGCTGGGGGAATGCATCTTGGCCATGGGTTGCTGCTAAAATAGGCATGTCATCTTCAGGAGACAGGAGTTAAAGGCACAGAGAAAAACTTAAATTATTTAGCTTCCCTTCCCTTCTCCCTTCTTCCCATCTCCTGTCCCTTGCCACTGATTATGGTGGGGCTGGCTTTATATATTCTCTAGTTTCTTATATGTTGACTTGTTTTCGCAGTCGCTTCAGTTCTAGGCCATTTGGTGCATTATGTTCAGCATTTATGGGCATGCGCTTTGGAACCAGGCAGCTGGCTTAGAATTCTGGTGCATTAACTGGCAAGATGCTCTAGGCAACTTATTTAATTTTTGGAGTCTCAGTTTTCCTCATCTTTAAAATGGGCATAATGGTAGCTAGTGTGCAGGTTAGATGCATTAATTCACATATGCATGTCTTTTAGAGCCTGCCACGCTGTGATCATGTCATTAAATGTTAGATGTTATCAGGAAGGTCCTATATTGTCTACAATGCTTCACTTTCTTTGATTCATCTGTTTCACTGAGAAAAGTGAGATAAATTATCATTAATCTAGAGACATTTTTGTAGGTAAAGGCTTCTTATCACAATGTTTTCTCCAAAAAACAACAAACAGACAAAAAAAATGGAGCCAAGTCTTTCACCGTGTTTGTTTGTTTATACAAGGGCTATATTGTCACCACCTTCCATACAGGTAGGAATCTCATGACTTTTTGGTGACCCTTTCAGAGCAAGGGTTATTTCTGCCCCACAGGCATCATGTGACTTAGTGAGATTTTTAACACCCCCTCAAAGCACATGGTTTTTAGGGCAAAGAGCTGAGGAGAAGAGAGGGAGGGTGAAAGTCTGAGCCTTTGGTGCAGCACCTCTGCTGGCTTCTGAGACTCTGTGTCACCCAGGGGTGGGAGGACAAGTTTCTCCAGGGCGCCCATCAGGACCCTGCTGCCTGTGATCACGAGACAAGGAGATCCTGTGTCACAAAGACACTCAACATGCAGAGGCAGTGTCGCCTGTCACCTGGAGGGGCTGCACGCAATGAACTTCCAGTCTCCATGTGGCCTCCCACTTCTCGGCTTTCCTACTGAGGAATTTGCCATTTCCTGTCGAGAAGTCCAGGGTATACAGAAGCAGTAAATGCCGTGGAGAGGGTGGGGGCGGGAGAACCACAGGAAGTCCTCAGATATGACCATTTGGGTTGGTGGAGTCGGGACCAACAATGGGTTTTACCTCTCACAGTTAAACTCCATTGATGACGCACAGTTGGCAAGAATTGCCCCTCCAAGATCTCATTGCTGTTTCTGAGAAGTAAGTGCTCCTTAAAAGATAGATTTACTTGTGAGTAAACTTTTAACCACTCTTCTTTAGCTGTCTAAGGAAAAGAAAATCAGTTGGCTCATGTTTTCCAGCTTTCTTCCTATTATATACACACACATGCATATACACACACGCACACACATACACACACATACACTTACACATACACATGCATACATACGCAGACATGTACACACATATACATACACATGTATATATATTTATGCCTGTTTAGATCCAAAATCACATACTTTATATAGATAAAACTTAAGTGAACTTTAATATCTGTACCATACATTTAAGTATAACTTCATTTCACAAAATAATAATATCCCCAAACCATGTCTTTCAAAAAAATTTTCCCTCTCTCAGTTATTTTCTCTCAGATTACAAAAGATATCTTCTCCTAGGATTTGTAAATGCATCTTAATTTTTGATGCTCCCAAATTTGAGTCAATTTCCCCTACGTGAAGTGAGGATTAAGTTTGAATCATTATTATTTCACCACTCTCTGGTATCTAAAATAATTTTTTTCTTATTTAAAATTGTCTTAAAAAACAGTTATATATATATGTATATATATAATTGAATGCAAGGTCATATTAAGATTTAAAACCATGGGCTCAGTTTCTGAAAGAGCAATGAAAAGCTGGACAAGATAAAGGAAAGAATTCACTAAAGACAGAGGATCCCACGGAAGCTTCGCCTGCCTAGGCAGAGTGTGGGTAATATCCAGATGAGGCTGAAGTGATGTGAGTCAAATTTGGGAATTTGTTTGACCTGGCTGAGCTCCTGTGCCCTTTTGACGTGTCCCTAAGCTTTTTTTTTTTTGAGCGCATCCTCCATTTCATTTTGAACTATGTATTTGTAGACAGTTTTATGCTGTGAAAATGAAAACGTGCTACATCTCAGAACCACGTCTCACAAGGCAGCGGACTGGTCTGCAGGTCCCGGAAGTTCTGCCCCGCAGTGCCTGCTGCCTGCCTCATGCCGGGTCTGCAGGCGGGGAGCTGAGGTCAGCCGAGGAGCCAAGTTCAAGGGCCGAGATGGGCTGCAAAACTCATTTCCTGCAGGCCCTGCTGGTGCTCCTTGAAATGGAAAAATAAAAAGTCAGGCCCAGCATCCACCAAGACAGGGCAGACAAACTACAAGCGTGCAGGTCTGAGCTCCACGCGCACGAATTGCCCACATGCAGCCATTTTCTGCTTTGAGGGTCATGGAAAAGAGAAACTTAGTAGCTGAGACACGCTTCTTCCCCTCCTCCTGTGATTTGGGGATGCCCTTTTCGAAACGTTCATTTTCTTTTTTCTCCCTCCTGACTCTCACGGCTTCATGTTCCTTATTGTAGAGTGTGAGCTGCTCTGCGGAGGCCCGCGCAGTGTCATGAGCTCAGCGGGGTAACCAATATTGCCACCTCACGTGGGAGCCTCACCACTCTTAGGACGTGTTTTCAGGGGAGAGTTAGAGTTTTAGAAGTCACAAATACCAGACTCGCAAGCAAACTTTGGGGACACAACGTCTGTCTTTATCTCTAAACTGGTGATCCTAAAATATGTCCCGTGTGCTATGTGGAGTGGCATGGAGGATCAAATGAGACGGTAATTGAAGGGTGTTTATTAAATTATAAAGTACCCAGCATATAATCCCGTCATTGACTTTACATAATGGCTAGTGTACACCCATTGCATAGAGTGCTAGCATGCAGTGTTTTCTATGAGTGACTTAAGGTGGCATACAATAGTGCATCGTTTCCTTCCTTCCTTCCTTCCTTCCTTCCTTCCTTCCTTCCTTCCTTTCCCCCTCCTCCTCTCTCTCTTCCTCTCTCTCTTTCCTTTTTTTTTTTTTCTTCTACAATGTTTTACATTGGTATGTTCAGATAGCATATGGAATAGAGATCAACAGGGAAGGGGGAAGCTTTTGGAGGGAGGATCCAGTGATCTCATAAAGATCTCATCTGAGCCTGTTAGTTCTGAGGTGTGTTTTGGACATTGAAAAACCTGAAAGTAATTAACCTTCCCAACCTAAACCATATTTTCCACAAATAGGTTTGTTGGATACTAATATTTTCACATGTAATTAGAAAAGGAGTTACTTTCCGTTATTAACAAATAGATGTGACTTTGACTCATGTTCATTTTTTTTTGGCCAAAATTCTCAGACTTTTGATCTTAATGGTCAAGTGCAGGTAAGAGGAAATGAAACAAAATTAAGCGATGATTTGAATACATTTTCTCCCTTGTAGAAGACTAATTATAGTTTGGTCATTGAATAATTTTCTCAGCTGCTTAGGATCTTTAATTAGGTTTGATACTCACTATGAATGTGTGGCAGGGTTTCTTGGGAAAGTAGAGATGGGATAAAACATAAATGATTTATGTAATTGGATATGTCCCAGAATGAATGAGACTTTGGTCTCAAGAACTATTCCAGTGATTTGTCGTTCTCTGATGAGCTCCGTAAGTGTTGCTCTTCTCGACAGGAGGTGCTATGGGAATTTTAGGTGAACAGCCTTTCCTGGTTGTGTAGATCTGGACCACAGTTTGAAGGTGCCCCTCCCTCTCCCTCTGATTGCCAGAGAACCCCTGCATTATCACAGCAACCCAAGTCACCCCACGTATTCCCAAACACCCATCTGCTTGGGACAGAAGAGGCATTGCCTCTAGTTGAGAACCAAGAAGTGGTCATTTCCTTAAAAGCTTTATCTTTTCTTATTTTAATATTTAAATCAAATGACAGAACTGTTTATCCATTTTCATCACTAAACTCCATAGTCTAATTTTCGTCTTCATACAAATTAACATGTTTTTACACAATCTCTAATCTTATGCGCTGCTCACTGGCAACCTCTCTGGTGAACTAAACCATAATGAGTAATAGGCCAGAGAGCCAATGCAGCCTAGGTTACCTAGAGGACAGAGAAACCCAGTGGCAGTTTCTGCAGCTTTGCCAACAGCCCTGAGTCACCTCGACCCTCCCCTGGCTCCTGGTCCAGTCTGATGAAACAGTTTACACGATGTCTTCCAGGTTAGCTTCCCTTGTTAGTATCTGCTTTCAACTCAAAATGCACACACTCAATTAAATCTTCTACTTCTGCATGACAATGTTAATAGACTCTTGGAAAAAACAAATGAAACACAATTTAATGGTGCCAAAGTTGATTATGCTTTTAGTTTTCCATAGTCGAAAAGCTGGGTCAATTTTATTTGGTTCCTGGTCCAGGACTTCGCCTATGAAGCAGTTTGACAAATGTAATTATAAAATGTAAATATGGAAGAAAAGAGATACCACTGCACAGTGAGCTAGACTTTACTCATTTCTGTGGCTCCTCTGCTATCCACTGTGTAGATGGTCAATATGTATTTGGTGAGGTAAATGCAATTATGACAGAAAAAGAAGCACATGGAATCTTTACAAGTAAATAATTTTTACTAGCTTAACAGAAGTATTTTGAAAAGAGAAAAATCTTACAACTTAGCTTGGCAGATTAGACAAAGCTAGGATCAGCATATAAGATCCCTGATACTCCTTTCTTTCTGCCATTTATTCATCACCTTCCCCCAAATGAGTTAGGTCATCTTTGTGAACTTTAATTCAATTAACTCTAGATAATTATAACAATAATAATAATAGAAAACACATATAGAGTGCTTATTATATGCCAGACATAGTATTAAGTGTTTTGCTTAATACAGTTGGGACAGAGAAGACAGGTTCCTGCAATCAGTATAGCCATTTCACAGATGAGGAAACTGAAGGACACAGAGGTTAAGTAACTAGATGTGTATCCATTCAGTGGCTGTGCAGTGGGTTCCGGAGATACAGAAATGAATCAGATACATCCCTGCCCTCCAGGAGCTTACAGTTTAATGGCCTGAGATAGATACATAAACCATAGGAGTACATAGCTGCATATACAAACTGCAGACATCTGTGTGCAATATAGGTGATACAATTAAGACAAATTGCTGGGGAAATCTTTGTAATAAATATGGCAAGTGTTAATACCCATAATTTATGCAGATCATGTTACAACTGAATGAGATCACATGTGTAAACATATTCTGTGAGCTGTAAACAGGAGGGAATGTAAAAGGTTATAATGATTACTCCAACACAGCTTTATTAACATAGACAATAAACCTGTGAATTTGTTACTTTTCCAAGTAACAGCAAGACTTGTTTAAGAGCTGCCTAGAGGTTGTGTTTTTTTTTTGTTTTTTTACTTCTCCATTTATTTGATAGTAAAAAATGAAAGATAATTTATTATATCATAAAATGTGTTTGTTACAAATTAACATTGCCTGAAAGAAGGAGAATAGCCCAAAGCAGTTAATACAATGATTCTGCAGGAAGCAAGGTGCAGCTAGTTATATTCATATGTACTCACTGATTTTTTCTAAGGAAGTAGGATATTGCAAAGCACTAGAGCCCAGCCCATGTGATGGTGTTCGTGCGCATTTGTGGCAGAGTTTCTGTGAAGTTTGCATCCAAACAAATGGGAATTCTTCAGATAATGGCATACAAGTAACAGGTAGCGAGACTACTCATGTCTTGTAAGAGGCGTTTAAATTGTATCACAGGGAGAGAGAGAGTAGTCAGTCACTCGGTGTTTGCTGAGTGCGTTAATGAGTCACAGACGGATAGACGTGGCATTAAAAACAAGCAAGCTCAGAGTTCTGAGGATGAGGCTGGACTTTAGCTAAGTTGCTTGGATTCTCTGACTGAAACCATTCTTCTTAGAAGCACTTCTATCATGTAAACAGATAAGGGGACCCCCTGTGGCATGTCAAGGCCATCAGGGGTCTCGGGGGCTATGGTTTTTTTTGGACAAAGGGCTAGAGTTCTGGTCTTGAAGCCACATTTTTTTTCTTTTTTTGAGACAGAGTCTCTCTGTCTCCCAGGCTGGAGTGCAGTGGCGCAATCTCAGCTCACTGCAAGCTCCACCTCCTGGGTTCACGCTATTCTCCTGCCTCAGCCTCCCTAGTAGCTGGGACTACAGGCACCCGCCACCACGCCCGGCTAATATTTTGTATTTTTAGTGGAGACAGGGTTTCACTGTGTTAGCCAAGCTAGTCTCCATCTCCTGACCTCGTGATCCGCCTGTCTCGGCCTCCCAAAGTGCTGGGATTACAGGCATGAGCCACCGCGCCCGGCCGAAGCCACATTTTCATAGTGAGCATGCTCTTTTCACCGACATGGCAGGTTTGTTGGGGTGGCTTGATGAGGTATATGGTGAAGGCTCCCCTGGCGTTCCAGTTGCCAGAGGGGACTTTAGAATGTTCGATTCTTGCCTCTGCTGTGACATGGGTTTTAGCATCATCAACTGTGGTGAATGGAGCTTCCAGATCTTCCAATTCATCCCGTGATTCTTGTCAAGGAAAAAAATCTTTAGGATTTGAGGCCAGCACTATGGGAAATTTTAAAAACTTTGCTCCTTTCAAGTTTAATTTTTGCTTTCAGAAAACAACTAAGTTCATGGTATCCATTCCATGTGAAGTCCAATTTCCCTCTCTATATTCAGAGAAATACACATCTATTTTCTATTGCACAGAGCTATGGAATAGTTTACCAGGCCTGGTAGCAGCCCAACAGGAGAGAGAAAGGAGTGAGACAGGCTGTGGCAGCTGGGAGATAAGTGCAATTGATGAGCTGACCTGCTGGGTGGAGAGGAAGGTGCAGACCTATAGGAACCGCAGTCTCATTCCACCTAAGGGCTCTCTCTGGCTCTCCACCACAGCCCTTTCACTTGAAGCACTAACAAGTCACCTTGTGGACTAAGAGGAGTTTTCACCTTTTCTCCTTTTCTGCACCCAGCTTCAATCATTGGTTGACGACCAGTGAAATGTTTTAGGAAGGCAGGAAGCTGGAGGGAGAAAGACAAAGGCTTACATATCTCCCAGAGTGGGTAACAGGCTACAGTGTGCATGGCCATGAGTTGGATGTGCACATGACCTGTGCACATGGATGACGCCCTCATGCACACATGCCGTAAGTGTGCGAGTACATTTTGTTAGGTCAATTTCTACATCGTATTCCAGAAAGTCACATAGTCAGTTTTCTTTTTTGGTGTTCACACTTCACTTGGAATTCACCAATTTATTATGTGACTTGAATATGTATGGCCTTTCTGCTGAGTGGATCCTGAAATACAAATACTTACTGTTACTGGAAGCCCCAAAGATGCAAATTCATAGATTTCTGTCTGACCTCAGATCTGAGTCCTCTGAAACAGGCGATTTAACGAGAGCACATGTACAGTTACAGAACCTCCACGGGTGTGTCTTTCAGGGTTCCTGTTTCTTATTTCCATGTCTCTGTACCCAACACACTTCCTCCTGACCCTTCTTTCTCTCCTCCTCCTCCACACCCGCAGAAGCACCTAGCCCCGCCACACATAACTTGCTAGTATAATGCATTTGTTCTTGGAAAATGTGTGTTTTTGCACACTTTGGTTTCCACCTGCTTTTTTGGGAAGATGTACTGTATGATGCATGAAAGATCTGGAGCTAGCTAGGAGGAGGGAGGTTTGTTTGAGGCAACAGTGCAAGAATATCAGGTCGTTCTTTCAATTGCACATTTCAGAGTATGGATACTTCCCTTGAAACATTTGCAGCACAAGACTTTTGCATTGACAAGCCTCTTGCTTTTGAACTTGAGCTGTCAAATGTTGTTTCTGCTTTCATTTGTTGGATGTTTCTGCTTGAACTACAAGGTAAGACCTCATCTAGATAAAAAACCAAGTCTTTAACCCATGACTTGAGGGCCGAGACTGGATTCTGATTCTCAGCACATCCAAACATGTCTTAAATTTGTAGCCATTCCTTGCCAAATTAACTGCCTCTGTGACTTTAAGAGTAGCTAGTAAGAGTAACAAGCTCCAGTCCCTCTTTGCAGGATGTAAGTGTTTCCAGGGGCCAGAACATGTTGGGCTTCTTAGGCTAGGTGACAGATGTTGGATTTCATTTTGGGGAAAAGTGTAACATGGTAGGATTATCATTCCAGTAGAGAAACCCTGTTTTTCAGTTTGCACATGACCTCACATGACTTCACAGTTTGGGGCTCCCACCCTGTTGTAAGTTGTCCACATTTGGAAGAAACTGTAGTTCCAACCAATTAAATCAATTATCTGTAAAGTTGGTTCATGCAAATCAGTGCATACATGAGACTGTGCCTGTTTGGTTTGTCATAACGATTTTATCATATGGAGAACTGACCATCCATTAAGAATAATTTCCCAGACCTGTCATTCTTTAAATTCCTTTTATTTTTGCTTCCAACATAGACCCCCCCTCACTTTGGGAGTATATCTTCCAGGATCATGAGCCCACAAGAGGCCATCTTAGTACACTTTGCAGGAATTAAACCACTCCTGCAAATGTAAATCAAACTGTACTTTTCAATTAATTAAAATCATATTCCAGTGTGCCTACCTAAATAAGAGTGATATTGTTTTGAGCAAGATGAGATGATTTTTATATATATATATATAAATCACATATATATCACTTATATATCATACATATCTATATCTCACACACACACACACACACACACACACACACACACCCCCCAGACCATCAGACAGCCTAAACTGTTTTAATGTATGGACCATTATTGTAGTGATGGATTTTCTTCTTGGTTCTAGTTTCACTCATACAAGAATGCTGATACATGGACACCAACAAGAAAAGAATCTAACTATTTGCATCCTATTGTGTATTATTTCAACATAGCATTAAAGTCTTTAGTACTGGGGACAAATTTAAACGTAGCTTTAAAATTATATAAATAATAACAAGCATTTATCACTAGTCCCCAGACATACAAAGTCTAGCACTCGTCTCTCCAACACCGTGCTAGCTGCAGACAGTTTCACACCCAGCATCAGAACCCCACAGGAGGCCTCAGCTCCTCCCCATTCCAGCCCAGGCACCTCCTCTGAAAGGCACAAGGTGGTCAGGGAGGGCCATCTCATCTCCTTATTTCAATCTCTAGTTTTGATGGGGATAGGATCAAGGAGGATGAGCTATTCACGGGCGGTGACATATTCAGTATTGGACAACCAAAGTAAAGTGGTTAGTGCCATCATTGCACGTGTGGCAAAACTTATAAACTCATTGGAATACTTCATTTTAAAAAATAGACTTTATTTCTCAGAGCAATTTTAGTACGCAGCAAACCCGAGAGGAAGATACAGTGATTTCCGTACACCTGCTGCCCCTACGCTTGCACAGTCTTGCCCACATTATCAACATCCCCCATCAGCGTGCATTTGCTGCAGTTGATGAACCTACATTAACAGGTCATTATCATCCAGTGCCCATAGTTTACATTAGAGTTCGTTTGTGGTGCTGGACATTCTGTGGGTTTGGACAAACGTATATTTACATGTATCCAACATTATAGGATCATACAGAATAGTTTCATTGCCCTAAAAACCCTCAGTGCTCCGCCTGTTCACCCCTCCCTCCCTCTAATCTTTGGCAAACACTGGTCTTTCAGTATCTCCGTAGTCTTGCCTTTTCTAGAATGTCATATAATGGGAATCATATAGTATGTAGTCTTTTCAGGTCGGCTTTTCTCTTGGGATGCTTAATTTTTCAAAAAGTCTCTGTGCCCATCTCTTTTCATGGGGAACTTGACTGGCACATTTAAAGTACAATTCAACTAACAAAAACCTACTTACATAGAACACTTCAGAAACACACTTACAGACAGCAGGGTACACTTGTAACATCCCACAGGCAAAAGCAGGACAAATTATTTGGAGTCTAGCCTCTTATAGAGGAAGAATCCATGTTGCACTGGGGCTTGCATTCCTTGGAGGTAGAGAAGATCATTCCTAGGACTAGGGAGCAAATTGAGATTTTAAAACATGAACCCAGAATCAACTCAAATGCTCATCAACAATAGACTGGATAAAGAAAATGTGGCACATATACACCACGGAATACTATGCAGCCATAAAAAAGGATGAGTTCATGTCCTTTGCAGGGACATGGATGATGCTGGAAACCATCATTCTCAGCAAACTAACACAGGAACAGAAAACCACACACCACAGGTTCTCCCTCATAAGTGGGAGTTGATCAATGAGAACACATGGACACAGGGAGGGGAACATCACACACCAGGGCCTGTCAGGGGGTGGGAGGGTAGGGGAGGGAGAGCATTAGGAGAAATACCTAATGTAGATGATGGGTTGATGGGTGCAGCAAACTACCATGGCACGTGTGTAACAGTGTAACAAACCTGCATGTTCTGGACATGTACCCCAGAACTTAAAGTATATAAAAAATAGTGTTATCTAAAAATGAACACATCTTGTAGAATAAAGGCAACTTCGAAGAATTTGTCGATATGATAGGTTAGCCGTCGGAATTTAGACAATAAAATAAATGCAGTTAATTATGAATTGTATTAATGAAATGAAATTGCTTTCTACAGTGTCTCTGATGTTTTAGGACTTCTTGTCCACAAATAGTTTGAAGCACTGCTGTTACTCTCTGGGTACTCGGCAGAAAAGCCTTTGGGACTGTGGATGGATGTGTGAGGCTCTTATTTCTGGGCTTTGGCAGTAAGAAATATGGTCTATTCCCCAGGAAAAACACGGAAACCAAAAGACATGGTAATTCAGGGTTCAACCACAAGAAAACAAAAAGTTCAGTTACACATTACACTTTTCTAAGATAGAATCAATAGTAACATATTAACAAATAGTTGTTTAATATTTAATTTGGTTTGCCAAGAGAATTCTTAATAAATTCTGAATTATTTAATAAAAAAAAAACAAAACATGAACCTTTCCCCAACGGCCATCCTAGTGTTCGGAGTTTTTACCATTTCTGAATCACTACCTTGGAATCAATGGAGAAAATCCTGCTTTGATGCACTCTTGCTGCTTAGAGGGCGGGACTTGTTAACCCATGACCCCAGTAGCATCATAGATAAAAAGGGTGTGTGAAAAAGGAGTGAGAGGATACGGGAAATGGGAATACAAAGCCTGGATTACGTGCAGACTGAAAGTCAAACTCTGGACGGGGCATCCCAGGCCTGTGGAAACCAGAACCAGGCTATGGATCCAGTCCGAATTTCCTCAGCTTCAGCTTACCCCCAACCAGCACACACACCCTGGGCCCTCCCCAGCTTGTAAGGGGTGGCCCCACTTCTATGCTTTTCCTCGCAGTTTCTCCAACTGGAAATGCTCCCCACCGTTTTGATTTACCCAGTACACCCCATTCTTCAAGGCTCGGGCCAGTGCACACCAATTCCTTCAATCCCTCCTTCCTTCTTCTGTCATCCAGTCAACACACTTAGCATGACACTTGGCACCTCCATACTAGGAGCTCATGCAACAAATACACACTGCATGTGCATGATATGTGGACACTTACAGGCTCTGAAAAAAAAAAAAGGGAAAAAAGTCTCTGCCCTCATGCAGCCAGTATTCCCCCAGCCCTGACGAGTCTCCTTTTTCTTTCTCCCAGTGTATTTCCTCCCCTCGTTAGAGTAGTTCCTAGAGTCAACCACGTGCAGAATGAGCCTTCACCACTATCAGGCTCCTGCTCTGCACGTGATGGATGCCCAGCCACTTGCTCTTAGTATCAAATGCCTTCGAGACTCTGTTTTATAATAAAATGAGACACCCAAGCACAGACCCCAGCAAGCAGGTAAACAGGGAGGACCTTTCAGTGTCCAACTATGGGATACATATTTAAAAATTAAAATAATCTGGTTATGTTTAAAACGAGTGGCCCTTAACATTAATTGGGGAGTGCCACTTGCCAATCCAGACATGCACCAGGTGTACCAAGATGGACACACTGAGATATAGGCAGGGAGTCTGTGCCCGGGCTCTGCAGTCCCTCAGCCCCGGGGATCAGTGTCTCAAGCTGCCTCTGATCCAGAAAAGCACAGTTAGCTTGGCAACAGGCTGGTGGTATGCAGTTGCTGCCCATTTCCTGGTCCCCTTTACAGGCCTGCCCCCTTATTTTGCCGTAAGACAGGCCACTTGCAAGAAGGTTCATCTAGAAGAAGATATGTGCTGTGTAGCTGATGGGTGGGGGTCATGATGGGCAGCCTGCTTCTTTAGTAGACTGTGTGCAGTGTTAGAGAGCCCTGGGGCAGCACTCATCAGTTAGGAGGCATAAAAATGCCAACCCCCGACTCTCAGTTTTTTAAGTTGCATAAATTCCAAATTTAACATATCACCATGTGCAGTCTTGGAAGGCTCAATATTGGCTTTAAAAATTATTTTCCTAAGGACTCCGTGTTGTCAACTTGAGGAAATGGCTAACAAGCTTCCTTTTCTATGACACTTAGCTACTAAAAATATGTTCTTCATAAAGTGTCTTATTACTATCAGACTGTGGGTTACTTCAGTAAGTACAGACTGTGCCCTGGCCACACTTAAATCTTCGACAGCAGTGATTCTCAATCTTTTGGTCTCAGGACCCCTTTACATTCTTAAAATTGGTTGAGGATTCTAAAAAAAAAAAAATTGTTTATATGCATTATCTCTATTGGTAGAAATAAAAACAGAAATTTTGAAACATTTACTTATAAATTCATTTAAAAATAACAATAATAAGGCCAGGTGCAGTGGCTCATGCCTGTAATCCCAGCACTTTGGGAGGCCGAAGCAGGCGGATCACCTGAGGTCAGGAGTTCGAGACTGGCCTGGCCAATATCGTGAAACCCCGTCTCTACTAAAAATACAAAAAAATTAGCCAGGCGTGTTGGTGGGCACCTGTAGTCCCAGCTACTCGGGAGGCTGAGGCAGGAGAATGGCGTGAACCCAGGAGGCAGAGCTTGCAGTGAGCCGAGATCGCGCCACTGCACTCCAGCCTGGGCGAGAGAGCAAGACTCCATCTCAAAAAAATAAAAATTAGCCAGGCATGGTGGGATGCGCCTGTAATCCCAGCTACTCAGGAGGCTGAGGCAGGAGAATCACTTGAACCCAGAAGGCGGAGGTTGCAGTGAGCCGAGATCGCACCGTTGCATTCTAGCCTGGATGACAAGAGTGAAACTCCATCTCAAAAAATAAAAATAAATAAATAAACTCATTGCATGTTAACACAAATGAGACATTTTTATGAAAAGTAACTCTATTTTCCAAAAAAAATGTTAATGAGAAGTGGCATTGTTTTGCATTTTTTGCAATCTCTTTAATGTCTGGGCTAATCGGAGGCAGCTGGATTCTCAGATCTGCTTGTGCCTGCCCCTAGAGGGGTTTGGGGACCCCAGGGGGTTCCTGGACCACACTTTGAGAATGACTGACCTACACAGCTTAGGAGAGTCACTGACCTACAGAGCATAGTGTGGTACCTGACACTGTGCTAGGCAGGGAGATGCAGCAGTGAAGAAAAGGGACACATTCTCTGCCTTCCCGGAGGATGGTATGGGCTGAATAGTGTTCCCCAAGTTATGCTGAAGTCCTAACCCCCACGACCTCAGAATGAGACCTTATTTGGAGGTAGGGCCTTTACAGAGGTAATCCAATTAAAATGAGGCCCTTAGGGTTGTCCTTAATTCAGTGGGACTGATGTCCTTGTAAAAAGAGGTAATTTGGACTCAGAAACAGGCATGCATAGAGGAAGGATGATATGAAGAAACAGGGAGAAGATGACCATCCACAAGCTAAGGAGGGCGTCCTCAGGAGGAATCAACCCTGCTACTACTTTGCTCTCTGACTTCCAGCCTCCAGAACCATGAGAGAATAAATGTCTGTTGCTTGAGCCCTCAGTCTGTGGTACATTGTCTTGGCAACCCTAGCAAATGAATACACAGACTATGTATCGAATATTGAAATTGGGTTTTAAGGCAGTAATAAGGCCCATGCTGCTGCCTTGAGGAAAATTCAGCCACAAAAGAGGATCCACTGCTTATTAATATGGGAACACGTTCTACCAGATAGAGCTCTGGGAATCCAGGTTCTCCATAGGCAAGCACAGCAGTGAACAGTTTTTCCAAACGCCTGCTTCCTAACTAGAAAGGAAGTGACACCATTGTCTGCCATTTGCCATCCAGAGCTCGTTAAAACCTACAGCCTCACACCCATCACTGGTCCACAGGTAAACAGAGATTTCAGGGCCGGGGAATACTTTGGTGCCATTATTCCTTTCAGTTGCCACAAGTCAGTTTCCCTAAAGGCTGCCCTATTAGAGGGTGGGTGGGCGGCAGCCTCAATGAGGTATTTCCTGTGTGAGTCAAAGCCTTTTAAAATGGCCATGACCCCTTACAGACTCTGAATGACAAGCACAGATTCTCAGTTCCCAGAGTTTCTGCATGTGATGATGAATGGAAGTTCCCGTTGCATGTGGGACAAAGGATGGCTGTAACATTTTATTAGGTGTGGCTTTTGGTGTACACATGGCATATGCAATATATGCATTCTGATCACATTTAGTTTTGAAAATAATAAAACTTTAAAGATAGAAAGAATTTTCTTTGCAGAACCCTTATGAGATGGAAAATATTAGTGCAATACAGAAGAAGACAATTCCCGGGCTTTTAGCCAAGACGGCTAGAGAGACTCCACTTCTCTCTGAGTCAACACCCAGGTTCCTGCCATGGCCTGCAAGGCTCTACCACCCCCAGCCTTTCCTGGTTCACCTCCTGGTTCTTTCTCTCGCTCCTTTCCAGTAACCCCTCCTCCCTGGCTGTTCTTGGTCCCATTGTTCCTCGTGCAGCCCCCGCAGTCCACTCTGCCCTTGTTCTAGCTGTTGCCAAGGCTGGAAGGCCTATTCTTCATGAATGCATGGGGGCTCACACCCTCCCCTCCTTTGCGTTTTCTCAGGACCACCCTGACCACTCTAAATGAAAAGCAGCAGCTCACCTCTCTTTTCCTGAGTCTCTAGTTCTGCCTTCTGTTTCTTCACACTTATCACCACCTTCTAACCCTGAGATCAGGCTTGAAAAACAAGGTTATAAATTTACCCTATCAATTACTGGTTGATTAATTGATTTTCAAAAATTATCTCTGGCTTGTAGTGCTAGAATACAAGACTTATGCAGATAGGTGTCTTTGTGGTTTTGGGTCATGGATGTAATCTAGAAGCAGCTAGACAAGTTTCTAGAGTAGAAAAGGTGTTCAGTACATATTTGTTGAACTTATGAGTAAGAGAATATTCTTATTCCTGGAAGATACGTGTGATTCTAGTGGAGACTAGAAATGGCCTTTCTCTGAGGCAAACTTCTAAATCCTCTGAATAAAGGTGTCTGTAGCCCATCTGACTCAGTCCCACACCCCTGGGCTGTGGAATAACCAGTTTAGGCGGTGACTAAAATGGCTACATAGGTACAGAAATGTTAACTTCAGGTTGTCAGTGTAGCAGAAGCAAAGATGTTTGCCATGTTGTCTGTGAAGATGTGGTATAAAATCGTCCCCCAAAGTAAATTGTAATGGCAGCCATGCCCTCGGATTGTTCTGGAGGATATAAACAGGGAATCAGGCACTGCCTTCAAAACTGTTACATAGTAAATCTTACGTTGGAAAACCGTCTTAGACCTGTTTAGAAATCTTGCATTCTCTGTCTTAGAACTTTCCCTCTTGAGCTGATTATTATCATCCAGTAATTACACTTAATGTGGCCTTGGGAAATAAATTGGATAAAACCTATCAAGTTATTAAGCATGCACCTGCCATCCCTCCAAGGCAGTTTCACCCTTGAAATTAAATGCACTGTGCTTCCTGGCAGCACTGAGGCCATTGGAATGGCTCCTGAGTGATGGCTTGGAAGAAATGATAACCTAGTGGAGAAGTGGCCCAGGAGAGTGCACAGAGGAAAACTGACATTTAGAGAATGAGGAGAGAAAAAGGAGGGCATACAGAGATGGGGGATGGAATCGTCAACCAAACAGGAGGAGTAGCAGGAACATGGAAGCCAAAGAAAAGAGGGTTAAAAAGGGGGAGAGTGGCCAACAGTATGAACTGCTCTTGAGTAGGTAACAAAGAGACCAGCTGGGAGTGTACGTTTGAGGGAACCCCAAAAAGCTCACTCCTAATCATGGCAGGACAGTGTCAGAACCAGACGGCAAGGTTGGAGAAGACAGCAGGAGATGAGAATCTGTTAAAGAGCTGTAAAATATTTAAGTAAGTAAGTATGGCCAATTTTTGGTTCCTTGCATCACCAGCTACCATCCCCACCTTCGGACACCCAGATCAACACACTACTCTTGTTTGAAAGCAGAGTATGAAGGTTAGAGACACTGACGTGAGTGAAACTAGACTGAATGTTTGCGAGATCCTGGATAAATAAATATTGGATATTTTTGTTGGATAAATATTGCTTGGATAAATATTGCGAAAGTGCATTGTGATTGCAGAAATACTGAATCGGCGTCAGATTCATTAATAAAAATTCTGCCTCACATCTCACATGTCAAGGCCCATGGGAGCCTGACTGGCCACTACTTGGTGCATTCTTTTTTTTTTTTTTTTTTTTTTTTTGAGCCAGAGTCTCACTCTGTCACCCAGGCTGGAGTGCAGTGGTGCAACCTCAGCTCACTGCAACCTCCACCTCCCAGGTTCAAGCTATTCTCCAGTCTTGGCCTACTGAGTAGCTGGGATTATAGGCGCCTGCCACCACACCTGGCTGATATTTGTATTTTTAGTAGAGACAGAGTTTCACCATGTTGGCCAGGCTGGTCTCGAACTCCTCACCTGTCTTGTCCTCCAAAAGTGCTGGGATTACAGGCGTGAGCCACCATGCCTGGCCGGTGTGTTTTTTACAGGAGCCAGGGAGCTCAGTGCTCCAGTCGGCTGGTTTTCCAGTTCAGGAGCTTAAGGCTTCAGATTCAGCAGTGGCAGAAGTGGTTTCCTCACTTCCAGCTGCCCTGTTCTTTGCACCTTTTTTTATTTGTTAAGTCGATCTAAAATGCATCTGTGTTCACATATAAATAGCGACAAGTGCAAGTCTGCTAGAGTGGAAGAGAGCAAGTGCAAATTCTCTTTCCCTTTAGCTAAGTTGCTCTTTGAAGTAGGCGTAGCCCCATGACACTCCCATAAGGCTCACTGTGCAGGTTGGATGAGTAGGCAACTTGGAAGGCCCCACCTGCTCTGCAAAGAGGTAGTCCTGCACAGCGCCTGGTGGTCAGATGTCCGCTACTCACCTACCCGCCCCCCCACAGGTGGCTCTGTGCTGCTCAGAACCTGCACAGTGGTGCATAGCATTTCCCAGCTCTTGAAGCTTCCTTTTCTTCCCGGGAAAGATAGATGTGGACATCCATGACCTCACTTCCTCCACAAGGATGAATCTTAATAAGTAAAGATGTCCAGTAAGGAGGCAGTCTAAAGACGGAGGTTTAGACTCTGTGTACACATCAAGATTTCAAGTCACTAGGCTGTTCTGCAGGCCTTGATGGTTTGGGTATGAATGAATCTACAGACTTTTAAAGAGTATTTGTGACTTTTTTTTTTTTTTTTGAGACGGAGTCTTGCTCTTTTGCCCAGGCTAGAGTGCAGTGGCACGATCTTGGCTTACTGCAACCACTGCCTCCCAGGTTCAAGCGATTCTCCTACCTCAGCCTCCTGAGTAGCTGGGACTATAGGCATGTGCCACCACGCCCAGCTAATTTTTTGTATTTTTAGTAGAGATGGGGTTTCACCATGTTAGCCAGGATGTTCTCCATCTCCTGACCTTGTGGATCTGCCCACCTCCGCCTCCCAAAGTGCTGGGATTACAGGTGTGAGCCACCCCGCCCAGCCTTGTGACTTTCAAAGTAGACATATTTATAGAGGGGCTCAAGTCAGATGGCAAAAGAGCCCTATTGGGTGTGATGTATGTATGTGTAGTTTCAAATTGTTGGAGGGATTGCTCTCCTAGTTCAAATGTATTAGGTTTTGAGGTCAGCACTCCCAGACACATAAAAATCAAGTCTCACTGGCAACCAGCTTGTTGATGTATGAAAAGTGTTACCAGGACGGGGTCTACCCAGTGTCCAGCTATGTCATAGGAAAAGCATGAGCTCAGCCTATAGCATTAGCAAAGGGCTCTGATGCCCTGGCTACTTAGTCCCCTTTCCATGCAGCAACCAGGATGTATTTATGTGCTGGAAAAATCTTCTGAAAAGCACAGGCTTAGCCTCCCAGCCCCAGGGAGTAAGACATCATCACTTACCAAGCTGAAGAAAGATCTTGGCAGGGATTGGACCCTCACAGTGGGTGAAGACTAACTCTTTCTACGTAAGTCAGCGTCTAAGAAAAAGAAAACGTCTGTGTTCGTGTCTGCCTTATACAGTGTGTGGCCCATGCCAACAATTATCTGGGGATGGGGATAGAAAGCAAAAGAAGGAGACCCCTGGACCATCATGTGAATAGTGGAGACTTATTCATGTGCTCCTCTCTCTGCCAGAACCCCAGTTTCTACAAGACTTTCTGTTGGTATTACCATGTTGCCATGTGTTTTTTATTTTTTAATTTTTTTATTTTTTATTATTATTGAAGTGCTTTGTGTGTAGCACAGATGCCATATTCCCATGCAACAGAGTAGATCCTTTCCATACTTAAAAACATAACACTAGCTCTCAGGGTGCCGACTAGCTTCTTACCGTTAGCAGAGAAGGAGATCTCTACAAGATTGAGGAAAATTAAAGTCTGGGGGCAGCAGGGAAAGACCCTGCAGTTAGCATCTAACCTGGATGTATAGGAACTTTTTAGCAACTCCATACATGATAGATTTCTACCTTATCTGCGTGTCTGCTCAGAGATGGAGGAGGTAGAGACTGCAGGCTGGCCATGGCTGAAAGAGGATGTTACTAGTTAAACAAAATCGATTTCATTTTGGTGCAAAATGGAGCCTTAGAAAACATCAGTAGACCAGACCCTCGTTTTAGATGAGGAGCTTGAAGACTTGGGACATGAGGGGCACTGAGTGGTGGAACCCCATGGGCAGCTGGATCTCGAGCCAGTGGCCCTGTGCTCTTGCGGCTCCTTCTTAAAGTGCCCATCCTGCATCCTGGCACGTGCATGTTGAACCCGGTGTGACACACCTGTCTGGGGGGGTGGGGGGGGGGCTGTACCAATTATTTAAAAAATTAAGGCTGTTTTGACACCCCCACCCCCTCACCGCCGTCTTATGGGAAATTTTGAATTGAATGTTTGAAGGCATGAGAGTGACACCTGATGAAAATTAGCTGAAAGCAGAGACAGAGTTGTGGGTGGAGGCCAGGACATCTGCTGCCCCTATCTTTTGTTTGCCAGGGTTTTCCATCGTGCCAGAATTTTCTCATGAATAAAATTCCTGGAATTTTATTGAAAACAATGAATCCATGTGTCAGAGATTCACAGATGAGACACATTCCAGATGTGTAGCACGCTATATTTTTAGCCTTTGTGTGTTTTGAAAGGGCCAAGCATAAAACTGCCGATTTTTCACGGAGCTCCTTCTGAAGAGGAGAGAGGTGGTGCACCATCCCTCCCCTGGTGTTCAGAGAAGGACCTGCCAATAGAAAAAAAGTGCAAGCAACTCTGCTACTCCTTGAGCTCGGCCTTTGTGTTTCTCAAGCCTTGAATCACCCGAGTTTCAACCTGGGCTTGTAAGTTTCAAAAATCACCAGGACAGAATGACGGTGTGAACTTCTTAGCCAGACTGCCATAGAAACACTTCCTCATAGAAGTTTATGAAAAATTCAACAATTTTTAGGGAAAGTTAACATAACAAGCATTATGGATTCCACATCCTGGAAGAAAAGACTTTTCTTCAGAAGTTTGAGGGCTATCAACTGTGTCTTGTGCTATTCTAGGTAAAAAAAAAAAAAAAGAAAGAAAGAAAAAGGACATTATAAGACCATGGTATATTTATTCATTTATTGTCTTGTTATGTAGAGAATACCAACAGCACGCTGGGGAGTGTACCAGGATTCATTCCTTCCTGCACAAAGCTTTGATTTAATTAATATTAAACAAACTAATGTAGAATTTGAACGGAAAACCCACAAAAGAACTGGACCAGGGACCAAAAAGGCTAAATCAAAGGGACAGATGTGCTCTTGAAGTAAAAGATGCTAGATCTCCCTTCCCCTCTGTTAGGTAGATACATGGTTTGAAAATCCAGTACTTACAAAAAATAAGTGATAATTTGCACACGAGAGACTGTGATTTTCCTTGCATCTGGCTTGTTAGAATAATATGACTAGAATGGATAATTCTGATGGTTCACATGTGGAGGTTTGGAGTCAGTCACATCACCCTTCTATCATATGATAATTTAAATACAATATTAAGATTTCTGAAACCTGTTACACACACTAGCTTATTTGGCCCATTTAACTTTTCCTGGGAGACTGCTGCTTGGCAGCTGGTTGCCATCAGCACCACCTTTATAGTTGAAGAAATTGAGAGTCAAAAAAGGATAATGCAGCACTTGTTGAAGTGAGCAGGCACCCAGCTCACCTGGGGAAGTTGTTACAAAGCAGATTCTGACTCAGCAGGGCTAGAGACTTGGAATCTGCATTTCTGGCAAGCTCTCAGCTCACACCTGGAGCAGGGGAGGGTTAAAGGATTTACCCAGGTGATTCCCAGAGCAAGGGCAGAGCCCAGCTTGAAACTCACATCTTCCATCTTTAGATCCCTATCCGCAGCTCCTGTGCTCTACCAGATGGCCTCCTACCCATTGGTGCAGCTTCATGTTCATCCTCCACTGAGTGATAAAAAAAAAAGGAAAGAAAAAGTTCTTTTTATCTCAAATGAATTATTTAAAACTAGATAAAAAATAAGGAAAAGGGTTTTGATGAACATTCGTGAGTAACGTGTGACAGTGATTAGAGAAACAAAAACAAGTATTGAGTGTCAAGAGTAGAAACAGCCCTCTTAGAAGGATCTAAAGGAATAGTGAGTACATTTTTTGCACCCATTCCAATGTAAAACATACAAACAGGAGGTTTCCACAGATGTTTTTATACTTTTTTCTCATCTCCAAAGAAGGAAAGAAGCCTACTGGGAAGAAAAAGTGATTCTTCTTCTTTTTTTTTTTTTTTTTTTGATGAAGTTTTTCTCTTGTTGCCCAGGCTGGAGTGCCATGGCGCGACCTCAGCTCACTGCAGCCTCCCCGTCCCGGGTTCAAGCAATTCTCTTGCCTCGGCCTCCTAAGTAGCTGAGATTGCAGGCGCACACCACCATACCCAGCTAACTTTTTGTATTTTTAGTAGAGACAGGCTTTCATCATGTTGGCCAGCCTGCTCTCCAACTCCTGACCTCAGGTGATCCACCCGCCTCGGCCTGCCAAAATGCTGGGATTACTGGAGTGAGCCACTGCACCCAGCCAAAAACGCGATTCTTTAAAGAAGAAAATAAGAAGCTATTAACATCACAGGCACGTTGTTTCTTAAACAGTTAAATGACATTTGCCAGGGCAAAGAGTCCCAGTTCATTGTCCTTTCAAATGCATTCGAGGTTTATTCTGCATGGCACTGAGAAAACAAAGAGTTGTTTTAAAATGATGTTGGTTGAAACTCTGGATCTCCCAAGGCTCATTTAAATCGAGTTTTCATTACGTGGACATAACTATTCTTTCCTTAACATTTTTCTACCGTGCTCCAATCTTTCACAATATTTCTAGAGTTTCTGCTTTCCAGATTGAATGCTCCCTCCTTCTTTTGCAAACGTTCATTTTCCAGTAAGTCTTATTTTGTTCATAGGTTGCTTAGCTATAGAATTCCCTATTTAAGCCTATGTGGATTGAAGGAGAAACTCTGCAGTAATGCGTTCTTTGGTAGGATGACTGCAGACGTGTTGCCAATGGCAATTATTTTCCAAACTCCCTGGAACTGCTGGCCATTGGCTACAAAATCCATTCATCTCACAAAAACACGTCTCTTCATTTGGATGTAATAGAAGTTTGTGGATCCCATTTATAGCATTATGATGGGGCTCTAATATCACCTGATGACTTAGTTCTAGGGCTAATATGAACACCAACAAGCATTTGAGGTTAAGAAATTATCTTATTTCTAGGAGCAGACATACAGAGGAGCCAGCCCTGAAAATGCTTATATTTTAATAAAGGCAAGGCCAGGGGAGAAGTATGTGGGCAAAGAGAATTGCTGGCACCAGCCAGGCCTTCTTAGAGCCATGAGAAAGTCTGTGAGTCCAGAGCAGGGAAAATCGGCTGAAGGATATGGAGGGGATGGATCCCCAGCTAAGTCTGTTCTGAAGGGATGTGCTGAGCATAGGGTAAAGTACCTTCTAGGATGAGAGAGGAAAGAGCAGAGGTGAAATGGGAAGAAGCCAGGTTCTCTGTATCTTTTAGGTAACATTTGCCCTAGTGGATATGATTAAAGATAAAGAATGTCTGAAAGTCCTCTAAAGCGTTCTATTAATAAAGATACTAAGGATAAAGATTTTCATCTCTCCTTATTATCTTAGTATGTATTTAGTAATATGTATACATATGTATGATATTTTTGTATATACATTATGTATTGTATATCTGCATGTATTTGTATAGGTATCTATTTGCATATATGCATACACTTATATATGTATTTGTGTATATGCATGTACGTATCTGTATATATGTGTGTGTATGTATATATGTATTTGTGTATGTATGTGCATGCACGCACACATGTATATGTGTACATATGTAAGCATGTGTATGTGTTTGTATATATGTATGTGCAAATGTATCTGGACACTAGTTCTGGGTCTCATTTCTTAGCACTGGACTAGTGTTGTGAGTGGTGAAATTATTTGAGACTGAAGTGATACCATATTGGAGAAATACTCTCTTTAGATGGACTTCATCTGCCTACATACATTTTTCCTTTGAGGTTAATCCAAGATTTTTTTTATATTTTTGAAGGACTAAAATCGCAATGTGTTAAATTAGAAAAACGTGAACACAAAGCTAGATGCTGCATTTAATATACAATGTTAATGCTTCCTTCTCTGAAGAATTAAGAAAAAAAGAAACTCGTATCAAGAAGGGGCAAAAATGATCATACCCAGCTTGGTGAAGCTTCTTTCACTTACCACGGTTCGCTTTTTTGTGTGTTGTAAATAAAAGACACACTGGTCAGATGAAGATTCTTGTTTAATGAGATACTGGTGGCATCAGAATTGCAAAAGTGCACATGTTTAGAATAAAAACTCCTGAAGGACTGGCATATCTTTGTCGGGCTTATGGTGGGACAGCAGAGCTTTCTCTAAGTGCATTGTCTATTTTGTTTGTGTTATTTTTTCCTCCTCCAAATACAGTTAGATACTAGACCTTTTAGAAGCATCTACTGCATGTGTGCTACCTTAAAGAGAAACTATAAACAATAGAGCCTGCGACAGCCTAATAGATAGATTTCCAATATCCTTAGGTCTGCAGACATCCATTAAAGGCCACCAAAGTGGCATAGGCTCCAGCATATTTATAAATGGTACTCCTACCTGTCCTAGTTTTCCTGCATAGTACTCGTTAAGAGAAGGCAGGCATCCACCTGCAGTGAACGCATCCCAACACCTGGCTATGTCTTTGTGTCTGAATAATCTGATTAATCAAAGAAAAGAACAGGGTTGTTGATTTAAGCCATTGCAAAAGAAATGATTCACTGTATGCAGGGCCCATTGCTACACATCCCCTAGGCTCATAGAAGAGCATGGTATACCTAGAGAAGTCTTTACTTGTTCCCAACACTCTCCGTTTACCATCCAGATCCTTTATTCCATCCCAGATCCAGGGATTCTGGACACTTATCCCTTAATCCTTCTTCTGTCTCTTCCCTCTACCAGCCTCTCTCTCTCTGTCTCTCTCTAGGTGATTCCATCTCTCATGGCAAGAGCAGGCATCAAAACACTCCACCGTGTGACTTTTCTCAATCCAACTTCTTCCTTCCAGTAACACCCAGGTAGTGGCCAAGGTACAGCCCTGGGGAATGATTCCATTCAGAGACACAAACCCTGTTTCTACCTCATCCTCACTGTTGATGTTACTTCTCTAATCGCACTTTCTGATGGGTGGGCAAGAATCACAGCTGACCTTATAGGACAATTGTAAGGATTAAATGATCATTTTTCATAAAATGTAAGATGTCATTGGATATAAAATGTCCCATTATTTTATCTGCCATCAGAGAAGAAGAAATGGTGCCTCATACCTAGGATAGGCCATTCATTTTCATATTTCAGAGCTGATAAAATGTGAAAAGTGGTGTATCTTATAATCAACAAAATAGAATTTAAGGGGATATTTCATGCAAAGTGCTTAACAAGGTAACCTGGTTTATTTGGTGGATGATCTATTTATGAAAGTGGTTAAAAGATACCATATACATGGCAGTATAGGGAGTTAAGTGATATACCAAATTCTGCGTGGTTATATGTGAGAGAAATTTAAGGAAGGGTTTTTTAGGATTGTAATGGGATTAAAACTGACAGAAAAAGTAGGCTATTGATTTAAGATGATGTTGACTTCCTACATAAATGATCTCCACACTGTATTGTGATAGCAGCAAGGACTTCTTTAAGATTTTTTATTTTTTATTTTATTTTATTTTTTTGAGATGGAGCCTCACTCTGTCACCCTGGCTGGAGTGCAGTGGCATGATCTTGGCTCACTGCAACCTCCACTTCCCGGGTTCAAGCAATTCTCCTGCCTCACCCTCCTGAGTAGCTGGGACTACAGGCACCCACCACCACGCCTGGCTATTTTTTTTTTCTTTTTTCTTTTTGTATTTTTGTGTGGTCTTGCGTGACCCACCCACCTTGGCCTCTCAAAGTGCTTGGTTTACAGGGGTGAGCCACCATGCCCGAACCAAGATTTTTTTAAGCATGATCATGATCATAAAATTCTTGTTCCACTTAGTTGTTCCATTTGTTTTTCATAATTATCAAATAATTATGGCATATAAGACTTGAAAACATTGAAGATGGATTTGATATTCTAATTCTCTGGAGGTCTAGTTCTGGCCATCTTCCTTATTTTTGAAAACCATGAAAGGACCATGGATGCCTTTGCTTTACTCCAGATGTGAAATTCAGCTGACCATTCTTAAAGATTTTCTCAGTTTCAACACTTTACCACTCCCAAATTTCCAAAAGAGTTTAAGTATGATGGATTCTCTGTATTAACAATGTAATATTTTTATGAGCTATAAGGATCACAAATTAGAATCAATTTTGGGCCCTTATTTTCTAATACTTTGGTTGAGAAATATGCAACCAACATACTTTGCAAAGTATTCATCTGTTATAGAAGGGCATCAGGATTCCTGAAATATGTTACTGAAAATGTCAGTATGCATTCAACTTTGTTAGTTTTCTTTTTTAGTGTTTTAATGTAAGTATTTTGGATCCTTTTTTGGACTCTAGTTACCTGAAAATAGATGCATATTTTAGAGTTATAATATGAAATATAACCTGGTGGGACCTCCCTTCATTTCTGGAACTGTTATCCCATGACCAAAATCCAAAGGAATGGTCCTCATATGTTATTGGTATATTCTGTATTGAAATGAAATAATCAACACTGTAGTACTAACACAGCAGTACCTTTTGTTTGGGGGTAGTTTGCTTAGAATTATGTGTTTCTCATAAGTTATTTAAAAATGAGCTTGGTAGCCTGCCATTTGCCTGATGGGAATATCCCAACTTTCCTGGAGCTACAGAAAAAAAACACCCCACACATTGGCAAACACCAATCTAAAGTTCAGGTCTTTTTATAGTAACATAGAAGCAGGCATATGAAATTATTATGCCACATATCTGCCAGATTTTGACATTTAAAATATTCTCTGTTGTAAAGCTCTGAAGCGTATCCCAAGCCTTGTGGCTGGCCAGAGTCTCTGCAATAACAATCTATACATGCTAACTAAGGCAGCTGCCTAACCCCGCCGGCAGGTAGGCAGGCAGGTAAGTAGGTAGGTGAGATCTCCTAGCTATAAAGAGGAGGAGCCAGGCTGCAGGGAAGGAGAGACATGTCAGTCAAGGCCAGGAAGTCTCTCCTAGAGCTGGAGTTAAAGAACTCATGTGGTCCTGGTTAGCAGCCTGTGTTCAGCACTCTTTTTCCTGTTTTAATCCTACTGGGCTAGATCCTCTCTCCCCTTTGAAGTCACAGGGCTGCCAGGCAGGGAGAGTCTTATGCAGCAGCCTGTGTCCATTCAAGCTTTAACCAAAGGGATGATGAAACCTGCCAACAGCCAAGTCAAGTGGGAGGACAAAGATGTGGCAGGGCTGTGCCTTCTGAAGCTGGTTTGCTTCTGAAGAACAGCACTTAATTTTAGTGACCGCTCTTGTGGGAGTGGGTCTGTGAAAACCCCTCAGCTTCTTCTTACTCCCCAATGGTGTGTGTGAGAGAGATTTTCTTTATTCATTTGTTTCCTTTTCCTGAGCTGTACTTCATCCTAGGTGTTCAGCAGCCTTTGTTGAGTGAGAATCATTTTGGGGCATAGTTTGGGTTGCTCTTTCTTTTCAAAATGTGGACTGTATTTCACCCCTTTTGAAATGTTTATCCTGAAGCTTCCTTATTTTCAGAATTTTTCCCTTCTAATGAACAAAAGCAACTGAGGGGTTGCTTTCAAAATTCTGAATTATATTCCCTTTCTCATTTTTGTGCAATATTAACTGTGAGAAGAATTTTAAGATGCAAAAAAAGGAGGTGTGCCTCCCCTATCTCTAGCATTTCTAAGGGTTTTTTCCTTCCTAAATCGATCTCAATTAACTTTGATTTCTTTCTTTAGAAAACCATGTGCTGAAATAATGCTTTGCCAGATGTGAGAATGGATTCCTTCCCCTACAAACACACTCACGCTTCATTTTAGTTCTAATATTTTGGTCTTTTTTTTATTATTCACACTTACACTACATTTCTGTGGCTATTGGCTTTGTTTGCAGAAGTATCTTACTTTATCTTGGAGAGATACTAATACTTTAAAGTTATTGCTTGTTTGTTGTTGCAGCCATTTGCTTTTTAGTTTGTAATTTTAAATTTAGCCTGTTTCTTATATATATAACGTGTTTTCGCCAGTTTCTGATATAAATCACACATTTGTTCATGTTTCTCATCATGGGTGAGCCAAAGCTAACATTACATAGTGTGTTATTCCCCTGTGAGTCTTGGTCGAGGCTCAGGCCCAGGAAGGAGAGAGGCAGCAGCCATCAGCTCTGTTTCCTGTTCTGAGCCTGTAAAACACACTACCCAGTGCCACCATGGGAAGGGAGTATCTGTTTTGCAAAAATGTTTTAAGAAGGTCTAATTTTTGTCTTAATTAGCATGACTACATGAAGTCTATGGTGCCGATTTTACTTTGAAACCCACGTCTATGTGTTTAGACTCCTTGTTTTGGCGACTCAATTGTGACTGGAAGAGAAAGCCATGAATTTCAGGTTCCCTAACATCTAGGACGCCGTTTCTGTACTGTCAACTTCTGTGTCACTGCCTCGTATTATTTTTGATTGTTGATGAGTTTGATTTTGCTGTCTATTCAAGATGATTTTTTTCCCTTGTGCCTGATTCTGGTTCTCTGTCTGGCATAACTGACTCTTTGGTACATTTTGCATTACTGTTTGAACACCAGGCTTAGTCTTTCCCAGGGTGTCAGGGCTGTAATTCTACAGATTCTAATAGAGTCCAGGATGGGGGCTTTTGCTTTAGCACAGACACCTGACCACTACTTTGAGAGACAGAGGTTCGAGTTTGTTTTGATTCTTCCTCCTTGCTGATTCTCAGTGCAGTGTGTCTGGCAAAGAAGTTTGTGCACTTGGGAAGCTAAGGAAAAAACTTGGTCCTGGGTCAGGTGGAGGATCGAGCGACAGCAGATGTGGGGTTGGGGGTGATTGTTTCCTAAAAATTCTGATCCTTCTGGGTGGGGAAGGAGCTCTCCATCTCAGAAGGGCTGCTTCTAGGGTGCAATTACTGATGGGAAGCACCCTTATTTATGTAAACGTCATCTCAAAGAAGGGGAAGAGGGTGCTAATTTAAACACATGTCCCAAATGAAAAAAATGTCACAAAGGGCATCATAGGGCTGTGGGGGCAAGGAGAAGGCAGATGGTAATACACAAGTCATTCCCGTCACTAATCCCCTGGTTGATCATGGCCAGCTCATTCAAGATTAGCTCTAGACCTTTCTGGGCCTCAGATTTCTCATTTGGAGATGAGAAGTTTGGACTGGAAGGGTCTGCACAGCCCACACTCCCCTGCTTCCCCTGCTCTGGCTCCAAAGTGCTTTTCTTTTTTTTTTTTTTTTTTAATAAAAATGTGTGGCCCAACTAGCCTTTGCTTCTCACTAGTTGATGTTAATACTGAGGATGCCAAAGGACTAATATAAAAAGGAGCATTCATATGGATTTTTTTTGTCTAAGAACCAAAATTGGTTTGTATCACAGCAGCTCTGTGTCGTTGCAGCACAAGGCATCATTTAAGTTGTTGAAATTTCCCAAACTTGCCGTTGCTCATTGGCTGTAGAATATAAACATAGCCATTGGCTAACCACTTGTTTGACTTAAAACCACGAAAAATGATTGATCCAACAATGACAAATTGCTATTTCTTCTCACCAAATCATGCAAAAGAGCAAAGATATTCATCGAAAGTAAGGGGAGAAAAGAACTTGTCAGTGATCCACATATTTTAAACATCCTGGTGTTTGGAAGCATCTGGATACTTCACAGCTTTTTTTTTTTTTTGGTTCATTTATCATCCAGATGCTCACCATCATGGAAGCACCACTCAAAACTCTACTTCAGCTAATAACTTAGAGTGGAAACGTTTGTATCTTTGGTTGGTTGCCCTTTGGTGCTCCATTGATCCCTCTGTCTTCCTCTAAGTCCCTCTTCTGCAAAATCCCCGGGAATGTGGTAATTTTGCCAGATGCTTAGGTGTTGGCCTTCAGATTTCTTTTTTTTTAATCTTCATGACCGCTCTGTACCCTGTCTGCTTGAATTATAGATTGCATTTGTCAAATAGTGACACATGCAATTGGGTGTCTTCTAAGACCTTTGAAATTCAACTTCCTTAAGTTGAGATTAAAGTGGATATTCTGCTGCCCTGCCGCAGTCAAGCCTGGGATGCTTCGAGACCTGCATAAAAGTTTTTCTAGGCTGGCATTTCTAACTCTTACTGTCCGGAGGAAAGAAAAACAAGCACCTTTTTCTTCTGAAAGGTAGAAATGGAGACCATAAAAACTATCTAAAATGTGGTCCCAGTTAGAAAACTGGGACCTTTCTAGGACTCTGAAATCAACAACTTTTTGAAACGTGACTGTCTGCTGGAGTGTCTTGAATTATGTGTTTCTTTGGGCATTCAGGAAGCCTTATCAGTTGTGAGCGAGGACCAGTCATTGTTTGAGTGTGCCTACGGAACGCCACACCTGGCTAAGACGGAGATGACCGCGTCCTCCTCCGGTGACTATGGACAGACTTCCAAGATGAGCCCACGCGTCCCTCAGCAGGATTGGCTGTCTCAACCCCCAGCCAGGGTCACCATCAAAATGGAATGTAACCCTAGCCAGGTGAATGGCTCAAGGTAAGGAGACTTCCACCCCTTTCTCTCCCCGACCTCACATTTTCCTATCCTTTAGAAAGGCAAAGTGGAAGTCAGTCATGCTTCTCTAAAGATTGACTTAGAAAGCAAGGCCACTGTGCCTGTAGTCCCAGCTACTTGGGAGCCTGAGGCAGGAGAATCACTTGAATCGAGGAGGCTGAGGTTGCAGTGAGCCGGGATCATGCCACTGCACTCCAGCCTGGGTGACAGAGAAAGACTCTGGCTAACAAAAAAAAAAAGAAGAAAGAAAGAAAGGCCATTGAATAGTGACATGGGGCAGCGCTGGGAAAATGTGTTCTCCAGTGGTTTGTGTAGAGGATGGAGTCTGTAAAATCAGTAGTATATTTACCAAGAACTGTCTTTGAAGATGTGTTCAATTCTATTTCCCAGGCATGAGGGCTCTGTGGGAGCGGAGCCTTGCCCACATATGGCAGAATTCATCTGAAGTTTGATTGCCTGGAAAATAATGCCGTCTTATGTTTTCACAAAGGGAGAGTGTCAGCTAGTGGCCGGGCGGTGCGGCGTATGTCCAAGCCATTTGAATTTCCTAGTGGATCTGCATTGTCTGCCCTCCACCCTCACCCCACCCTCTGATCCCTGCGGTCCTCTTCTCTTAATGCCTGCTGTTTGTTTTTTCTCCTCTTAGCTTACACGTAAAGCCCTCTCCGGTGTCTCCCATAATTATTAGCTTCCCTGAGTTTGTCATGAATATACGACTGTCACGTAAAATGTATTACCAAATGCAGAACTGTCCCTGGCCCTCAAAAAGCGTTGAATTATGTGTAGTTTTGAAAAGTAAAATTAATTTCAATTATGATCTAATACCCCATATATATTCAGGAAAAAGAATATCAAATCTTAGGATAAAGAACAGATTATTTCTTTGAAATGTTGTATAATCTACCATCCGGTCATAAGAACAGCTCACATTTTCGGATACTTTACTGTGTACAAGGCCCTTTTATATCCAATAGCCCCTCAGTCCTCCAAGCAGCCCCTCATGGAGTATACTTGACCCCATTTGATGGGTGAAGAAACCTACGATCAGGCATTTCCATTCCGACCCCAAATCACCACTTAAATGGAATCAGAATTTGGATTTAAACCAGGAGGGTTTGACTCCACACCCTGAGCATTTTCCACTCTGTTGAAGCTGTAATGGGGCCTTTTTGTTACATATATGTTTTAATGCTAAAAAGGTTTATTATAAGTGTCATAGTTTATAAGTCTGGAAACGGTTGCGTCAATTCCTAGTGTGGTGTTAATGAAGGTGCCAAGTCACAGTGTCCTAGAGGGAATGTCAGCAGCAAGGCTGGACGTGCCAGATGGGGAGATGGGAGATGCCAGAACACTCCTCCACTCCGAGAAGTCAGTTCGCGTCTGTGCATCTAGCTTCTTGAAAGGGCACTGG
Organism: Hylobates moloch; assembly: GCF_009828535.3. Taxonomy (NCBI): domain Eukaryota; kingdom Metazoa; phylum Chordata; class Mammalia; order Primates; family Hylobatidae; genus Hylobates; species Hylobates moloch. Next base: position 7,744,651 of record NW_026652289.1, read on the forward strand.
CTCTGATGCTAAATATTGCCACCGCACTGGTCCTTTAAGTGGAACTCGAGGCAGGCCCGTCTTGAATCTCATCAAGAGATTCATTCCTGGAGTTACGGAAGGACCTGGGTAGAAAATGCAATGATGGGTCCAGGACACCAAAGTTGTGGGAAATTAATGATTACATGTAAATATTTTTTACCCACAAATCCTATACATTTGATACAATGTTTCTGTTGATCATTAACTGTATGTATTTCTGAAACACAGAAGAATGCAGGGTAATCATGTTCTAAAGAATGCAGCAGTGTTTATGCAGAAGATCAGTTGGTGGAACACAGCCTGGAAACACTGAATGGATTCTGTTTTGGGTGGGGTCATATGATCCCATATACGCCAGCGTGATCACGGCGGAGACACTAAGACCGGGACACATTTCTAAAGCTTTTCTTCTGCAGAGGCTAATTTCTACCTATGAGCAATTCACCTGCAGGGAGGAGGGGGATGTTGGAAAGCGGGGAGAGAGGAAGGAAACATCTCAGACAAAGGGGCACTGAGATGATTTCCCATGGACAACAGGCAGAGTGAGCCATGTCCTGGCCCTTGTTTGAGAGTCTGGCCTGGGGCCAGTCTGGATTCAGCAAGCATCCGAAGGGAGACTGAGTGAGGAGGTGAGAACAGTGCTCCAGAAATGAAAGTTTCTGTTGTTCTCACTATGTTACTCCCGAATTTAAAATAAAGTGAGCATTCTGGCCAGGTGCGGTGGCTCACACCTGTAATCCCAGCACTTTGGGAGGCCGAGGCGGGTAAATCACGAGGTCAAGAGATCGAGACCATCCTGGCTGACATGGTAAAACCCTGTCTCTACTAAAAATACAAAAAACTAGCTGGGTGTGGTGGTGGGCACCTGTAGTCCCAGCTACTCGGGAGGCTGAGGCAGGAGAATGGCGTGAACCCGGGAGGCGGAGCTTGCAGTGAGCCGAGATCGCTCCACTGCATTCCAGCCTGGGCGACAGAGAGAGACTCCATCTCAAAAAAATAAAAATTAAAAAAAAAAAAATAAGCATTCTGTTTGTGGGAGAAGTGCGAACACTGTTTTCCTTAGTGTGAGCCTGTGATGCCCCTTGGTAGCTGATGTGTCCTCTCCCTCCTGGCCAGGCATGGGGCAGCTTTTCCAGCCTATGTTGTGACCCCAGGGGTGCAGGTGGGGAGTTTGGGGCAACCCTGAGCCCCAGGCAAGGGGCTTCAGTCTATAAGAAAGAAAGACACCAGGGGCTTCAGTCCATAAGAAAGACACCAGGGCAGTTCCGCCCCAGGGCCCTCAGCGCAGCAGACTGGGGAAAGCTCTTGGGTGGTTATTCTGTCAGGCAAGTGAAAGGCTGGTGCTGCGCTGAGGGTCTTTTTCAGGGGAACTGGACATTTTCTTTCTTTTTTATTTTTCTTTTAGATGGAGTTTTGCTCTTTTTTACCCAGGCTGGAGGGAAGTGGCATGATCTCAGCTCACTGCAACCTCCACCCCCCGGGGTTCAAGCGACTCCCCTGCCTCAGCCTCCTGAGTAGCTGGGATTACAGACATCCACCACCATGCCCAGCTAAATTTTGTATTTTTAGTAGAGACGGGGTTTCACCATGTTGGCCAGGCTGGTCTCTAACTCTATCCACCCACCTTGGCCTCTCAGATTGCTGGGATTACAGGTGTTAGCCACCGTGCCCCGCCTTGACATTTTCTTTCAAGGAAACAATGGGAACTTTAAGAGCTTCCTCTCTCAGGGCTCACAGAATTCTAACATTGCTCAGATTGCTCCCGTCATAAACTTTCAATGCTGTTCCAGCTCTTAAAGCATTGGTGATGTGTTTTGGTGGGTGGATACTGAGTGAAGACCATCATGTCATCCTCTTTATCCTCCGGGTTCTCTGGTGGATTCACAGCAATGTCGTTTTGGCAGGTGCTGTTCATGAAGAGAACAAGGTTGACCCCATCTGCCTTCAATCCAGGCCTACGTGCCTCCTTTGAGGAAAAGGGCAGCTGGGTTGTAATAGGCAGGAGAGGAACACTGGCTGCAGAGGCTGCCTCAGCTTTGAGGCATCTAGCAATGTACAGATGTCAACCAGTCACCAAGTGTCATCGTCCCCTATCCCCAAGGATGTTCCAGGGGGAGGGAGAGGAGTGGCTGACCCTAATCCCCTTTGTAGAAGAGAAAGATACAGAGCTCATGCCCGTCTCCCCCAGAGCTCAGTGTGTCTCCTGGCATTGTGTCTGGGTGCTGGCCGGGTGTATCAGTTGGGATTCTCTAGAGAAATAGAACCTATAGGATATTTTTATATTTCAAGATATTTATGTGAAGGAATTGACTAATGCAATTGTGGGAGTGGGCAGGTCTGAGATCTGCAGGGGAGGCTGGCAGGCTGGAAACGAGGCAGGATTTCTGTGTTACAGTCTTGAGGCAGAATTTCTTCTTCTCTGGAAGCCGCAGGCTTTGTTCTTAAGGCCTTCAACTGATTAGATGAGGCCCACACACATGATCCAACATCATCTCCTTAAGTTCAACTGACTGAGCTGCCTGCGCAAAATGCCTTCCCAGTACCTCCTCAGTTAGCATCTGATAAAGTCACTGGGTGCTACAGCCTGGCCAAGTTGACACAGGAAACTGGCCCCCGCACCTGACTTCCAGGGATGCCACACTGATCAGTGACTGGTGACCCACTGTACTTTTGAGATCTCCAAACCAGTGTGCTCTAGGGAGCCAGTTCACTGCTGCTGCTGGAGCTCAGTCTGACTGGACAGCAGGTGGTAAAGGGGGTGGCGTGTCTGGTCAGAGATTCACTAGGGGGCTGCTCAAGCTTAGTGATCTGGAAGAGTTGAAACGTAAGTGGTGAGTCAGTGTTCTGCTATTAAGAATCCAATGGGATTCCTGAAGGGGAACGGGGGAAAAGAAAGCTGAACGGTTATCAGTGGAGCTAAGACTCATCTCAGCCAGAGGTTGGAGGCAGCCCTGGGGCAGACAAAGAACTGCCTGGGATCCAATCCACAGGCTTTGCTGACTCACTGTGGGCTTTTTTTTTTTGAGACAGTTTTGCTCTTGTCACCCAGGCTGGAATGCAATGGCACGATCTCGGCTCACTGCAACCTCTGCCTCCCGAGTTCAAGTGATTCTCCTGCCTCAGCCTCCCGAGTGGCTAGTTTTCCTATTTTTAGCAGAGATGGGGCTTCACCATGTTGTCCAGGCTGGTCTCAAACTCCGTACCTCAGGTGATCCACCCGCCTCAGCCTCCCAAAGTGCTGGGATTACAAGCGTGAGCCACCATGCCCAGCCTCACTATGGGCTCTTTACGAATGTCAGGTGCAGCTCCATAAAAAGGAACATGGGCGTGATTCACTCTGCTTTATTTTGGACACCGTGAACCAGCACCGGGCTGTGTCAGCCCAGCTCGAGGGGCCAGGGCGGAGGTAGGGTTCATGGAGACGCAGATTCTGCCATGGAGGGGCTCACAGCAGAGATGCTGCAGAGCTGTGTGTGGCTGCCCGACTCTGGAGGAGCCCCGCCACGAGTGCAGCTCCTGAACGCTCCACTACCTGCACCTGCATCCTTCCAGACTCGGAAGCCCCAGGCCAGCTGTGCCAGGGAGTTAGCCCATCTCCTGGCCCCTGGCCCAATAGCTTCTTTTAATTGTCCCTCCTCTTAGCTTATGCATAATGGGCTTTCCTGTAGTGCACGTGCCACTTGAAGTCAAGTCCAAGGGGAAGTTACATAAGTCAAATATTACTCTTTGGCTAGAACTCGTGGGCTGTTACCTTTGTGGCCCCTGACTATCTTGCAGACACCTCCAAGGGAGAAGTGCACTCTCTGCAGCTTAGGTCTTTCCAGAACATGGCCCACCTCCTTCTGCATAGAATACCCAGCTTGGGAATAGTGCCCTCTGTCCATCCCTATCCATCCAGTACCCACGGAGAAAAAGGCCATGTGCTTTGAGAGGAAGGAAGGACTTGGTTCCCAACCGAATAGTGGAATTCTACAAAACCTCAGCCCTAACGTGCTTACAAGCTCCTGAAATGAAATACAAGTGGTGAAATGAGATCTGTTGCCATTATAATAGAGTTTCTGTAAAACATAATAAAAGAAAAACAGGAGAGAAAGGAACCACTGCTTGCAAGCCAACTGGGACATCCTTGTGGGTTTGGCTCGGCCACTGCCAGATCAAACGGCAGAATTCTTGCAGACACTAATCTAACTACACGTTGTGTAGACACAGGACATCATTTTTCAGCTTCGGTGGTCCACAGCCACCCTCTCCCTTTCTTCACTCTAGCCTCATGCACCAGAAAGCCCCAAGTGTTCACACAATGGAGAACTGTCAGTGTGCAGCCAAACTAAAACCAGCTGTTTTCCTGTACCATCCATGCCAAGGGCTCGGCTGGGAGTATCGGCGCCTGCTCAGCCTCTCTTGAGCTCCCTACCAATGTCCTGAATTTGCTGTGAGGTCCCTAAAGCTCAAGTCATGATAGACTAGCAGGATAAGCCAAGAGGTAACACCTGCGCACTCATGGTCCACAAGCAAACTGTCTTCCCGGGAGCAGGCCGGCAGGTCTGTGCAGAGCAGGCTGTTTTTCCACTATCTGAGCATCCCCAGCTCAGGCCAGCCAGATCACAGGCAGCTTACACTAAGTGGCACCTTCCCCTTTCCACAGGCGACGGCGATTTCGTGAAGCCCACCTGGAGGCTCACTGCAGGTGGAACTCAGTGAATTTATGTGCCATGCTGTGAGTCCTCCCTCAGCCCAGTCTGCAGGCCACCTGGAGCCATTGCCATGTTTGATTCTGTTGAGTGAGGGTTCCCCTGGTGTGGTGGTTCTCAACGTGGGCTCCGGGACCAGCAGCAGCACCTCCACCTGGGAGCTTGTTTGAGACACGGCTCCTCAGGCCCTGCCCTAGAATCGGAAGAGACCTGGGTGGTGGCCCAGCACGCTGTGTTTGAAGGAGCCCTCTGTGGGATTCCGATGCCTGGTAGTCTGAGAACCACTGCTCTGTTGCACGATCCAAGGACATGAAAAATGAGAATGCCCAGCAGCTGGGTAAAGGTGACCACCCAGCGAATGATCTGGGAGAATCTATGTGGCGGCGGGGTTGTTGCCCAGAAGTCCTTGCCTGAGTTGAGAAATACCTCCTTCCCTCCCACCACATTGGCGCTTTGCCCCGCTGGGCCTGTGCAGCGAGAGACAGTGCTATCTGGGCCTTGCCTCTCTCTGGGATAGAGATTCATTGCATGCCATGAGTAACTCCAGCCTCGGGTCAGATAGCAAGATGCTTTATAGATGTTATTTAAAAAACATACCACTTGTAATGTGATGGAGATGAGAAAAAGTAGGGATTACCTGCTGGTTCCTTCTGGGCCTTAGACATACTGTTTATGCATGGAGTCATTCAGTCATTCAATGAGTATTTATTGAGCACCTACTATGTGCAGTCACTTTCCTAGGCTCTTGGGATAGAGTGATAAAATATACAAAAAAGTTTTGCCTCACTAAGTTCACTTTCTAGCAGTGAAGATGGTTATGACATCAGACCACTTATGAAAACACACAGCAGGTTAGATCGTGGTAAATGCTAAGGAGAAAAATAAAGGTGTGAAGCGGATGGCAGCTCTAAAGAAGGTGGCTGGAGAAGATCACAAAAAAGCGATGTTTGTGTAAAGCCACAAAGGCAGTTGAGGGAGAAGGCCCGTGATTAAACAGCAGAAAATATTCCAAGAGGAGGGAATGCTAAATGCAAAGGCCCTGAGGTCAGTTTGAGGTGTTAGAGGACAACTAGGAGGCCATCGTGGCTGCTGTTTAGTGTCCAAGAAGAGTAATAGAGGATGAGTTTGGAGAGGCCGTGGGGCCATTGCCGGACTTTGACTTTCTCTTTCTGGTGAGTTCAGAAATCATTAAGGGACTTGAGGCAGAGGAGGGATATAGTGTTACTTAGATTTTGCAGGGACTTTCTGGCTCCTGTGTTGAAGTCTTCCTTTGAAAATGTGGGTGTGGGATGGGAGAAGTCTGCGTGAGAGTGGTAGCAGGGGAGGGTGGGAGAGGCAATCGCATTCTGGGTATAGTTGGAAGGTGGAATTAACATGCTTTGCTGATGGGCTGGACGTACGGCATGAGGAAAAGAGGAAGCGAGGTTGGGCCAAGGCTTGGGGAATGTACCCCAAACAAGGTATGGACAAAACATAACTAGGAATCCTCATGAGCATAGAGGCCCCTTTAAGGGCCCCTTTTAAGCATCACCCCAGACACTGGGGACAGGAACTTCCCTCTAATAGACACCAGGTAAAACAAGAGGCTCTTGCCTCCTTGTCTGAGCTCAGCGGATCTTAATTCATTAGCCCAGTGGTTCTCAGCCACTGTGATGTTGCCCCCAGAGGCATTTGCCAATGCTCATGTTTTTGCCGGTCACAGCTGGGAGGTGTTACTGGTATCTGGTGGGCAGAGGCCGGGGACATCATGCAGTACACAGGGCAGCATCCCTGCAGCCCCTACCCCAACCTGTCCAAAGAGTGATCTGGCTCCAAGTGGCAATAGTGTTGAAGTTGACAAATGCTGCACGAAACCAACATTTATTTAGTGTTTAATCTGCATCATGTACTGTGTTAGCTTCGATGGAGATGGATTAAGAATTAAGTGAAGCTGGCCGGGTGCGGGTAGCTCACACTTGTTGTAATCCCAGCACTTTGGGAGGCTGAGGTGGGCAGATCACTTGAGGTCAGGAGTTCAAGACCAGCCTGGCCAACATGGTGAAACCCCATCTCTACAAAAAATACAGAAGTTAGCTGGGCATGGTGGCAGGTGCCTGTAGTGCCAGCTACTCAGGAGGCTGAGACAGGAGAATCACTTGAACCTGAGAGGCAGAGGTTGCAATGAGCTGCGATCATGGCACTGCACTCCAGTGACAGAGCAAGACTCTGTCTCAAAAAAAAAAAGAGAGAGAGAGAGAGAAAGAAAAAAAGGAACTAAGAAAAGCTCATGGTCTACCAAAGGTGAAAAAGATTCTGTGAGATCATAAGACACATTCGGTACAGAGCGATGTTCAGGGCCCAGCAATAACAGGGATGAGGGTGCGATCAACTCTACCTGGGCAGGAGAGAAAGACCTGAAAGGGATAATGTTAACCCATATTTCTAAAACCCATGTGATTTATTAATAGATTTTGGTATACAACATATTGTCCAGTTTTCTCAAACATCTGTGAGATGACATTATTATGATTATTCACATTTACAGATGACCATTGAGTTTCCAAAAGTTTTCGTCACTTGCTCAAGTGAAAGTTAGTGAAAGTGAAAGTTGGCCATTTGACCACAGGCCTGGACTCTTCTTCACTCCCTCAGGGCTTCTTAGAAGAAGCTGAACTTCTTTCCTGCATTGAGAGGGATAGCAAGGTTCTCTCCATGTGTCAGACAAGCAGTGACAAGAAGCATCAAATCCAAGTGGCAACTGTATTTTGATTTTTTGTATATATTACACATTTTAGAAACATTTATTACTATCTTATTTTATCACATCAGGTCAGTTCACCTGCACTCACCTTTACATTAACCTCACCAGGTGTCTCCAAACAAAATCACATTTTAAAAATAGTAGGTGGTTAGCACCATACTGGCTATTGGGCTCAATCGTTTCTTCTCTGAAAAAGGAGTCTTTCAGACAAATTAAAAGACATGCACAAGATAGAAAAGATGTCACATCTGATCTTTGTCATGTAACTGCTTGTAGAGATCTTATGCTACAGAACATTTTGTTTTCAAATGATGAATCACAAAATGGTGCATTTCCCTCCAGTTTTCAAGATCTAAAAGCAACACGGTCTTGCTGGCATTCGTTTTTGCCTGTAAAGAGAAATATAAACTTAAATAATGAAACTTTCTCAGGGAAACATCGAGCCCCTTTAAAGGGACAAAGAACTAACTGTTGGTGCGCTGGTGGTGACTTTTTAATTAATTTTGTCTTCAACTGCTTCAGAGAAGGGGGAAGGAACAGGACTGTTGGGAAGAGGCTGAAATTCCAGGTGTAAGAGAGAATATTTAGTAAGGGTAAAAATAACACACAGCTGTGAAGACAAACATCTACGGTTTCAGTTTGAGCCCGGAGTTCTACATGAATCACTGCTGAGCTCCACCCGCTGCTCCAGCCACGGGGTCTGAAACAGCTTTTCCACTGCCTCTGATTCAGAAATAAAACAGACCCACAAATTACCCTGCAGCGCTCCAGACAATCCCCTCCTTGTCTGGGGTCCTAAAAATACCTTTTGTGGTGACTGACCTCGATTCACACTATGAAACTTGATTAGGAGCTTGTTCAGTCGATTAGGACTAAGTATGTGCTTTTAGGATCCTTGGGAAGAAAACCACCTGAGAAGGGATTTATTTGTATTCAGACTTGAGACAGGCCTGGAATGCTTGTCCTGGGCCAGCCTCCTTGTGGGGGTTCTCTCTCAGAACTGACCCCTTTGCCCTCTTAGGGTAGAGCTGCCAAAGAAAGCCTTTCCATTTCTTCCATGTGGCTTCCTCACCAAGTTCTTCTTAATGTGAACTAACCTAATAAACCAAAAGGAACATTCAGAAAGACAGTGACATTCCAAAAAACAGTTGCAGGCTGAACACTGCACAATAGTAAACCTTAGCTTGCTGACCTACATAAGAGTTCACCAAGGTACAGTTATGAACAGCTGCCAAGAACAAAAAGCCTCACATCTACACCCACACACACACCTGCACAGGCGTGCACATGCAGTATGTTGCTGTGTTAATTTGTATAGTGCTTCACAGTTTGCAGACTTTCTTCACAGGCATCATCTCAGGGATGTCCTCACAGCAGCCTCAAGAAAGCATTCATTCATTTTTATGAATGAAGGAGTTGAGCCTCGAAAGGTTAGGTGACTCATCTAAGGTCAACCAAGGTCAACATTGGTTTTCTGACTCCAACATGAGGGGCTTTCTCTTGCACTGCAGGTATAAGATAAGGAACTCACTATTTAAATGGAAGATTCATTCATAAATGTACTCACTCATCCTGCAGACACTTACTGAGAAAATACAAAGAATGGTGCAATTGGAAAGGAGACATTCCTCTCTGGAGGCCCAGGAAAGGCTTATAGAGAACCTAGAGGTGAGCATGGACAGGTGAATAGAGCAGGTACCAGGTGGTGAACAGGTGAATAGGGCAGGTATCAGGTGGTCATAGGCAGGGCCTTGAAGGCAGAGGGAGTAGCAAAAGTGAAGGCCCGAAGGGAAGAGACTAGGGGGTGATGTAGAATGTGGTCTTTGAGCACAGAGCACATGGAGTTGGGGAGAGGGGCTTTGGCCACTCAAATGCCAGCCCCGTGATAATAGAGACGCTGATATAACCCCAGTACCTGGGACAGTGCTTGGCCTAGAAAGATACTCCACAAATATTTGCTAAACAAATGAGTGAATTGAGGGGCTCCAGAGCCAGATCACTGAGGAGAATCTAGGGAGGGGCTCTGGGCCATGATGGGGGTTAGGTTGGACATGGCCAGCTTGCATTTCTGTTTAGGGGAGAGCACTCTGGTAGCAGGAGGAGAAAGCTTTGGAAGTGAAGTTCAGGGACACTTCGCCAGCATGTGATGGAGAACGAGGGGCTGGAAAGTCGTGTCCAGGTGCAAGAGGAATTCAGAGGATTAGGAAGGAGGATGGCTCTAGAAGAATAGGTAGATTTTCGACAGGATTAGCGGGTTTGCCTCCACTGACTCAAAGAAGAAGACATATTGATTTCCGCAATTACATTCTGACTTGGCTTGGACTTTCTCCAAGGAGTGGGCCCCTGCTAAGTGTTCTGAAGTGAGGGTGAATCAGATTTAATGTGGCCAGCGAGCTTGGGGCTGTCCCTCTGGGATGGATTCAGTGCCGTTCTTGGATAAATGAGGCCCATTCACACTCACAAGGGCTGAGGCTCCATGCTTGTCAAGCTAATGGCCACGGCTGTGCCATTTCATTGCGGGTTCTTTCCATGACGAAAATTGCCTCGCTGTAAGTAGACTCCGATGTGAGAAAACCAAAGTCAGATGCCAAGTTTATTTTGTTTTTCAAAGACTAAAGAACAAATTTTACATTTCTCAGTATGTTTTTTCAGTAATATTAGTCCCCACCCTCAACCCCGCTTTTTTGTTTTTTTTAAGGGGTATTATGTATGGATGACAGCTGAAGGAGGCTTTCATCTTGGACTTATTTTATTTAATCTTAAAAAATTAGATTGACTACTTCCCCAGTGGTCCAGCTCCTGTCCTGGTCCTCACCTCCATCTTTTTGGGCCTGCAGTCAGAGTCAGATGCACTCCCACTCGGCTCTCTCATCATGGGGACTTTTTGTCTGATTTCCTTTTGCACTTAGGAATGTTTGCCCATCATCTGTGTAAAACATGCACCCTGCTGGGCACATCAGTGAAGTTTTGGGGAGAAGCATAGAACGCTTAACTGCAAATTGAGGTGACTATTTCTTTTAGACCAAACTTATCAAAACCTATTTATGTCTCCACATAAACATTGCCACCTTCCAAGTCTCCCATGGGGCCCTGCCTTGCTCCTTCATGGCTGCCCTGCTCAGCTGACGTCTGTAACCCTCATCCATGACTGTCTTCAGGGCCACTCTGAAGATGTTCTTTTAGAATACTTAATAGGGATGTAATTAAGTTTTCTGAGGATCCATTCAATGGTGCTTTAGGTCTGTGAAAGACTCCTCACACGGATTTACCAAGCAAGGGCATAGAGTGGGGCGGTGAAGTACTTGGAGTCGAGACCCTGACTGTCTAGGTTCAAATCCCAATTCTTCCACTACTGGCTGTGTGATCTTGGCAAATTATCCAACCTCTCTGTGCTTCATCTGTAACAAGGCTCCTGCTTTCGAGTATTTCTGTCATGGAGATGTGCAGTTGAAATGAACTAACAGCAACAGCTGACACCTGGTGTGGTCATGTGCCAGGCACCATGTTAAATGCTTTATCCATATGTTTATTATAACATAAACACATGAAAAGAGTCTGGAACCATGCTCATCATTAGTCATCAGTGAAATACTGGTTGGAAGATTAACCAACTGAGGCCTGGAAAGATTTGTTTACCCACAGTGCATTTGGTGCTCTTGGAGACATAAACATAACCCTATTTAATGTTGGTAAATTTGAATTTAAAATCTAGAAATTAGGGGTTTCAATGCAGCAGCTCATGCCTGCAATCCCAGTGCTTGGGGAGGCTGAGGTGGGAGGATTGCTTGAGGACAAGAGTTAGAGGCCAGCCTGGGCGACATAGTGAGATCCCATCTATACAAACAATTAAAAAACAGCCAGGTGTGTTGGTGCATGCCTGTAGTCCCAGCTACTTGGGAGGCTGAGGCAAGAGGATCGCTTGAACCCAGGAGTTTGAGACTGCAGTGAGCTATAATCATACCACTGTACTCCAGCCTGGGTGACAGAGCAAGACCCTGTCTCTTAAAAAACAATAAAACCAAACCAAATCTAGAAATTTGGGAGTTATGAAACTAGAGGTATATATAACACCGCATCTCTCGAGGTTTTTTACTTTTTTAATTACGCATTTTTTTCATGTTTTTGCACTGACTTCTCTGACAGGTCTGATCTTTCCAATAGCAGCCAGTAAGGAGGAGAGGCTGGGGACATGCCATCTCTAGACCTCTGTGGCTGCAGCATGTGAGCACTGTGTGCAGGGAGTGTCCTGCTCTGCCACCAGCTCCTCCTGGCACTGTGCAGGGTGGCTTAGATGTATTATGAGATGTTGGGAACGATATTGTTTACTGCATAATCCAGTTTTCTTCATGAGAATCCCTGAGAAAAACTCTCAAAGCTTAGCCCAGGGAGAGCTTTATTTCTGCTGAATAGCTGGTTTGTATGTAGCTTACTAATACCTTGAACCTTGTCATCAGATGCACTTCTGTCTTTGCTTTGGCTAGTAGAAAGCTCAGAGTTGAATTGATATCCTACCTCAGCAGGATAAATAGTAAGCTTACTCAGCGGGCTGCTTTTGTCTCTTAATTCCTTTTTGGCCCTTGTTTTCCTCATTTTTATTCTGTTAATTATTTATGTTATCATTTTGTCTTATATGTATTTTTATAACCCACCTCAAATTTCACATAGCTTGCACACAGGTAGGGGAATAACTTATATTTAAAACCACTATACATATTTATAAATAGAACTCTGGAGTTGCAGAGGAAAATTACGAAGCCCCTCCATAAAAACCTGTTAATGAAGCTAAACTCTTGTTCATCCAAGTGGTTTCCAGACAGTCATGCCCGGGGGCTTGAAAATGGGGCTTCTTCCAGCCCTCTGATTCAGTAACCCTGTGAGAACCCAACTGGGCTTAGCAACGTGTCTGCCTTCTCTCCTTAATTCAAATTTAACAAAATTTCCAATGTATTTGATATTCTTTGCCATGTCCTTTTATCATTAATTCAGAATACTAGTGTGTTTTAAGAAGTCAGTGCTCATGATTTTAAATGATTAGAACTTAATTCTCCAACTGATATTTAAGGGAGATTATTGTTTGAAGCTCAACAAGCCAGTTTCACTGGGCACGTCTCCAGTTACCAAAAGAAGGACACTAGCATTCTGGTTTCTTTTATTTCCATCATGAAGTTTTGGGTGTCTTCCTACACCATTTCTGTGTTCCTGTGAGTGACCACAGTTATGACCAAATGCCATGGAAAAGTGTGAGATTGCTGCAGAGGTTACACTCCTCAAGGAGTTTGGCCTGTAGTCCCAGCTATTCACAGGGAGGCTGAACCAGGAGGATCACTTGAGCTCAGAAGTTTGAGGCTGTGTGGCCCCAAGGGTGTTGCCAGGGAGTTGTGAAGTGTTATGGCTGGCTTTTTAATATCCCAGCCATTGGGCTATTGTCCAATTCTTTCTCAGCATTCTGAACCAGCCCTCCCCTCTTGGGGCCCCCTGGCTAGTGTGGAATTTCTGCTGCTGTGAGCAGAGGGAAGTATCTGTCTTCCCAGCTCCTGTTTACTCTTGTTGTTGCCACATATTGCATAGGACCGTCAATACTAATGTCTTGTGGGTGACAAATAGAACCCGGAACTGAAAATGTAAATTTGAGAATAACAGTTCATGACCAAGAATCCAAAAGCAAATGCAACGAAAACAAATAGATGGGACTTAGTTAAACCAAAAAGTTTCTTCACAGCAAAAGAAATAATCAGCAAACAGACAACCCACAGAGTGGAAGAAAATATTTGCAAACTATGCATTTGACAAAGGACTAATATCCAGAATTGACAAGGAACTCAAACAAATCAGCAAGAAAAAAATAAATAGTTTCATCAAAAAATAGGTTAAGGACATGAATAGACAATTCTCAAAAGAAGATACACAAATGGCCAACAAACAGGAAAAAACGCTTCAACATCACTTGTTATCAGGGAAATGCAGATCAAGACCACAGGGTGATACCATTTTACTCCTGCAAGAATGGCCATAATTAAAAATAAAAAAAAATAGATGTTGGCATGGATATGGTGAAAAGGGAACACTTTTACACTGCCAGTGGAAATGGAATCTAGTACAACCACTATGGAAAACAGCATGGAAACTAGTACAACCACTGTGGAAAACCATATGGAAAATTAGAAGTCAAACTACCATTTGATCCAGTAATCCCACCACTTGTTATCTACCCAGAGGAAATGAAAAAGACACTTGCACATGCATGTTTATAGCAGCACAATTCACTATTGCAAAAATGTGGAACCAGCCTAAATGCCCATCAACCAATGAGTGGATAAACTGTGGTGTCTGTGTGTGTGTGTGTATATATACACACATATATATACACACACACATATACACACACATACATATACACACATATATGTATATATGCACATATGTACACGTGTATACATGTATATATACATATGTATATGTGTACATGTGTATATAAACACACATGTGTATATATGTACATATGTATGTATATACACGTGTTTGTATGTACATATGTATATATACACACGTGTACATGTGTACATGTGTACATATACACGTGTATGTGTACATATGTACACATGTATATACACGTGTATATGTACATATGTACATATGTATATACACGCGTGTATATGTACATGTGTACATATGTATATGTGTATATATACACATATGTATCTGTACATATGTGTATATGTGTGTATACATGTGTGTATATATATATACACGCACACACACACCATGGAATACTACGCACCCATGAAAAGGAAGAAATAACGGTGTTTGCAGCAACTTGGATGGAGTTGGAGACCATTATTCTAACTGAAGTAACTCAGGAATGGAAAACCAAATATTGTGTGTTCTCATTTATAACTAGAAGCTAAGCTATGAGGACACAAAGGCATAAGAATGATACAATGGACTTTGGGGACTCTGGGGGAAGCATGGGAGTGGGTGAGGGAGAAAAGATTGCACACTGGGTACAATGTTTACTGCTTGGGTGATGGGTGCACCAAAATCTCAGAAATCACCACTAAAGAACTTATTTGTGTAACCAGACAACACCTGTTCCCCCAAAACTATTTAAATTAAAAAAAAAAGACAAAATGATTTTTGTTTGTCCTCAAAGGAGTCTGTGAGAGCAATATCTTGAACCACTATTATTTGCAATAAAGAAATTTCTACCCCCCCAAAAAAGAGAGATACATTTAATATTTACTAAATGATTATCTGTTTGACAGGCACCTGCTGAATAGCCTGAGAATATTCTCAGGAACTGCTGCAACACACATATGCAAGTATGTGTATGTTTAAAAAGTTTGTATGTGTATGTTTAAAAGTATGTGTATGTTTAAAAGGTAACTAGTCTTCATTTCAGGAAGGCATCAGGGACTCCCTGACCCATACACTACTCTGGTTTAAAGTGTACATTGCAGCACTCATCCTGACACACTGTCCTACTTCAGGACTGTTCATTCCCTGCACAGCATGCTCTTTGCCATGTGCACAATAAAACAATGCATTGAACCTCCAAATCCTTATCATGTGAGAATGGAGAACACGTGATCCTCTATGCTGGGCAGTGCTTGGTGCAGGTGACATACCAAGCGGTTTGCGGGGACTTTTTCCCTAGCGATGTGTGAGCCTCAGAATGCCCAGTGAAGGTGGGGCTGCAATGGAGTAATCAAGACACATATTTGTGCAGTGTGGATCTTTTCTTATCACACGTAGGCACAGAGCTAGAAATGTATTTATAGTGAGACTTTCAAATGAACACTTTTCAGTTCTCTGAATTGTGATAAAGTTTCCTTTTCTTTTTTTCTCTTTTTTTTTTTTTTGAGACAGGGTCTTGCTCTGTTGTCCAGGCTGCAGTGCAGTAGCACGATCTTGGCTCATTGCAGTCTCAACCTCCCCAGGCTCAGGTGATCCTCCCACTTCAGCCTCCTGAGTAGCTGGGACTACAGGTGTGCCACCATGCCCAGCTAATTTTTGTATTTTTTGTAAACACATTTTTCATGTTGCCCAGGCTGGTCTTGAACTCCTGAGCTAAAACAATTCACCTATCTTGGCCTCCCAAAATGCTGGGATTATATGTGTGAGCCACTGTGCCTGGCATCCTTTTCTTACGTAAAGCAGATATCTCTGAAAATTCTTTTCTTCTCCAGGAATCACTCCTCTTTCTTATTTGCATCTTGTAGATGTGCCCTGTTTGTGTCATACACATGCCCTTCAGGGAATGAACAGTCCCAGGGTAGGACAGTATGTCAGGATGAGTGCTTCAGTGTACACCTTAAGCAGAGTAGTGGATGGGTCAGGGAGTCCCTGATGCCTTCCTGAAATGAAGATCTAGTTACCTTTCAAAGGACATTGTCTTGCCTTTACTTTGTGGAGTCATTCTGTTCAGGGTTAAGAAGCAGGGATGGAGAGTTTGGGCCACCCACACTGAAGTCTCATTCTACATCCTCCTGGCTGTGAGTCCTGGAGCCAGCCCCTTGTGTTTTGAGTACTCAGTTCACACCTCTGGAAAGCGGAGATGATGCCGGCAACACAGTTCGCTGTGGTGAAGACTGATAACTATTAAGCTCCCAAAACAGATCCCAAACATGTTAAGGCTACTCTTTTGCTGTTAAAATTTGCAAGAGAAACCTGGGTGAAGTGGCTCACGCCTGTAATCCCAGCACCTTGGGAAGCCGAGGCAGAAGGATCACCTTAGGTCCGGAGTTTGAGACCAGCCCAGCCAACATGGTGAAACTCCATCTCTACTAAAAATACAAAAATTAGCCAGGCGTGGTGGCAGGCGCCTGTAATCCCAGCTACTCAGGAGGCTGAGGCAAGATAATCGCTTGAACCCAGGAGGCGGAGGTTGCAGTGAGCCGAGATTGTGTCCCTGCACTCCAGCCTGGGCGACAGAGCAAGACTCCGTCTCAAAATAATAATAATAATAATAATAATAATAATAAAATAATAATAATAATAATAATAATAATAATAAGATAAAAATAAAAAAATTGTAAGAGAACTAACAAGGGAAAAAGACTAAAAAGTGAGAATACAACAACTGGGGCCTGCTTAACTAATATTTGTTGAATACGCGGTTGGAGTCTAGCACTTCAGTGACCCTGTGGCGTTACCATTTCCTCTCTTTGGGGTTGGAGTTCCCTCAGAGTTATTACAAAAAAACACTTGAAATAATAAAAAATATGGCTCTACTCTATCTTTCTCTAAGCTAAAACAAAATGCAATGGAAAAAAAAAGAGTTTAAAAAAATTATCCTAAAGGTGCAAGTTTTGAAAATAGGGTCTGATGGCCTCATTCTGCCATTTCCCACAATGAAAGCTGGGATGGGAAAACCTAATAGGATGAATTGGACGTCGTTGTTGCAGACTGAAAACAGAGTATGACCATTGACCCTATTTTAAATATTTACGCATATGCCATTTACCCTATTTTAAATATTTCTGCATATTTTAGAAAGCTCTCACAAAATGCATTTTAATAGTTCATCATATCCAGATTTGATGAAGGATTTTTGTTTTTTGACAGAATCTTGCTCTGTCGCCCAGGCTGGAGTGCAGTGGCACAATCTTGGCTCACTGCAACCTCCACCTCCCCAGCTCAGGTGATCCTCCCACCTCAGCCTCCTGAGTAGCTGGGATTGCAGGCATGCACCACCATGCCCGGTGAAATTTTTGTATTTTTAATAGAGATGGGGTTTCACCATGTTGGCCAGGCTGGTCTCGAACACTTAGGCTTAAGTGATCTGCCTGCCTCAGCCTCCCAGAAGTGCTGAGATTACAGGCATGAGCTGCCGCAACTGGCCTGAAGGATCTACTTTAATGTCACAGAGAAACTGTTGTGATCTATGCCTACAGTTCTTGTCCTCAGATATGAAAATTAAACTATAAAGAACTAAAAGAAAATGAAAAAGGGGTTGGTCTGAAGAGTTCAAAATCCTCAACGTCCCCTGTTTCTATAATTCTTTTTTTTTTTTTTTTTTTTACATGGAGTCTTGCTCTTGTTGCCCAGGCTAGAGTGCAGTGGCGCATTCTCGGCTCGCCGCAACCTCCACCTCCCTGGTTCAAGTGATTCTCCTGCCTCAGCCTCCCGAGTAGCTGGGATTAGAGGCATGTGCCACCAGGCCCGGCTAATTTTTTTTTTTTTTTTAAGTAGAGATGGGGTTTCTCCGTGTTGATCAGGCTGGTCTTGAACTCCCGACCTCAGGTGATCCACCCACCTCGGCCTCCCAAAGTGCTGGGATTACAGGCGTGAGTCACCGCACCTGGCCTGTTTCTATAATTTTATACATCTCTTTGATCTTTTACTTTTCAAATGGTTAACTGCATTGTTGGAGAAGAAAGAATTGATGGGACCTGGTATACGGCCAGCACTTAATAACAGTTGTCTAAATGGATGAGTGAATGATTGAATCTGAACGAAGGTTGTCTAGATTTATAGTTGTTACTTGAGTTACTCACATCATCTGGGTAAAGTCGTTTTCCTAAAGAACCTAATCCCTCTAACTTCTCTTCCCTAGTAACTTCTCTCCTTGAGACAAATATACCAAAACATATACACCCTACTCAACTGATGGAATTTTCCAGAGGAATAGGAAACTCAGTCTAAGTGAAGACACTCTGTGTTTTGATATTAGGATGGGTCTTCTAGAGATAAATGTGTGAAGCCAGGAAAAATAGCATCAAGAGGAAATAATGCATGTGTAGGCAGTGGTAGAAAGATTCAGGATCTACTTCATGGGAACTCAGACCATTATTATTTTAAAATTTCCTTCATGTTAGCACAGCTGTGAGGATGCCATCAGGCAGGGCTGTGCCTTCCAGGCCCGTGTTAGGGCCTGAGTCCTGCGTGACCCTGACTCTATCCTCCATCCGCAGATGGCAGTGTACCCTCTTCACTGCCAACACCTAAGATCCCTCCGTAGGCTTCAGACACATTTGTAAGCGATGCTGAGAACAAACTTATATTTTCAAGTTCCCACATGCTGAACAAACTCTTCCCCTTCCTGTCCACATCCCAGCTATGGCTTTCAGGTGTGCAATGACCTTCTCCGTCTCACCCCACTCAGAAAGTGCTCTCCTGCCTCAGATGGTTTTGACCTCCTTAGACTTGAAGTTCACATCCATGCCAAGCCCATAGTTTTTTGATTGTTCAAGTTCCCTGCAGAACTCCAACTAACAAGATGTGGAGGAGTTACATGAGGGTTCATTGGAGTGGATCCCACACTGGGATAGAAATCTAAAATCTAGAGAAAGCGAAGGTTCCCAGATTCCAAGGAATATGAAAAAAATGTATGCATTGGATAGAGCCTGAGAAGCATTTCTGGAAATCCACCTTAGACAACAGACCCTAAATATTAATACTCCTCAGACACAGTGACCCTGGGTTTACCATCTATGTGTTAACCATCTAAGAAGGCACTGACATGTATTTTCTGTTTTCTGCTTAAGCTGGATTTTCTCTCTCTTTTCTTTCTCTCTTTCTTTCTTTCTTTTTTTCTTTTCTTTCTTTCTCTCTTTCTTTCTTTCTTTTCTTTCTTTTCTTTCTTTCTTTCCTTTCTTCTTTCTTCTTTTTTTGATGGAGTTTCGCTCATGTTGCCCAGGCTGGAGTGCAGTGGCACAATCTCAGCTCACCACGACCTCGACCTCCCGGGTTCAAGGGATTCTCCTGCCTCAGCCTCCAGAGTAGCTGAGATTAAAGGCATGCGCCACCATGCCCGGCTAATTTTGTATTTTTAGTAAAGATTGGGTTTCTCCACGTTGATCAGGCTGGTCTTGAACTCCTGACCTCAGGTGATCTGCCCACCTCGGCCTCCTAAAATGCTGGGATTACAGGTGTGAGCCACCGCTCCCGGCCCTAAGCTGGATTTTCTTTTTGGCATTTCCCTATCAGATCGATTTCACCAATGTCCTGTAGCTTTCACATCTCACTGTTTAAAATGTTTTCCTTTTCCTTTTCCAGAAAGGTAGGTTTGACTTTATCCAAATGACAGTGACTGCCTTACTAACAGCAGCCCTGTGACCTGTTGCCCAAGGTCAGTAGTCAGTAGCTGACCCCTCTCTGCATCCACACTGTTCCTTCCATATCCCTTTCCCAAGGGTCCTCTAGGACTGCTGGAGTCCACTCCCCATGAGGCCTCCCCTAGCGTCAGTCCCCACCCTTCCCTGCCCTTCCTGTCTGCACCTAAGCCTGGAACACTGTGAGTCTTCAAAGCTCCGTATGTAAAGATTGGCTGCAGGGATTTGAAATTCAGCAGGAGGATTTCATTCTGAGGTTTTGAAAAGGAACATCGTTCCAGGATAAACCTCGCTGAGCAGCGAGTGTCCCTGGTGCCGCCCCTCAGCATCTGTCTACTCTGCCTGTTTGCTGTCACACCGAGAGAACAAAGAGCAGTTCACTGTTCCCTGCAAGTGTTCCCAATCAGTTGTCACAGATGGAGTTTTGACATGACAGTTTCAGGAGGAGCTGCTTAAGAAACAGAAGCCAGGTGGTAGTTCTGCCTCCCTTGTGCATGTTCTATGCATCTAGCCAGTGTGGGCACTGTCCTAGCCTGTGCAGGCTGCCTTCACGGAGCCCCACAGACTGGCTGGCTGAAACAACGGGACTCGAGCTTGCATACTTCTGGAGGTTGGAAGTCTAAAATCAGACACCAGCAGGGCCAGTCTCTGGTGAGGTCTCTGTCCTTGGGTCGCAGATGGCCTGGCCACCTTCTTGCTCTGCCCTCACATGGCAGAGAGAGAGAGAGCGCTCTGGTCTCTTTCTCTTCTAATAAGGGCACTAATCCCATCATGAGACTCTACCCTCATGACCTCATCAAACTGAAATTACCTCCCATCAAACTGAAATTACCTCCCAAAGGCTCTCTCTCCTAATACCTCACATTGGGAGCTAGGGATTCAAAATATGCATTTTGGGAGGACAGAAGGCAAGGCACTGTATTTGGCTTTCCTTTTTTTTTTTTTTTTTTTTTTTGAGATGGAATCTTGCTCTGTCGCCAGTCTGGAATGCAGTGGTACAATCTCAGCTCACTGCAACCTCCACCTCCCGGGTTAAGCGATTCTCCTGCCTCAGCCTCCCGAGTAGCTGGGACTACAGGCATATGCCACCACGCCCAGATTTTTGTATTTTTAGTAAAGACGGGGTTTCACCATGTTGGCCAGGATGGTCTAGATCTCTTGACCTCATGATCTGCCCGCCTCGGCATCCCAAAGTGTTGGGATTACAGGTGTGAGCCACAGCACCCCGCCTGTATTTGGCTTTTCACATTTGTCCCTTCTCCCCCAGTCTCTCCGCCTTGCCCTTCTTTGGTTCTCTCTGTGTACTGGGAAAGGTCGATGGAGACATGCTCTTTGGTTGCCGTTGTAATGGAAGACCATTTCTTCTTCTCCTCCAGGAACTCTCCTGATGAATGCAGTGTGGCCAAAGGCGGGAAGATGGTGGGCAGCCCAGACACTGTCGGGATGAACTACGGCAGCTACATGGAGGAGAAGCACATGCCACCCCCAAACATGACCACGAACGAGCGCAGAGTTATCGTGCCAGCAGGTCAGGTGCCCACAGCTTCACTGCCCTCAGCAGATCACAACTTCCCCAAGGCTAGGCTGAGCCTCAGGGAGCTCTTCTCCCCGACCTGTGGTGTTGATCACATCTCCTTTGTCCAGAGCATGGCTTGTAAATGGGAGCTGGCAGAGGTCTGTGTATGGGGACATGCTCACGGATCGACAGCAAAGCGAGAAAAATACACTTGGATTTAAAAATACAAGTATTTAAAAAATATGTGAGACAGCAATATGTAGCCCCAGCTCTTTATTTTGCCACGTGGAGAAAAAGACACACACACGCTACATATGGAGAGAGAGAGAGAAAGAGGATGTCCAGGCAAACACGCAGTCTTGCTTATGCACGCACACATATGCACACGTGTGTATATGTCTATGAAAGGTGACTTTTCTAGGGAGGAATTGCCCCTTGTTGGAGATTATTGTGCCAAATATCTTATCCTTCATGAGGTGCTATTTATGATAGATGATAGGCTTGTTTGTTTTTAAAATTCTCTTATCTGGCAAAATAAACATTTGGGAACCATATATTATATTGCTGTCTTACGTGTTCTTAAACATCTAAAATTCCAGCTATCACTGGCCTGTAATACAGATTCCAATAACCAGAGTAACTCTTTACCACAAACATAATTCAAAACCAACCCAAAGGAATAGTTCTTGAACTTGAAAGACATGCCAAGAACTTATTTATTTAGCCAAACTAAAGGTAATAGAAAAAATGACTTAAAGCTCCTCAGAGGATACATGCTACATAAAACCAGCAATATAAGAACAACAGCAACAGTCACCAGTCAGTGAACCCTTACCCTACAGGAGGCATTTGGATAAATGCTTTAGAAACATGATCTCAAGCAATCTTTGCAAATGGGCATCTTTCTTATGATTTCCCTGATGAGGAAGATGAAGTTCAGAGAGGTCCACCAACTTTTCCAAGGGCATTTGGCTAATAAGAGGCCAAGTTAGGACTCAGGCAGGTCTGCCTTACTCCTTTAGTCTCTGCCTGTTGGCATTGGATTAAATCTCAGCTGCTTACAGCAATTTCTTTTTCTTTTTTTTTTTTTTTTTTTTGCTATTAATCCTGCCACAGTATTTTTAATTACGTACAAAGATCTGACATGTCACCCAGGGACCCATTTCACCCACTGCTCTGTTTGGCCGCCAGTCTTTTGTCTCTCTCTTCAGCAATGGTGAGGCGGATACCCTTTCCTCGGGGAAGAGAAATCCATGGTTTGTTGCCCTTGCCAATAACAAAAATGTTGGAAAGTCGAGTGGCAAAGCTGTTGCCATTGGCATCTTTCACGTGAACCACGTCAAAAGATCCAGGGTGCCTCTCTCTGTTGGTGATCACACCAATTCTTCCTAGGTTAGCACCTCCAGTCACCATACACAGGTTACCAGTGTCGAACTTGATGAAATTTCTGTGGGTTCCCTCCTGTTACTCGTTTAAGCCATCTGGTCACCCTGCGGTCCCGCCTCAGGGATTTGAATTTGGCATCAGCTCAGCCTGAAACCGTTGATTCCAGGTAGTTCAATATCATTTTCCTTCACTAAGTATCCATGCCAGTGTCATGGTCTCAGGGAGGCCGATCCTGAGCACTTTCGTCTAGAATTGCTCTCGTCTCCACCTGTGACTGCCAGTCTCCTGTTGGCCTGATTTTTCTTGATTTCATTCATTCCCATCTGCCATTATATTGCATGTTTACGTAAAAGTTTTCTTATTGGCCAGCCGTGGTGGCTTACACCTGTAATCCCAGCACTTTGGGAGCCTGAGGCAGGAGAATTGCTTGAACCAGGGAGGCAGAGGTTGCAGTCAGCCAAGATTGTGCCATTGCACTCCAGCCTGGGCTACAAGAGCAAGACTCCGTCTCAAAAAAATAAAAATAAAAAAATTAAAAGTTTTCTTATTATCCTCTTCCCTGAGTAGAACGTAAGCCTCACAAAGGCCCTATCTCCAGGGCCAGTTGCAGTGCCTGGTAAGTGGGAGGTGCTCAGTGACTATTAAGGGAGGTGGAGAATGGATGAACGGACACCTCACCACTGAGCTGCACTGTACAAGTTACTCCTTGTTGGCAAAGTAGCCAAGGGTATGCATGGGTGAAATCTGCACAAACTCAATTCTCCCTTGCTCCTGGGGTCACCTAAATTAATGTCTGCGAAGTGTAATGGCAAACAGGTTAGATTCCCTCCGTGGCGTGATTTTCCCTTTACCTGAGTTGGATCACGCCCGGTGAGCTTCTGTCACCTTCTAGACAGAAGAGTTCAGGAGTGCAGAGTACTTCGCAAAACATCTGGCCTGGATTTGTATCCTGGGTTTCAGCTTAGATTTGTCACCGTGTGACTTTCAGCAAACACATGAAGCTGGATTGATGCAGTAGGGTGTGAAAGGGACCATCCTTTGGGGTTGTGCCTGATTTCAAAGCATTTTTTAAGACTTATAGGAGACACTGATGGTAGATTATGAAAGGAAGAAAACTGTCCTTAGTATTTACTGAAAGGCAGTGGACAGGTACAGAGGCCTTGCATTTGGTTTGATCTTGACAATGCACCTGAATGCCTGAGACTGCCTCACTTGCTGCTGTGCCTCGGAACAGGGGGCTGTTCCTGTTGGGTGGGAAAAATAGAAACACAAATGCCCCAGGTGCCCACTCCAGATGTGTGGCACGCAAGAAAAACTTGAGGGCTGGGATGTGCCTGGAGGAGAGGCGGGAGGGCAGGGGTGTGTTGCCCAGACACCGGCTGGGCATGAACAAAGTGAGGTAGACACCCAGAGGAAGCCCCCTAACCCATCTCACCCTTTGCCCTCCTCCTTAAGAATATAATTTCTTCAAAGGAGACAAAACAAAGTGTTTAGATCTCAAAGATGAGAGAATCCATCTGAGGGGGCCTGCACTGAAGATTCCTTGCTTGATTCCTCATTGAATCACAGACGTAAGAGGTAATGCCTGGTACCATCTTCTAACTGGTGAGGCTGTATTTCCATGAGGTCATCAATATGCTTTGAGGTCATAAATATCCTTTTCAGTAGGGCCAGACTTGAGTCTTTCTACACTAAGG
Source organism: Hylobates moloch (assembly GCF_009828535.3). Lineage (NCBI taxonomy): Eukaryota > Metazoa > Chordata > Mammalia > Primates > Hylobatidae > Hylobates > Hylobates moloch. The sequence goes on from NW_026652289.1 coordinate 7,768,755, forward strand.
AAAGTGTTTAGAAAATAAGAGAGATATTTGTGTGGGGGAGAGAACAGAGAATCAACTGAAGTCAGAGCACCCAGGATTTTTTATACATAGTAGGTGCTCATCAAATATTAGCTGTATGGATGCAAGGATAGCTCTGCAAATTGGCTTATAGTAAGCTTTGATGTAAAGGCTGTTTCCTTTCTTTGGAGCAAAGTACTCTTCTCTTCAGCTCTTCCCTCCTTCAGTTGCTTCACGCCAGCGTAGGCAGTTATTCAGTTAATAGTGTTTGTAAGAGAGCTGGTTGTGGCTGATTTTGCAAGTTGTGAGTCTTTCAGTTATTGGTCAAGCTTCATGTATGTGTGCTCATACACACACAGAGATGAACACACACACACACATACACACAGCTTCATTGCACAATCTGGACAATTTTCCAATGTGGCCATGAGGTTGCAGGACCTCAGGCAGCTGTACCAGCTGCTGTATCCATCCCCATGGTATCCAGGTACCTCACTAAGGCAGATTTGGGGCATGGAGTACCCCATGTATGCAAAAAGAATTCTCCAGACCTGGTCCTGAGTGGTTCACATAGACCTTACTACTTAGAGACGTTGCTTGGCACTAATGCAAATCATACGGATAGCTGAATGAAAAAAAACATCAGTTATTCCCAAACACTTGTGCCATCATCAATCCATGCCGATGTTTACACACTAGAGGTAACAGTGGTCCTAATAAACACTGATGAGAACATTTGTACTGTATGGAGACTGAGAGATAAAACCACAGAGGAGCTGGGGGGCTTTGTCCATGTTCAGATTGGGTTCTGGTATGTGGAACCCAGTTTTGAGAAGTGATTCCCTCAACCCTGGTTTTGAGACTCATGATCTTGAGTTAATAAAGAAGCCCATAAAAAAAGTGTCAAAAAAAAAAAAGGCCCATAAGAAAGTGTCAACTAGAAAATGTCCCTAATTAATGAATGTAGACTGCCACTTGATATATTTACACTGCCTCCTATTTCAGAACAGATTTAAGAAAGCTCACATAGATACATATGAAAGTGCACAGTAGAATCCACTTTTTAAAAATAAAGGAATGTGGAGTATGGACTAAAGTAAGAATTGAACAGAGAGTAAAACCAGGAGTGAGGTTTACACACACCTCTGTGTGTGTGTGTGTGTGTGTGTGTGTGTGTATTTTTAATTGCAACTTTTAAATATTGCAGAATTGCAAAAGGTAGGTGTTACTTGGCTTCGAGGTATCATCAGGCAGTGTGAAAGGGATAACTCAGTGTCCACAGTAAAAAAAGAAAGCAAATGTGAAAAGACAGTCCAGCTATTAATTCTGAGTCTGGAGGAAGATGCGTTCCTCTGTTTGTCCTAAGGAAGATAGGGGGAGTCATGAGCAAAGCGTTCAACCAGTAGCGCCACCAGGCATTCTGGGCAGCCCTGGTTTGTGCCTGTTGTTCTGGCAAGACTGTCGATTGTGCCTTCCCCAAGGGTACTGGTTAGGCCATAATTCACATCTCTGGTTTTTATCTACGTATTTGGTGCACGTATCTATAAATCTAGGTGGATCTCTCATAGGGCCGGGCAGTTTCTTACATTGTTGTAGACCCAAGTGTCGTTCAGTGAAACCAGTTGTAATAAGAGGGGCCTGACAAGTGTGACATCCCCCATGCTGGTTACATGGCTCTTTTTTGGCCGAGCTTAATTTGGAGGTTGACTAGAAAGTGTTTTTTTCTTTTCCTTTTTTTTTTTTTTTTTGAGACAAAGTCTCGCTCTTGTTCCCCAGACTGAATTGCAATGGCACGATCTCAGCTCACTGCAACCTCTGCCTCCCAGGTTCAAGTGATTCTCCTGCCTCAGCCTCCTGAATAGCTGGGATTACAGGCGCCCGCCACCACGCCAGGCTAATTTTTGTATTTTTAGTAGAGATGGGGTTTCGCCATTTTTCCCAGGCTGGTCTTAAGCTCCTGACCTCAGGTGATCTGCCCACCTCGGCCTCCCAAAGTGCTGGGATTACAGGCATGAGCCACCATGCCTGGCCTAGAAAGTATTTTTCAAAGTATGGTCAGAACCACTTGCATCAAGATTACCTGGAAAATTTGTGATTAAAAATACACATTTCCTGCCAGTCACAGTGGCTTACACCTGTAATCCCAGCACTTTGGGAGGCCAAGGAGTTCAAGACCAGCCTGGACAACATAGTGGGACCCCATCTCTACAAAAAATTTTAACATTAGCCAGGTGTAGTGGTGGTTCCTGTAGTCCCAGCTATTTGGGAGGCTGAGGCAGGAGGATTCTTTGAGCCCAGAAGTTTGAGGCTGCAGTGAACCATGATTGCATCACTTCACTCTCACCAGGAAGCCAGAGTGAGACCCTTTCCCAGACACACACACACACACACACACACACACACACACACACACTTCCAAATGTTCCAAACCTGGATGTGGGGTTGGAGATTTTATATTATTAACATGCTTATTGTATATGTAATTTTCATGTATAATAAGGTTGAAAAGTTCCAATCTAGATAGAAGATATGAATTTTACTTTAATAGACTTGAATTATTTTTAACAAAGATATGGTTTATCACTTTTAGAAAAGGCAAGTAGACAAAAAGGAAGGGTAGAAATAACTAACAGTATCACATTAACATTCCAAAAAAAAATTAAATGAAGAATCACTCGTCGCGCTAGTTACTGTTACTCTTTAGGTGTTGGCTGTGAACATGGAGATGTGCTAACCAAGTGGCTGACAAAGAGGAAGGCACAGGCTCCGTTCACTTCTTAAAGTTGCAAAATGCTGACCAAAATGCAATAGGACCTCTGGCTTTAGCAGCTTATAGCATTTTGAAAGGCTTCTCTTTTTCTGTTTTTATTACTATTATTATTATTTATTTATTTATTTTGAGATGGAGTCTCACTCTGTTGCCCAGGCTGGAGTGCAATGGTGCGGTCATGGCTCACTGCAACCTCTGTCTCCTGGGTTCAAGCAATTCTCCTGCCTCAGCCTCCTGAGTAGCTGGGATCTCAGGCGCCTGCCACCACAGCCAGCTAATTTTTGTATTTGTAGTAGAGATGGGGTTTCACCATGTTGGCAAGGCTGGTCTCAAACTCCTGACCTCAGGTGGTCCACCCACCTCGGCCTCCCAAAGTGCTGGGATTACAGGTGTGAGCCACCGCACCCGGCCCCTTTTTCTGTTTTAATTCCCTAAAATAGGTGCTAAAGTGTTGAGCTTTTCAAACGCCTCTGCTTCTATTTTTAAAATAACTCACTTTCAGCATAGACCCTTGCGATAATCAGTAATCTCAGAGATAAAAGAGTAGCCCCATTCTTCTCTTAACTGTATCTCTTCACTTTCTTCATTATTAATTCGTTCATTAAACTCACTGTGTTCCATTCACCGTGAATAAAAGCTCTAATGAGATTTAAAATCACCTTTTCTTGCCCACCAAACACGTGTGGCTGAAACTACATGATTTGTGTCTTACTCAGACCCCCGTGCTAGGACCTTTCAATTCCATTAGAAATTGTTCATTGAGTTCCCATTACTCTTACTCACTGAGGAGATGACCGAAGGCTGTCAGAAGTAGCTAAGACCCACCCACGTGGGGTAAGTAGTTTTTGACAGACAGAGGAATGTGTGATTGAGAGCTCAAGTGAGTGATTCAGACCCGTGTTTCAGAACATGTGAGGAATGGAGATTGGTATGACAGGACAAATCAAGAAAAGCTTCACTTATACCCATGATGATGTGATTTCGAAAGCCCTTTGCAGCCTCTGCCATTTTCCTCTGCCACATCCCCAACTCACGTGCTGTATTTTCACCACCTGGTGTCCTTGTCCCTGCGGTTCCCTCTCTGGAATGTTCTTCCTCATTCTTCCAGACATCTTCAAAATCCACCCTGTCAAGGGAGCCATGCTTGATCCTCTGGCAGATTAATCACTCCTCTTACGACATCTTACCAATTCTTTTGTTATCACACTTTATTTTGTTTCATATTGTATTCTCAAATGCATGTATATACTTACTTAAACATGGATATTCTGCAAAGGATTTGAGATGCCTTGTGAACTAAACTACTGATGGGCATGTGCCCAAACAACTTATCAAATAGAAATTAGGAATCAGTGCTAAGGCAGTTAAAAATACAAATGAGAAACCAAGAGCATGTGAGGGAAGAATGCAGCCATTTTGACCACAAGCTTGCCCAAGATGCTATACTTAAGTTTCCAGTGTGGCTTTGAGCTTCCTGGCAGCCAAAATGAAAAGAGTTATTTGGGGAAATAATTTTTCCTTTCAAAAAAAGAAGTTTCACAGGGAAGGCAATGTTTATCTCAGTGTAGAATCCTGAAACAAGGATCCCTTGGGGCCACTGGGGCCATAGGCCCGACCATCGACAATCTTCCTGCCACAGTTGCAGCACTGCATTTCAACAGCCTATTTCTTGTGACATCTTCTATGAGCACTGAGTTACGTTAGAGAATAGCTCAGCACAGGTAGAGGACAGACACCTAGCATGAGTCTTTGGCAGTCTGCTTTCATGTAAAGAAGGGATCTTGAGTTCTCAGAGTAGTAGAGGACTGTGTAGTTTTCACGTGATCCTCCCTAAATATTGACATGCCCCCTCTGGGCTTTGAAAGCCAGTGAATAACAAGTAATAGAACATACCCTCCAACCAAGCCCTGATGGCTGATATATTATGTTTCCAATCCTCTTAGCGTGAGTTATTTATAAGCCTGTCTGTTTTATTAGATGGTAAGTTTAGTGGGGTGGTGATCATGTCTTTTTTGTTCTCAATCACCAGACAACACAGCCAGCACTTGGATTCTGTGTGGAGGAGAGTAAATGTGATTTATCAAGTTAACGGTAATCTAGATCTAACTAGCGGGAATCGCAGACTCGCAGGGGTTGCAGGATTCTTGGTGGTCTAAGTTCAGTCTTCCTTTAAACATGAGAAAACCCAGACTGAGAGAGGTCAAATGACTTTCCCAGGGACACTTGCACAACTGGGTGAGACCAGAGCCTATTCTCGGGCCTAGAACCTGTTGGTGAAATGACTTGTGTCTTCATCTTTCTTTGTTACGTCCCTGAACACACCCGAGGATCTCTTCCACTCTGTCGATATGATGGGACATGCTTCTTTAATCTTCTGTTTAAATTCCTGCTATGCTCAAACAACTAAATAACAAAACCCACTAAAATAGAAATGCTAACATCAAAGTTTATTATATGTATTTTAAAGTTATCAGCTGAATAGTGGTTGAGGAAACCTCCACTGGGTTACATGTGAGGCTGAAATCGAATCATTTTTTTAAAAAGCAATGACAGCTACTATCTATTGATATGCACTGTTGTCAGGCACTTGGACAAGAACTTTGTAGAAAAGGTATCATCTCATTTAAATCATGCGACCACCCTATCATGTAGGTACTCATTATCATTCTCACTTGACAGTAAAGAAACTAAAACTAGGAACGCTAAGAGAGTTGCCAAAGATGTCACAGCCAATCATTTGAAGAGCCAGGATTTGAACCCAGTTCTTTCTGACTCCAGAGTCTGGGTTCTTCTTCCTAAGCTGCACTGACAAAAATACCCAGGGGAGAACACAGGAATGGGATGAGAGAATATGTTTGTTAAATTGTTTGTAGACATTCTGCAACAGCCTTTTCAAATAAGACTTAAGTAAATAAAGGAGGTGGAGAGGGAATTTTGCAAAATAATCTACTGTGTTGCCTAGGGCTAATTTTTACATTTCTACAGTGCTAATGATGTAATCTGTTTTTCTTCAAAGTCAAAGAAAAGAATGGAATTGAAGACAGCTTAGATTTAGCATGAGCAGCTGGGTAGGTGTTAATGAATATACAAAAAAAAAGTGTTTAAAATAGGTGATTTCAGTTTGGTTCATCTTGTGTTTAAGATGCTTCTGGGACACCTGCCAGGCAGTGTGGTGGGCCTAGAGCTCAGGATGGAAAGTCCTTTATCGGGAGTCACAGCACTTGAGTTCTAAACTCTGCCATGTACTAACTGTGGGATCTGGGAAGCTACTTAATCTTGCTGTTTCTCAGATTTTTCATCACCAAAATATGGATGATAATAATTCCTACTTCATGTGGTGTTATATGGATTAAATACAGCAATATGTGTGACATGCTTAAACAGTACCTGGGATAAAAAGTGCAGCTCTTCTGTTTATATTTGGGTCTGGAAACTGCGGGAGCGCCCTGGGGACTCAAGATATAGACTGGCAGACACAGCTGCCTGTTACAGGTTAAATTGTGCCTCTCTCACAAGATATGCTGAAGTCCCAACCCCCAGTTCCTTAGAATGTGACCTTATTTGGAAATAGAGGTTTTGCAGATTTAATCAAGTTAAGATGAGGTCATTAGGGTGGGCCTAATAAAATGTCTGATGTCCTTACACAAAGGAGAAATTTGGACATAGACACACACAGAGGGAGATGATATGGAAACACAGAGGGAGAACTCCATGTGAAGACAGGCAGAGGTTGGACTGATGGAACTGCGAGCAATGGAACATTCAATTGCTGGACAGCACCAGAAGCTAGAAGAGCCAAGGACAGATTTTATCCACAGTCTCGGATGGAGCAAGGCCTTGCTGATACCTTGATTTCAGATTTTGATCCTCCAGAGCTACGAGACGATGAATTTCTGTTGTTTCTAAACCACACATTTCACATTTTGTGGTATTTGGTTACGGCAGCCCTAGGAAAATAATATAGCGTTCATGTTGTAGTTCAAACACGAGAGCAAATAAGAATGCCCAAAGATATCTATGGAAAGAGGAGAGGGGTAGACCAAGGATGAAACTCTGGGGATAGCAACATTTAAAGAGAAGACAAAGAAAGAAAACCCAGGCAGGGAGAAACCTTTACGTGGAACAAGCCCTTGCATTTCTAAAACATGATGAACACACACAATGTTGTCATGGAATAACTAACGGGAGGCAACAACAACAAAAGAAAGAACAATAACGATCATTATCCAAAAACAAGATGATTAGTTGAGAATGGTTCCATCCAGAGAAATAAACCAGTGTGTCAGAATGACAAAGCTATGTTTAGAGCCTAACAAAAATAATTTAGTGATGTATTTTTAAATAAAATACACAGAATGGTAGATTCTCAAACAAGTAGAGGACAGGCACTCTTTCTTGCCATTTTTGAATCTTTCATAGAGGATTATACAATTCATATAAGTAATTTTTGATGATTAATAAATGAATGAAGTAAAGCATAACATGAGTCAGGATGATAGCTGCATTAAAAATGAAAACTATGCAAAGTAAATAGGTAAAAAGTATGCAGAGAGGGCTCTTGGTTCTAGTAAAATAGAGAGGTTACTATAAAAGGACCTGAAAAACATTCCTTTTGCAAAACACCTGGAATTGCTGCATAGAGTTTAATATCCTTTTAAATGCACAGCTGAACTGGGAAGAAAGTCAATGAACTACTTAGGGACTAAAATAAGGAAAAAAGTGAGAATACAGCAGAGCAGCACATTCTTATGTTGACATCTGGTTGTCCTAGGTTGCTATAATGCAGAGATTTGGGTTTTAAAGGTCAACTAGGGGCAAGGAATGAAATCTTGAGTTTGCACAAAGCAGGGAATTGGAACTGAGCCTGTCATTAGCTGAGTCCCCACCCCATACATACAACAGTGTGTGCCAGGAACTCTAAGGCTGAGAAATTAATACAGAAAAATGGTCATGGGCTAGTGATAATCTGGGAAACCTGGCAGAAGTAAATACAAAATCTTCATGGAGAGACATGTCTTCAACCTATGCTGTACCGAATTCCTGCAGATAGAGACCCTCTAAAGATGACTCTGCCACCCGCAAATTACAAAAAAAATAGCTGAAGAGAGATCTCCCCCAACCAAGATTTAACAGAAACAACGAACATGATTAAACCCTCAAGAAGGTTAAATAATTAAAGTATTGGATAAAGAGTACAAAATAAATAAACTTTTTAAATATTAAGGAAGAACATAAAAGAAGGAGTCAAAAAGAGAGTTTGTTGCTAATTGAACCTCACTTCAGATAATAACAAAAGATTTAATTTAAAAAATGGATCCTAGAAGAAGGGAGTGAGATACAGGAAGGAAATGGGAGCAATGAAATTGATTCAGGTGAGGGTAGATCTAGAAAGAAATGGCTGTAAAATTACAACCACAGCCTCCTAAGTAGGGAGTAGAAAATTCAATGGAGTAAAAATACGAGGGAACATTTGTCGTGTAAAATCAGAGATTAATGATTCAAGTATAAGCTTTCTAAATTACTGGTGATTAAACTTAGATTTTGTTTAAAGATTAACAAGAAAGAGAACTAGAATGTCAAAGAGCCAAACCAATACAGAAACAAAGAAAAACAAGTGAATGAAGAAAAGTAGATCTATCTGATTAGACACTTGGAAAGGAGAAATAGAGAATGGACTAAGAAAGTTTAACATAAAGCACAAAATAAGACAGTAAAAATCAGATAGATCAGTAATAATAAGTGTAGATGGACCAAATTTGCCATTAAAGACAGAGAGTGATAGACTAGACTAAAAAATAGTCCACAATCAGTTATGGGTTGTTTACAAAAACATCTTGCACAAACAAAGATTGAGAGTTGACAGAATAAGATATGCTAGTCAAAATTGAGTTTTAAAAAAGCTGACAAAAATAGAAATAGAAAGCAGACAAAATATACTTTCAGGCAGAAAGCATAACTGGAGATAATTGAGGGTCATTACATAGTGAAAAAAGGTCAAATTCATGAAAAATATATAATAATGATAAACTTATATGTACCTAATAACATAGCCTTGAAATATGTAATGAACTGCAAAAAGAAATAGTCAAGTCCAATTTAGTGAGATATTTTAATTTGCATTTCTCTGTAATTGATAGGTCAGTGACATTAAAATTAAATATACCCTACCAAGGGTTTTTTTCTAGAACTCTGTACTCCCAAATTAGAGAATATGCATTTCTTAAGCAATCAAGGAACATTTATAAAAATTGACCATGCACTAGGCCACCAAAGGAGTAACAAACCGGAACTTTTTAAAAAGCTAATTTCAGCTGGGCATGGTGGCTCATGCCTGTAATCCCAGCACTTTGGGAGGCGAAGGTGGGTGGATCACCTAAGGTCAGGAGTTCGAGATCAGCCTGGACAACATAGTGAAACCCCGTCTCTATTAAAAATACAAAAATTAGCTGGGGATGGTGGCGGGTGCCTGTAATCCCAGCTACTCGGGAGGCTGAGGCACTTGAACCCAGGAGGCAGAGGTTGCAGTGAGCCCAGATCATGCCACTGCTCTCCAGCCTAGGTGACAGAGCGAGACACCATCTCAAAAAAATAAAATAAAATAAAATGTTAATTTCATATAGACTCTATTCACTGGCCAACGTGCAATAAAACTAGAAATCAATACCAGAACAATAAATGAACTCTACATATAAGTTAGAAATTTAAAAGGCTCAGAAACAGTCTTGAGATAGGCTCTTTATTTGAGATCAAGTTTCCATTTGTGATGGAATGAATCATTGCTCAAATTTAAGCCAGTTCTCTCTATTGGGCCTGCTTTATAAACGTAATTTCTGTCCTCCTGAGGATGCAAGATGTTAAATCTTATTTTTGCAGGCTTATGAGTGTCTTGGACAGCAGATTGGCTGACTTGCCCAGGGCCTGAATTTATAAACAAACACCTCACTAGGCTTGTGATATGGCTTAGAGGTACATTTTAGTTTTTATTTTTTGATGTTTTTTTCATAACCAAGAGTAATTTTTTTCTTTTGGGAGGCCAAGATTTTACATTGGTATTATTTAAGAAAAATAACATTCAGGAGTTTCATTATCACCAGTTTGGCTTTTATTTAATCTTACTTTATTCATTTCTCTGGAGGGGCCTCTGAAATAGGATGTTTGCCTGTGTGAGGCATTTTGTTTCACAAAGGCACAGTATGTCTTTGGCAATGCAGTACCCCTTTGCCTGATTTAAATATCTACTCAATATTTTCCTGGCAATAGTGGAACTCTACTAGGTCAGAATCCTGTTTCATGGAAATATATTTTTTAAATGTCAGCTTTCCTCCCTCCCTCCCACTGCTTATACCCCCACTCCCACTCCACATACAGAGTACATTAACAGTACAACTCCAGAACTCTGTGTGTAATGGTTTACTTTTATTTATTTTTTAAATTCCAATTTACCAAAGTAGATTTCATAATAACCATGTAACTTAAGATACAAATAAGAGGCTTCAGAGAGTGATGGCTTCTCCTGTTTAGCCTGTGCCATGACAGTTTACCATTTTGGTGTCCATGAAATGTAGAATGATGACACAGATGTTTTCAAAACAATTGGAATGGAAGGCTGAAAATGAACAACTTATCTTCAATGGCTTATGATTCATCTGACAGAAGCACCTCCAAAAGTTTCTTAAAATAGAATCATAAATTGGACTTTTGTGTCTTAAGGAGGAGGCTGCCCCTATGATAATAGATTTTGTTCTTATTCCATTTTAGCAGAGTTTGCAATGCAAAATCGAGTGTGTGGATGCATTCTTTTTTTGCAGTATGTTATTGTTGGCAAAGTGCTTTCACATCCATTATCTCATTTACTTTTCTATTCCCCTAACATTTCATTTAATTACCCACAGAAAAATATAAAACAAATTCCAGAGAGGTTGACGTTTATGTCTAGTAAATGGTTGAATAAGAATCCAAATGTGGGTATTTGGATTCCCAATAAAACCTTTTATTTTCATCACCAAGTTTTCTGTGATTGGTGTTATTTAAGATTTTTAAAAATTTCTTAGAAATTTTCAGTTACTCTGAAATCTCTAGAAATGAAAATCCAACCCTGTTAGCAAGACTCAAGGGCCTTGTTGATCTGAGCCCAACTTTCATCCCCATCCTCGTATGTTGCTGTGCTCTCTCTGAAATCCTCCACTGCAGCCACACCAAATTTCTCCCTTCTTCTTAAACATGTCAGATATTTCATGCCCATGTCGGATGAGGCTGGGCTAAGTGGTTCCCCTAAACCAAAGAGCTTCTCTCTACTTCTGTCAAAATCCTTGCTGTTAATCCAAGCTCACTCTCCTGGTAAGCCTTTCCCATTTTTCCTGGTTGGTGCTACCTCTCTGCACTTCCACTTCCTGCTTGGATCACGAAGTCTTTTTTTTTTTTTTTTTTTTTTGGGACGGAGTTTCGCTCTTGTTGCCCAGGCTTCTGGAGTGCAATGGGGCAATCTCGGCTTATCGCAACTTCTGCCTCCTGGATTCAAGCAATTCTCCTGCCTCAGCCTCCTGAGTAGCTGGGATTACAGGCATGCGCCACTACGCCCAGCTAATTTTGTATTTTTAGTAGAGATGAGGTTTCTCCATGTTGGTCAGGCTGGTCTCAAACCCTTGACCTCAGGTGATCAAACCTCCTTGGCCTCCCAAAGAGCTGGGATTACAGATGTGAGCCACCACGCCCGGCCTGATCACAGAGTCTTAGTTCTGCTTTGTGGTTGTGGTCATAAGCTGCCTTTCTCAGTGGATCCTTAGTGTTTCTCTTGGTCTTGGACACTTTGGAATCTCCATAGTACTGGTGCATATAGCCATATGCTCAATGCTTAATGACTTTTACTTGAATTAAATCTATCTTATTTCTTATCCTATTTGAGTCATTTCTCAGGTCCTGAAATTCTTCACATTGTTTTACAGAAGAGAAAAATGAGGTCCAGTTATAAAATTAAATGACAGGTTCCAAACACGCTGCTACCTGGAGGCAAGAGGTGTTCCTACCCAGGGCAGAAGGTTGCACCTAAACGTAGGCAAAGGTGATGCCTCGGCTGGGGCTTAGGCTGTAGTCCCCTCTCCTTCCTCCTACACATGTGTGGTTGGGGTCAAGAAAGGAGGAAGACAGGCCTGCTGAATCTCATAGGAACTCGTGAGCCCCTTTCTTTGATTCCTGGCGTGACAGAAGCCATAAAGCTTTGCTGAGATACCATGGACTGTGGAGGAGACTGGAGAGACTACTGGGGCTCTCCATGGAGTTAAAAGGTTAGAGCCAAAACCTGACAGCCTGGACCCAGTGCACTGACCTGAACTCTAAAAACCATCATCTATAGCTGCAGCATCATTGCCTGGCCAAAGTAGTGGAGGTGGAGTTCAGTGTGAGCAGAGACTAGGTCTTCAGTCTTGTTATCACTTCACTGCCCAGAGATTTGTTAAGTGTTTCCTCTGTGAGAGCATCTAGGACAGATGCCCAAAGGAGGTGGTGAGTGTAGGTGAGGGCACAAGAAGGTGCTAGTCCTTCACGCTGTGGGTGGCATGTGGCACAGGCATGGAGGCATTGGCTCAGGAAATGTAGGGTGGAGGGGGAATGGTTGGGAATGACACCCATGGAACAAAGGACTGTGTGCTTCATGCTGGGGAATCTGGGCTTTTCCCCTGCAAACTGTCCTCTATTGCAACACCTCCGGAGTGGGTGCAGGAGAGTGGTGCGAGTGCACAGGAGAAAAGGAATGCCCTCATTTCTTCTACCAAGTGGCCATGTTTTGTTTTCACCATTGTTTGCTTAGAAATTTATAGGGCAGATGTGTGGAGATCAAATGCTAAAAGGATGTGGGAGTGTTGTGACTTCATGTAATTTTACTCTTTTCAGATGAAGCAATCTATATTAACAAAATATAAAAGAAACTGAAACTAACTTTTTATACCCTTGAAAGCAATTTTATAAAAATACTTTCACATATATACTATATATAGGTAGTATATATAGCATATATGTAAGTATATATTTTATATATGTTATATATTTCATTATTTTATAAAAATATTTTTATAAAGTATTTTAGTAGTTTTATTTTTTATGCTTTTTATAAAATGCTTTGCATAGTTTCATTTTTATTTTTTAACTTTTCTTTTTGTTTTTTTACTTTTATTTTTTATGCTTTTAAAAAATACTTTTTATAAAGTATTTAAAGTATTTTATAAAAATACTTTCACATATATTATATATAGGTGGTATATATAGTATATATATATAATATACATTAAATATATATATATATATATGCCCTTTTTAAGACCATGTTTTGGTTTTGAAAAATAAAGAATACATTTTTTATAAATAATTTGTGACACAAGTATTCCATATTTATTATAGAAAAATGAGAAAATATAGTTTAGTGAAAATGACAAATCTAAAATTCCCCATCTCCTTTTCCTCAGAGACAACAGTTCACATTTTTCTGTATCTCTCTCGGAATTTCTTTCTCCGCAGATATTTATATATCTTTGCAAAATACAATGATATCATAATAATATTTTGAAATTTTAAAATGCAATCTACTCTGAACATTTTATCATATCAATAAATATATTTCAACAGTGTAATTTTTAGTCTCTAAATATCACAGGAATATTCCTAAATGCATTACAAAACTAGTTCTCTTTTGCTGGACATTTAGGGTGTTTCCAATGTTTTGCTATTATAAACAACACTACAAAGAACATCCTTGACAATAAATCATTGCGCACATCCTCTATTATTTCCTTAGGATAAATTTCTAGAAATGGAATTTTTAAGCCAGGGAATCTGCACATATTTAAAGACGTTTGATTGTATTGTTGTGTTGTATTGTTGTATCGTATTGTTGTGTTGTTCATCAGAAAGGTTGTAGTAATTTATATTCATATCGGCAGAACTCCAGAACAGCCTTTTACCAACTCAAAGTGAGACTTGTAGAGATAAGTACAATACTGGTTGAGGACTTTGTCTCTGGGGTCTTGCACCTGATTCCCTTAAAGGAAAACTGAATGGGCCATGATAACCCTTGGCTTGATGAGCAAAACCAATTAAGGGGCACACCAAGGGATAATAGAGAGATTAAACTTCTCCTTTCACCATTTTAACATGAACCTAGTGGCTTTCAGACAATATGTTTAGGTATCATTTTGAGAATATCCAGTTCCACCATTTAGAGAAGAAAATCTATTCCCAGAATGAACTTATTTCTAGGAAGTACAGTTGTTACATTAAAAAAAAAAAATAGTCCTCCCATTTTGTTAAAAGCAAAGCAAAACAAAACAAAAAGGTGGGTTTGGCTAACATGAAAGGATGGAGCTTATAGGGAATGACTTGGGTAGGATGGGGGGTTTTCTCTCTGTGAAGATGGAGCAAACTGTCCTCTGCACAGAACCAAAGATAAAGAGAACTTGCCTAAGACCTCAGTATGATCCATTTTTGTAGAAAGAGGAATTCTGACATGTCACGATAAAAGAAACATTTTATCTCTGAAAGCCAAATTCTCAGCCAATGACGAAGAGTCATCTGAAGTTCAGTGAACTGGATAACATTAACCTTCCATATCTACATTCAGTTTTCACAGACTAACAACATGTTTCCAAGTGTTTGGATGTTCTGTCATCACGTGGATTTTTGTTGATTTCTCCTACAAAACAATTCCTTTATTTGGTTCTGACTGATTTTTTTTTTTTTTGTCTCACTCTGTCGCTCAGGCTGGAGTGCAGTGGCCTGATCTCGGCTCACTGCAAGCTCCACCTCCTGGGTTCATGCCATTCTCCTGCCTCAGCCTCCCAAGTAGCTGAGACTACAGGTGCCCGCCACCACGCCCAGCTAATTTTCTTTTTATTTTTAGTAGAGACGGGGTTTCACCGTGTTAGCCAGGATGGTCTCGATCTCCTGACCTCGTGATCCACCTGCCTCAGCCTCCCAAAGTGCTGGGATTACAGGCGTGAGCCACCGCGCCTTGCCCGCGCACTGATTTTTAAGTGAGAATGTGGGTGTTTAAATGTTGGTAGACATCCAATGCTAGCTGGTCAAGTTGAAAATGGATGTGCCCTGTAACTCAGAAATCCCATATCTAGGTACTCAGCCAAGGCCAGCGTGTCCCCAAGTTTCATGTGAAAATGTAGATTCTGGTTCAGCAGGTCTGGGTGGGGCCTGACAGTCAGCAGTTCTAATTAGCTCGCAGGTGATGCTGATGCTGCCCTGTTGGAGGACCATGCTTGGAGTAGTGAGGCCCAGGGAAGATGATCTGAACCTTGGCTGCTCATTACAGTCACCTGGGGGAGCTCTTCTCAACTGTGATGCCCAACTGCCCTCCAGCCTAATTGAAACAGACTCTCCCAGGGGAGACCAGGCATCACTAGTTTTTCAGTCTCCCCAGATGATTCCAAAAAGGACCCCAGGCCCTGGACCAATGTGGACTCATTCACGCGTATGCATGGAGATGGACAGGGGACATTCACTAAATAAATTGAGACTATCACGTGGGGGAGGCCTAAGAGCTGCTTAATGATTGAGTATATCTTTGTGAATTAACTTGGATACATCTTGAAATTATAACATTGAATGCTAATAGCAAATCATATATCGTTTATGTTAACTTTAAATACACAAAACAATATATGTAGTTTAAGTGGTAAAAATATTAAAATATGTATAGGAATGATACATGTACTAACTTCAGGATAGGTGTTTGCAGTAGGAGAATGGAATGGGAAGGGTAGATTCTACTGGACCTGCAATAATTTCTTTCTTGTATGTAGCTGAAAGGAAGAAAGGGAGGGAGAAGCGAAGGAAGGAAGAGGGAAGGAGGGAGAGGAAGAGAACTCTGGGCGTATGACTGGCTGGCTGTTTCTCACTATTATTATGGTTTACCTCTGTAAACCTAAAAATGTGTTGCAGCAGCATACTACATGCTCCATTCTTGAGTAGCCTAAAATATTAGTGGGACCAAACAAACAAGGATCTGAAAGTATTAGCTAAAATGTGACTCCCACACCTGACTTTCATTCAAGAGGATTTGAAACATCCTGGCATGCCTGACCCCCAAGGGCTCGTCCGGGGAGCTGAGATCAGTGCTCTTAGTTTACAGGTGGGACAGACACAGAAAGGAGACATAGCTGCCCACAGCAAGGTCCAGAAAGTGGAGAAATGCTGGGATTAGAACTCAGGACTGCAACTCTCTGCCCATGTGTCTCTCAGGGCTCGGGGCCCAAGGGAGCAGCCGCCCCATTTACCACACTCTAAAGATCCTACCACTGAGGGTGTTTACCACAGGACATCCCGGCTGGCGTTTCTGTTGGAGATCACCTGCTCCTTCTCCCCAGGGCCCTGCTCTGCCTGTCCCATAGGTGGCAGTGAAGTGTGACGACGTAGCCTGCATCCCTTGGGGTATTTGTGCTCGCCATGGCCAGCTGTGGAATGCAAAAACCACTCACCAACCCCACTCCTGCAGGTGCTGGTTAATTGCAAAACCAAACACCCTGCAGGAAAAGTCTGGAACTGACAGCTCTCTGTGAGGAACGCTGGCTCATAGGAGGGGCTGGAGTCTTGGTGTATCTATATTTCATTTCCGATTCTGTGGTCAGTATTTTTCAGTATTTTGCATAAATACTGTTATTATTATTTCTGTTGTTGTTGTGATCCGTAATTAGCACCTTCCTGATATGTGTTGCTTACTCTTATTTCCATATAAATATACCAGTAGTTTTCTAAGGAAAGGAAGTTTCCTCTTCTTCTTACTCATTTTAAAATGAATAAATAAAATGGAACATAAATGAGAAAAAAGAATTTTTAAAATCTTATGCCTACAGGAAACTTTAGATTGAGAAAAAAGAGGGCATGTGATGTGACTAATCCCAAGATTCCAGAACTATTCACTTTAAAGACAATGATCTATGGATGTGAGGCAGCTTTTGTCTTTCCCCCAAGATGTTCTCCTGGGTAACCAGGGAGGCTGGCTGGAGGCTGTGCTTGTGGAAGGCAGCTGGTCAGAAATCCCGCGTGGATGGGGATCTGCCCCAAGATGCAGACACCTGGCTTCAGGAATTGACTGAGTGTGTTCCCACCCCTTTCAGATCCTACGCTATGGAGTACAGACCATGTGCGGCAGTGGCTGGAGTGGGCGGTGAAAGAATATGGCCTTCCAGACGTCAACATCTTGTTATTCCAGAACATCGACGGGAAGGAGCTGTGCAAGATGACCAAGGACGACTTCCAGAGGCTCACCCCCAGCTACAACGCTGACATCCTTCTCTCACATCTCCACTACCTCAGAGAGAGTAAGCTCCCCTTCCTCCAAGGACAGATGGCTGTGGCTATGGTTCTTATGACCTGAGCTTCAGAGGGTTCAAACAGGTGTGTCGACAGCATCCTCCTGCCCTCGCCCAGTTCCCACTGGGGATCCGAGGGAACCACACGCTTGGTATGTGATGCCTTAGGGAAACAACACCCTGGCCACATCACCTGATGAGAAGTAGTCAGCGCTCTCAGAAGCCAAAATTCACTTCCACACTCAGCTGCCTCCTCCAGGGTCCTGCGACCAAGAAGATGGAATGTCAAAGGGAAAGGAAGCGTTAACTGGTCACACATTGGTTAACTCTCCATGATACCCCAAATCGAAATACAGTCATTAAGGCTCCTCTTTCTTAGGAATTAGGGGGATTATTCTCCCTAAAGCTACGTGAAGCCCCACTTTATATTCTAACCTGAGCACAGATCAAGGGAAGTTTTCACTTTGTGTCATGTGATTCGGCTTAACCTGACAGAAAGGGATGGCATGTTGGCATGAATCCAGAATGTTTGCTGCATGCTTTAATTTCTACAACGTCCAGCATGGTGAGAAGGAAGTAGTGTGACAGACAGGGAGCTGGAGTACATTCTCCTCCATTGCTTTGCCTGGCATCCCAACCACTTCTTCCCTGAATTAAAGATGGGCCCCCATGTAGGTTTTAACATGCTAACAAGTAGCAGGTTGATGGAAATGGTTATAAGCTGCCCGTGATGTTAGTGTGGGAGTGGGGGAACGGTTTTCTTTCTTTCTTTTTCTTTTTTTTGTAAGAAAGGTAATTCTCTCTCTCTCTCTCTCTTTTTTTTCATTTTGATGTCGCTTTTTGTTTTGTTTTGTAGCTCCTCTTCCACATTTGACTTCAGATGATGTTGATAAAGCCTTACAAAACTCTCCACGGTTAATGCATGCTAGAAACACAGGTAATGCTGGCCCCGCCCCTGCCTCCCAGCAAGAGCATAGGGTCTTACGTACAGGTTGCATGCTTTCATGGGAAACCAGACAGAACGCACGTAGATGATTCAGAATACTTTCCGATACTTAGGAGGTACCACAGCCTAAAGGAAGGTGAAGCCCTTTGGTTTTCTGAGTGCTTCCCAAGCACCCCACTTTGATTATCAAAGGGTTCCTTTTTAACCAGGAGACGTGCAGAATTTGCCTTTAGCCATAACTTTAGTTCACATTTGCCGGATTACAATCTTCTTCTGGTCATCCCAATATATTCGCTGTGCTGACTCTGTAGACACTAAAAGCATGTTCGATATAAAAGAGCCCTTAGCAGCCTCCTTTAATTTTTTTCATTTTTATTCTTAAAGAAATATTTGCTAGGATAAGTTGGAATTTTCTTTTTCCTTTCCCATAAACTTTTAGGCTATTTGATTTGTTTTCCTACAGACTTTGTATGTTTGCAAAAGGCAGGAGGGAATTTCTGTAACATTTTGAGAGCTTTTGTTCGGAGGAAACCTCTGCTATAATTTTGGAGAATATGAAATTAGTCACTAACCAAATGCCTGTTTTCTATCTCTAACCATTGACTCTACATTTGACTTATTTATGTATTTATTTTGCCTGAGCCTAAGTAGGGTTTAACACCATGCCTCATCCTGGCTAACCTTCCTCCCTCGCCCCCCGCTCACAGCAGAGGCTGGGTTTTCTGTGGATGAATGTGTTCCTGGTTCACGTCCATCTGCTCCTTCCTGATGGAGAGAGTTCCGGAAGCATGGCCACCGGCTGCTCACCCCACTCTGCTAGCTGCAGGGACCCTCCACAATCACTTGGGCTAGGGAGGGAGACAGGAAGTGCCAGGAAGCCTTGCAAGTCAGCCAGTTAACTCACGATCAGCCCTCACATAGAAATACAGCCATTTTCCCAATATCTACCATTTTATTTTAAAATATAAAATGTGAGTGAGTCCCGGTTTGAGTAGTACAATGAAATTGCTCATTTATCATGGTCTTCTATATCCAACACATTGTCTTTTTAATCTGAAGTTTTAAAAAACCTGCTTCGAGTTGGTAGTACACTTTTTCAATAATTTTGGTTGCACACATCAGCCTGTTAGTGACCTTGTGGCCAGAAATAACAGATAACTTAGAGGAAGTTACTTCCCCTTCTTAGGAAACACCTTTGAGCTATGCACATTTTCTGATAATTTCACATTTATTTAGGAATTCTTTAACTATTGAGTGAAAGTTTCAAAAAAAGCTCCAAATGTATTAATTTTGCTATTGTTAAACACAGAAGCAACCAATGAACAGGACAACAAATTCCAAATGGACTGAACTGTGAAAGGGAATTTTCTTAGCTGACAACATGAGTTTTGGTCAAAAGAGAGAAAGGGAAAACTCATTCGAATAGAGATGTGAATTAATTATTAATAAAATCCATATACTCTTAGGCTAAATACTTATAATTGCTTGATACTACTTTCCAAGAGCTCTGTAAAATATATTATGGGTTTTTATACAAGTTGAAAAATAAAACATGTACCATATGATTTTTTAATAAAATGAGATTGCCCAGTGGGAAGTGGGATTGAGGGGGACACAGATAGGGCTTCATTAAGAAGCTATAAAATCAAAACACAAAACGCTTTATAGCAAATGGGGCACAGGAGTACACCAAGCCTCCAAGTTTCACTTCCATCTTGAGAATCTGACGCGTGCACCTGTCCGTTTCTCCGGAGCTCTGTTAAGGCAGGTTTGAGGAAGTCTCTTCCCTTTGTTGTCATAGGGAAAAGTAGATTTGGCGCTGATGTTGACATCGACAACCACAACAAAAGACCTTCACATGTTTGTCTTTCCTTTTGTCTGCAGGGGGTGCAGCTTTTATTTTCCCAAATACTTCAGTATATCCTGAAGCTACGCAAAGAATTACAACTAGGCCAGGTACGAAAACACCCCTGTGTGATCTCTTCATTGAGAGACATCCCAGATGTCCTGCTGAGATCCGTGCCCTAAGTCACGCGATACAAAGAGAGCTGGTCCCGGAGCTGAAGCCAGTCCCAGACAGTCTTATTCTGCCTCTGTTGATTTGGAGACTAAATCCACTCAAACCATTTCATTCAAAGACCACACTAAAGGAATTAAGAGCAGATTAACCCTTTAACTAGCTCTTCAGAAAGACAGATGGGCAAAGAAGGCATCCTGGATGCCTGGCAGTTAGGAATAGGCCCACTTTTGAACTAACAGAAGGATCCGTCCCTCCTCGGGGGAAGAGCACAAAACAAGGACACTCCCCAGATTCACAGTGACCCATTATCAGTATGTCACAAGAAGCCGGTCTTGCAGAGCAGAAGCATGCAATCAGTAGTATTTACATCTGAATCTTACTGCCTGTCTTCCAGATGATTTAATTAGGTAATTAATTTACATTCCATTCATGCAAAAATAAACATCTATCAAGTGCCCATTAGTGCCAAGCATGATGTTAGACTCTGGAAGTATAAAGATGAACCAGGCTTCAGTAAGCTTCCTGTCTTCAGAAAGTTCACTTCTTCATTTAGCTTGGCTTGTTCATTTGCTGAGTGCCTCCTCTGTGCCAGCCACGGATGGTATGACGGTGAACAAGCCGAAAAGTTTTGCCTCCAGTTCTAGATGTTTCAGTAGAGTGACCTAGAGCCAGAGAGACAGATATGTACACATAAATATTTTCCCTAATGTGATAGATTTTATGGTAGAGGCACCACTTCTAGCAATACAGGCTGTAGGAGCAGGGGTGGGGAGGAACCCAATCCCCCATGAAAGGCATAAAGATGCTTTCCAGAGGAATGGCCACATGGCAAAGGGGAATTAGATGTTTGCCAGACGAATAATGAGCAGGGAGAGAGGGCATTTCCCAGAAGGGTATAGCTTGCCTTAAGCATTTGTCCCCTCCCTGGGACTTACATCAGCCCGATAAGCTAGGTATCATTGTACCAGCCTCACAGATGATGACGTCGTGTTCAGGGTGGTGGGATGGTTTCTCCATATTCATACATGCTTCCAGAATTCATGTTGAACTCAGGCGACTCCTCTTTCACCTCGGTCACATATCCGGAATACACAAGTCTCAGTTTGCACTGGTTCGAGATCTAGGCTTGGCAACTACTCTTTCTTTCTAATGAGAAAGACTGGGGGCCCAGGGAGCTAAAGAGAATGAATGAGGAAGCTTCTCGGGCTGTTTAAATACTGACACTGCCCTGGTTACTGCCTAGTGACTTCAGGCTGGCAACTTTCTCTTCTCTAACATCAGAGAAAAAGTTTGCTCTCTTGCTCCTGGGAAGCATGGTGGAAAGGCTTAGCTAAGAGGTACTAAGAGGTAGTAAGTCATCTCTGTCATGTAAGAGATTTCACAGGCCATTGAAACATGGGCAAGACCCAGTGCCTAGAGTCTACAAGACTGGTCCTAAAGAAATCCACCACGTGTATTGCAAGTGGAAAATAGAAATTCATGTTTGACTCAAGTTCTAGAGATTTTGTAATTCTGTGAGCATTTAAAAAATATTTCCATATATACTTAAAAAATAAAAACTATTTCTAAAACATTTGGCTGGGGTTTTAAAAAAATTTTTACTTTTTAATTTTGTATTTGTTTGTTTATGTTAAGACATCTCATAGGTGCCTCTGACTGAGTTGCAAAGCCAGGGGTTGTGAGCTAGTGTTATAAACTGTGTTAAAAGATCACAACACTGGCCAGATTCATTGGCACAATCTCTCTGTCAGACAAGCCAGCTGACTGACGCTACCTGGTTAAGACAGTGGGTCCTGTAGCTGCTTTGTTTTCACATTTTAGGATATGGTGGATTTGGATGGTATGGCCTATCCAGGTGGATGGAGAAGAGGGTGACTGTGAGGATGTTGGTTGGGACTCCCTCTCTGCCCAACTCAGGGAAGGCAAGGGTGGCAAACTCAGACACCTCCCATGCCTCTCTGGTGGTGCTCTTCCATGGGCCCATGATTTGAGCGTGACCTGGGAAAGAGCACACTTCCACAGCTCCACTACTAGTCAAGTATGTTTTTGCGACTCAGTTTGTACCTGAAATAACCTGTTTTGACCACTGCTACTGTGATTATGAGAACCAATACAAATATTGGTATCTGACCTGTAAAGAATTTAAAGCAGACTGAACAAGCCAGAGGACTGTTTACTGTAGGCCCTATTCAGGGACTTGACCTTGGAGATAAGAACTAGTTATACACCTCGGGTCATCCATTGCTAAGCGATCAATCTTAAAGGACTGGTCCTGTGGAGATAAAAGCTGTGAACCTGCAACTGGAGAATGAACGTCGTGATGGCTGAGGGGGAAGAGCTTTTGCATCACTAACTTTCAGAGCTGCACGAGTCCCAGAGGGAGGTCACTGGGAATCTGACGATATCCCTGTGGTCAGTGGGTACCTGACTACTTTCAGAAAGGTGATTGTTGACTGTTTCTTTGAAGGTCCTTGGGGATACAGACCCAAATCCCTGTCTCCTCCACTCTCGGTTTGCTGTGCCGTGATCTTCATTTCCATACCCTTTGTCTAATCCCACATCCGAGGGAACCAAACTCTGGTCAGTGTTATTGTGCTGACCATGAAGCAAGCCAGGCTCCTAGGTAACAACTCTACTTACCAGAATCTGTCTCTTCTCTGCATGGTGGCCGTTTCATTATAGAGTCCCTGATAGAGGAGACAGTGATGTTCAGGGTTTACTGGTTAGATTAGACAGCATTCTGCACCCTTTCTGCAGAGACTTCTTCTACACATGTGTGTTGTCCTGCTGCATCCACCTTCCCAGCACTTCCTCACCACCCTTTCCTCCTTCCCTTCCCACTGTGAGTCACCCATCCCTGGGTTACTGCCCCAACCTACCTTTTTTTTTTCTTTTTTTTTTTCTTTTATGTTCTCTTCTCTTCTTTTCTTTCTTTCTTTTTTTTTTTGAGATGGAGTCTCACTCTGTTGCCAGGCTGAAGTGCAGTGGTGCAATCTCGGCTCACCACAGCCTCTGCCTCCTGAGTTCAAGCGATTCTTCTGTCTCAGCCTCCTGAGTAGCTGGGGCTACAGGCGCATGCCACCATGCCCAGCTAATTTTTGTATTTTTAGTAGAGACGGGGTTTCACCATGTTGGCCAGGATGGTCTTATCTCTTGACCTCGTAATCCGCCCACCTCTGCCTCCCAAAGTGCTGGGATTACAGGCGTGAGCCACCATGCCCGGCTCCCAATCTACCTTTTCTTCTGTTCATGGCCCACCTTCCCAAGTGGATCATTTATTCCAGAGCCCCCTGACTGCTTCCCTGTCAGCTCAGTCTCACCGCTGCTATGTCAGTTCAGTCTCCCTGCACAATTGGCCGAGGCTGTTCACTGTCCTCACAGGGGACCACATGTGAACATGCCCTGCCACCACCACCACCTGCCATTTGTCCAAACCTCATTCCTTTTCCTTGCATGCCCATACCTAGTATTTTCCCACATTTTGCTGATTCAAGATTTACCTTCTTTCACGACCCCTTTGTTGAATTAGCATTGAGACGGTCTTCTCTACTCTCATAAAGTATCAACCCATGGGCATATCATTTTACATTCTGTGGTTTTATGATTTTTTAATATATATATATTTTATTATACTTTATTTTATGATGTTTCACGTGTTTCTCACGTTGTTGCAGTTACTACGACCAGAATCCCTTTCTGTACCTCCTCTACAAACACCCTTCTTTTTTGCTGATTCCACTTCTTTTGGAGCCATAGCCCTTTGAGGTCTCAGGGGAAAAAAGTGGCAAAAACATATCCACAGAACCTTGCAAGCCCCTATTAACTACATAGCGCGCCACCCTGCCTGTCCTCTTAGGAGCAGGTCATGCAAAAGCTCAGTTCTATCCCAAGGATGATGTTCTGCAACCCCATCCTTTCCTCTTCTATCCCCATGACAACCCATATATTATGATCTGCCTCTGGGGTGTTATCAAAAGAGATTAGAGAGTTAAGCCTGCAAATGCAGCCTTCGCTTCTACTTTGAAGCTGCTGCTCTTCAGGGGTTTCTTGGAATCTTAAATTATTCCTCCACTGGAGCTCACAGCCTAGTGCTTTTCAGCACAGCTAGGCGCAGTGAGACAATGCAACTACTGCATAGCACCTCTCAGTTAGGTGTTATGTAAAGCCTGTATCTTGGCAAATGGCTAAAACTGCATTCTTTGCTTCCCCTTAGTTCTTATATAACCACAGGGATCTGCAAACCTAGGCAAGAAGGGAATGCAAAATGTTTCCAAAACTCCATGCCTTTGATATAGAATGTTAAGAAGATCTGGAGGAAAATAGAGAGCAACTTAATTATGTTAAGGTTGACTCAAACTTGTTTTTTCATTTCACAGACATTGATAGATTAGTTCTCAGCAGCAGCTCTTGCTCTTCCTAATTTGTGTTCCCCATTAGCATCTAATTTCAAGAGCAGGCAAATCTCATCTTTTCCCATCCAGCCCAGCCAGGGAACCTCCAGAGTTGCTTTGCAGATATGGTGTGGATCCTGCAGAATGAAGATGAGCTCTTCCATCATCCACATTCTTGCGCTTTAAAAAATAAAGCGGGTAGGCAGCGGGGTGGCAGTGTGGGGGGTGTGGGGCAAGAGCTAGAGGGTTCCTCCTCAGTGAGTTTGATGAAGGGAGAATGTAAAACTTGGCTGAACTTAGCCCTCCAGGAAAGGGTAGCCAGAATGTTGTATTAATTTATTGATGTCTTCAAAGGGGTGTGGTGGAGGAGGAGTCTCATTCAGAATGAGAAGCTGATCCCAGCTCCCAGGAAATCAACACAGTTGCTGGTGTGTAGCGGTCAGCACTAGCCGAGTCCCTGTTTGTAGCTTCATGCTGTTTTTTATACTTTTGTGATGTAATGTACATCTGTGTTCACCCAAGCTGCCTATGCAATGACTTTTATAAAGCTCAGTTTTGAAACGCAGTCTTTTACAGATAAAACAGCAGAACCAGTGCCAGAAAGCAGCCTTCCCTTACATGGGCACTTCTGCCAAGCATATGAGTTCATTACCTTGAAGATCAAAGTTAAAGAGAAATGGAGAGGGTGTTGAAATGATCAGCAAAAATTTAATGTAAAATATATTCTTATTGGAAGTTCAATGCTCTATTATCAATAAAGGACAGATAGCAAAAATACATGGAGGAGTTATTTTTCAAGCAGTCAAGAGCAGAACTACTAAGGTTTTGAGATGGTGTAGCTGCCGAAGCAGTCACCCCTGGCTGTCCCCCATCTCAGTGAGCCTGAGTTGAATGTTTCCCAATGTCATATCCCACAGGGAACACTTAGTGCCCACAGCATGTGATCGGTAGCCGATAAGGAAGCATTGGACCAGAATGTCATGGAAGAAAACAAAAGCCCGCTTATCTTCCACGGCAATATGTTTATGAACATGTTAATCATTGTTCATATAAATGTCTCAAACAGTTGGCTGAAAAGTAGGCTCTGTTTAGTGTTAAGTTTCGACTTATTTTCAAGGGAGGATGGGATATGGTTATACACCCTAAGAAGGATTTTGTGAATAAAGAGTTTCAAAGTATTTTGGGAGTAGTAGTTTGGCATTTAATTTTTTTCCAAGTCACATTTCATGAGCAATAATTTTCTGTTTAAGGTAGTGTCTGACTAACCTACTGATGCTGTCTATTCGTTCCATTAGCATACTTATGCCATGGGTAAAAGCAATCCATCTAGAACTCTTTCAACCATTTTTTAGTTTGTCTTTGCACACTCTAGATAGCATTTCTGAAATCATCTGCAGGAACAGAGTTCCTGAAAAGAGCAATGGTCTAGAGCAGGCTTTCTCAGACTTCAGTGTGCACCAGAGTCACCCAGGATCTTGTCAAAATGCTGATTCTGAGGCCAAGCGCGGTGGCTCATGCCTGTAATCCCAGCACTTTAGGAGACTGAGGCGGGCGGATCACGAGATCAGGAGATCGAGACCATCCTGGCTAACACCATGAGACCCCATCTCTACTAAAAATACAAAAAATTAGCTGGGCATGGTGGCAGGCACCTGTAGTCCCAGCTACTCGGGAGGCTGAGGCAGGAGAATGGCGTGAACCCAGGAGGCGGGGCTTGCAGTGAGCCGAGATCACGCCACTGCACTCCAGCCTGGGGGACAAAGCAAGACTCCATCTCAAAAAAAAAAAAAAAAAATGCTGATTCTGATGCAGTAGGTCTGGGGTAAGATTCTGCATTTCTGGAAAGCTCCCAGGTATTGTTGATGTTGCTGGTCCACAGACCACTCTTTGAGAAACAGAGGTCTAGAACATATTTCTGTATTTCTGTATTATTTTGCTTTTTTTCATTTGGTAAATAGAAGGACTTAGTTAATGTGCTTTTCTGCTCCTAAAGTAGGTTAGATGTGGTTAGGATTGCCTTGCGAGTAGATTTTTCTTTCTGAGACAATTCGCAAATTGAAACTCTGGCTATCCAGTTTTTTTTAGACAAAATGCAACTGACTGAGAACCCATGTGCAGAGTGTTCGCAGAGACTGAAGTTGAAGCTCAGTTGTAAATTGTTAGGGGCTGCAGATTTAATTCCTATGTGTAACCCCAACACCAGAAATGTGAAAATCTGAGGAGCTGGGTGGGAAAAGATTTAGGTCCAAAAATGCAAAAATGCCAGCTGAGACAGAGGAGTAACAGCAGTTTAAAAAGAAAAATTATCTAATTCTCCAAAGCTCTGAAGGGTAGGATTTCATAGACCACACTAGTAGCAAAGATGCTTGCAGCCAAACAGACCAAATACATTAAGGAGATTCTGTGTTGACTTCCACGTTGCATATCATTTCTATTCTCTTTGGGATATGAAAATAGGAAGAGACACATCTTCTGCAACACAGTCAAGCTCTTTGAAGAATGACCCATCAAATTGCTGGTTTTAAACAAAATTAAAATATTTGTTTAAAGAGAAGCTTAAAAACAATTGCATTGTCCTACCCTCCAAGTGAAATTTTGTACACATCTCCTGGTGTCTGGCAGCAAAGTACCTGCTGAGATATTTGGCCATGGCCTTCACTTGGCCCAGAATGACACATGACATTGAACTGAGGCCAAGCAATCCAAGAAGACATAATTTTGAAACAGTTATGTAATAAGATTACATGTAGAAATAGCTTTAGATATGCACTCTTAGCAAGAGTATTATAGTAAGGTTTCTGTAATATATTTTTGAAACAAACCTGCAATGACATAGAGCTTTGATAATCATTAATAGAACTCACACTGAGGATGCAGAAGTGTAGTTATTAAATTTGCATATGAAAAGTAAATGAAGGTTTATAGGACAAGTGATACTACTTTATAGATACAAAGAAATGTTTGGCATATACTTAAGCTCAGAAGTTCATCATTAATGTGCTGTGGGAACAATACTATTTCAGTCCTGTAAGTCATTTCATGCAGGTCATTTTAGAGAAATTCTAAATTTATTTAGAACATTAGAAATGGGAGACATTTGCCTACGAAAATCACTAGATCAGATAAGACTGATTTAATATAAATTGATGAGATTATAAAGGGAAAATGAGAGTTAGCTAAGAGAGGCAGCTGGCAAATAAAAAGATAAGGCAGCGATCATTTCCTAGGAGATGCAAGAAGAAAAAGAAGTTGAATGTCATTTGATTGATTTAGGGGCAGACCTCAAACAAAAATGGGCTGGTTCATCCAA
Organism: Hylobates moloch; assembly: GCF_009828535.3. Taxonomy (NCBI): domain Eukaryota; kingdom Metazoa; phylum Chordata; class Mammalia; order Primates; family Hylobatidae; genus Hylobates; species Hylobates moloch. Next base: position 7,796,495 of record NW_026652289.1, read on the forward strand.
GTTGTAGACTCTGTTTTGGATGAGTCATGAAGATAATAAAGAGATGGATGTAAATCAGTCCCAGTGGAAGCAGGATGAACTAGATTGTAAGAAACTTTTATTAGGGTCTTGACTTATGATTGTAGGAAATTAGAAGAGTTGGAAAGCTCTGGGAGAATCTGTCAATGGAAGTTTTCAGACAAACGGGTGAGAATTTTAGACCACTATAATATATGAAATTTTAATTTGTAAGTAAAATTCAAATCTAGTGGGATATTTCTTTGGATTACCAGATTTTTTGCACAAAATTGATTCTAATAAATGCAAAATCAAATAAAAAACCAAAACATCTCTTATAAAGATTACATGATTGATCTTTTAGTCAATTTATTTGTCTTTACAGATTTACCATATGAGCCCCCCAGGAGATCAGCCTGGACCGGTCACGGCCACCCCACGCCCCAGTCGAAAGGTACAGTGTTGGCTCCCATGACCCTGAGTTTCATGTCACAGGCAGTGGATGACTGTTGATGGAGTATATAATAATTTCTGTGGTTAATCTGTGATTTCACAACATGTGATGGGTTTGTTCCATTGACAACAGAGTACAATTGATCTTTAACTGCAGTGATTCTTTCTCCATTTGGGTCATCAGGACTTTCATAACAAAAATAAAGGAATGATGTAGTGTATTTCAACCTTCCCAAATGCATGTGTCATGGGATGTTTGAGTACACATTAAATAATCGGTGATTTCCTGAATCTTGGCCATGCTTAAAAGTATCCCTGGCTTTACTTTATTTGACTGGTGGTTTCCCTTTATGTATTTATCTTAGACTATGATTTATTGTAATCTATTTGGTAAGCCATTCCAAATTCTTTTTTTTTTTTTAACTTTTGGAAAAAGTGGGAGGTATCCATTTTTTAAATAATTGGAAATGTCCTCTTTTTTTGTTACAGTGTTTACATTTGATTTCATCAGAAAGGAAAATTTTTCCTTACCTTAAGATGCTTCTGAGTTAGACTGTTATGTTAATAACTAAATTAACTGATAGAATGATTATACAACAACATCAAAGACTAGTGACCGAATCTGTTATAGGTAATTGCCTTTTGTATTTCTGGATTTTCAGCTGCTCAACCATCTCCTTCCACAGTGCCCAAAACTGAAGACCAGCGTCCTCAGTTAGGTAAGTTTCAGGGGCCATCTGGATAACCAGAAGAGAAGATTGAGGCTCAGCAGCACATTTCTAAAATGCTTCACTTTTTAATGGAAATTAACATGATTTTTTGCCTCTTTTCGACTGCTCCATACATAAGATAGGGCCCAAGTCATCAGCCTACTCATGCGAGGTGACTTGAGATGGTGCTAAAACACGTCCTCAACTATGCAATAAATAGGGAAAAAAGTTCTACTTGCACACAGGCTGCTTCTTTGTGATCCATTAATTTTTTTAAATTTTACTTTCCATGACTGAACAACACAGCCTGCACGGCCCTGGAGTGATGGGGCTTGGCAGATGTTTGCCCTCTTTATATCATTGGTTGGTGTGAGCCCTGAGCTACGTGTCAGGATCCTGGGGTTGAATCCAAGCCCTGCCACAAATTAGGAGTACCCTAACAAGACATCTGAGATGCCGTGTGATATCTTCTCTCATAGAGGAGGTGGAGGCAGTTGATTTGGAGTTGGGGGACATTTTCAGCTCTGAAATCTGAAAAAACAATTGAGTCAGCCATTATGTCTGAAGTCACATCATACTATGTTACAACTACGTCTAGGATTTGACTTTGTTTCTTTTTGCTGTAGATCCTTATCAGATTCTTGGACCAACAAGTAGCCGCCTTGCAAATCCAGGTGAGAAACTGCTGATGATTTTCTTCTTACAAAATTACTTTTAGCAGTGGTTATTTTGAAAAGTAAATTGGTATTGGTGAGAAATTCCTTCGACTGAACAGATTTTAGTTTTAGGTCTCACTGAATTATTTGCCTTAATGGAAAAATGGGTTGGGTTATAAATTAAGATTTCAGCTTCAACAAAGAACATTGTAACCTAATCCAAGCTGTAATAGTTTTCTAGGGCTGCTGTAACAAAGTACCACAGATTAGGTGGCTTACACAACAACAATTTATTGTCTCGCAGTTCTGGAGGCTAGAAGTCTGAAATCAGAGTGTCATGGTGGCAGGATTCGTTCCTTCTCAGGGCTGTGAGGGAGGGATCTGTCCTGGGGGCTCTCCCTGGCTTACAGATAGCCGTCATCTCCTCGTGTCTCTTCTCATCATCATCTCTCTGTGTGTGTCAGTCTCTGTGTCCAAATGTCTCTTTTGCATAAGGACATTGGTCAGGTTGGAATACCCACCCCATAACCTTACTGTAACTTGATTACCTCATGTAGGATCTTATCTCCAAAAAAAGGTCACATTCTCAGATACTACGGGTTAAGATTTCGACATAGGGAATTGAGGGGACACAATTCAACCCATTAGACAAGCAGATAAAATAACTAGTATTTTTTAAAAGAGAGCCTTAATACAACCACAAGACTTCAGATTCAGGCTCATCTTCGATGGTCTGTTTCTGAACTTCGATGCTAGAAGAAAGTGCAGATTCTTAATTAGCCCATTTGTAACCAGTGCCTTGCCAAGGTTTGTCACCTGTCCTAGTGTTTCAGTGCCAACCACATAGTTTTATTTGTTTGTATTCAGATCAGAACCAGCTGTGCTGGCACCAACTTCAGAAATTCGTAACCTATGCTGCATATTCCCAACTGCAAATTTAAATGCCAAGATGTTACAGGCATGTTGCAAGCACAAGATGGAATGTATATTTCCTAAACGTTGAGGCCAAAATAAGGTTCGAAATGGAATAATTCAGATTTAATCAGTGTACATCCCTGCAAGAGAGTCTACACATTGAAAACATGAAATGTTATCATTATTGAACATCTGTATTTTTGATGTTAAATTTTGGTTAATGTTAATGAATTCAATGAATTTTTTTTTTACACAGCTAAAAATCTAAAGAAAACAGTTAGCCTGGGGCCTAGACTAGGTGCTCAATAATTATTTGTTGCATACATGAATGCCAAGGATAATGAGATATAGTCCTTTAGCTCAGGGAGCTTTCGGTTCATGGAGAGATGGACACAGGTAGTTACAACATTGTCCCAAACACGGAGCCCCGGCCCTTTTTGCTCATGCTGGCTTTCATCTAGTAGCCCAGGCTCCTGAGGCTGTGGTCTCTTCTCAGCCTTCTGCTCAGCTTTTCATTTGCAACTCTGCCATATAACCATTCAAATACAAATAATGACTATGTTTTGAGATGATTATTATCAGTCATGCTTCAGGAAGACTGATCTGGCAGCAATGTTCAGGATAGATTAGAAAAAAGAAAATGACGGAAGCTGAAACACTCTGGGAATGTTAATACAATCATGTGAAATAACAATCAAACAGCTCCCACCCCGCAGAACGCCCCCCCATAGAATGTCTGTGGTCCCTTCTGTGCCTCATGACAGCCCTGGGAGGTTACTATCTCCATCCTACAGAAGAGGAATTAGAAGTCCAGAGAAGTTAAGTAACTTTTCCTGTGTCACACAGCCAATGATAAGGGAGGTCAGATTTGAAACCTGACTGTCTCCAAAGTCTACTTTTGTTTTCTTGCCCTACTCTGCCACTGACTAAGTATGAAGGGAAGAGGAGGTCTTACAAAATGCGGACTGTGAGAATAGAAAGCAAGGATTTCCTTTCAGAGTCATAACTGCTTAGGTGCGGGCGATGAATCTGAGGTCAGGAAGGAAGAGGAGGAAAGAGTCAAGCTGCACCAAAGAAGACCAAACTGGCCTTTGCACTCACACATTGGCCAAATGAAACATATATGTCCATGACCACGTTGTCACAGCCCAAAGGTACTGCTTGGCTTGTTTGTAGAATAGGGCCAGAGTCACTTGCTCCTAAGCAGAGTGCCAGCTTTCACAAGGGAACACTGCATATGCCCTGGGCGCAGCAGCCTGGGGATGCCCTTTATAGATAGAGGGACCTGAGCTCAGAGCAAGGAGACCGGAAACTCATCACAGGCCTGGGGAAACAGGACTGTGCTTCATACCATTAAGACTATTCTTAATGGGCCTGGAGAAAATGGCAACATCCCACCTTTGATTTGCAGCCAAGTGACTTTAAGATAAAGATTTATTTCATTTAGTTTCTGATGAATTTGACTTTCTCTCCATCTATCTTTAGGTTTGTGTCTGTTGTACTCATGTGAACTCTTCCCCTGAAACCAGAATGTCTTTTATCTTTGTATTAATGAGAATGCGTCTTCCTGTTTGATTCTATTTTTCTATTCTCTGATAAATAAATCCTTCATCACTTAAAAATTGCTGTCTTTGCTATTCATACAATACAAATTCCTTTTCATCATTTTAAGTGGAAAGATTGCATCATATAGTATGAATGCACAGGATGATGTCAGCATCCCAACATCTCTATCCCAAATATTCATTTGATGTGTGCTTTGGACATCACTTCTCCTGCTGAGAACAGTGTGTCCCTGCATTCTGGTATCATGGATCGGTTATAAGTAACACAGCTCTCCTTTACATCCCATCAGAGCAGCTGAGAATCTATCTAACATGGTTCCCCTAATGAAAGAGCTTTGTTGGGTTATGTTCAGAGGCTTCCTTGATGCTAACTGGATACTCTTGAATGGTGCACATGAAAATACATCCTGCCTCTTGCAGAACGACACACCGGGCTAGGGATGTTTTGCCATTTGTTAGGAGGTGGGAGTGTGCGGTCTTCCAGTGGGAGCCCCCCAGGGAGGGGACAACATGGAAGGGACCTGAGGTGGCTACAGAGGTGTGCATAAACCAGGCCTGAAAGCAAGTTTGCGCAGTGATTAAGCATGGCAGCCTAGAGTCTGGATTTCAACCCTTCCTGATGCTGAGCAAAATAAGTCAGTCTACCTCTGTAAGTTCCAATTTCCTCACTTCTCCAATGGACTAATCACATGATTCCTGTGGGGATTAAATAAACCAACACATGTAAAGCGTTTAGAATGGCGCATAGCACACAGTAAGCTTTCAGAGGATGTCAGTCAGCCCGAGAATAGCACTGTTTCAAGCTTCTTCATGGTTCAATAGGCCAATTTAACAGTATTTCTTTCTTTAGGCATTTCCTGGCTATAGGAGAGGAGTGTTATCTTTCCTTAAACTCTGATTTTCAGCCCAAATAAATGATGACAAGACCATTCATGTACTGAGTTCATCCTTACCATGATCTTGCAAGATAGTACTATTACCATCACCCCCACTTTACAGATGAGGATACTGAGGCAGAGAGAGCTGGGAGAGTTGTCAAACATCCCACAAAGGGCAGAGGCAGGATTCAACTGAGGCAGTGGCAACTCCAAAGTTGGTGCTCCCTACCATCATGCTTTCCTGCCCCTCCAGTAAGTGGTGCCTGAGCCTCTCACTGGGCCTCAGGGCAGAGACTTCCATTCAGGACACACCTGCTGCCTTGCAGAGGGTCCAGGCCATGCATGTGGATCTTCTGCACCACCCCTGGCTTCTAGAGAAAGTGGCCCCAAACCACTGCCACCCTGATACTGGCAGGGCCCCTCATGGCTGTATTTACTGCCCTTGTTCATCAGCTGGCGGCTGCAGGGCTTTGCACCAGGACGCTGTTTCCACCAGACTCACAGCTGCTGAGTCACTCTGCAGCTCTCTGCTTTGCTCTGTGGTTTGTAAACCGTTTAGGTTTTTTTTTTTTTTTTTTTTTTTTGCCCTTTTTTGCTCAGTCCGTACCCCTTTGCTACCCTGTTTCTCTCCCTTTCTTTTAACAGTATTAGGAGATTACTTTCCTCTGTAAAATTAAAGGAGTGCCTTCTGTCTTCTTAAAAGCCACAGCCACTCCCTTTCACCCACAGGGTTCTCTGTAGGTGGGCAATGCTGCTTGCCACTGTTTTTTACCCCCAAATCTGTTTTATTTTGGTAATTACCCTAAGAAAAAACTAGTTCTTCCTTACTGACATTGCAAGGATGTTATTAAGATAGAGTAAAAAAAAAAAAAATAGATCTGAAGGGTTTACCCAAGAAAGATGAGTCCTAAGGTAGAGGTGGTGATGCTACTCAGTGAGGGCTCTTGTCTTTCAAGAGCTTCTCTTTGTAAATCCTGGTTTGGCCCATGAGTGACCCAAGCCACTTTTAGGCTTTCCTAAATCCTAAGCATTCTTGTTTTGAAATCTCTATTCTATATTCTAAAATGCACCTCATCACACATTAAATGTTATTGTTTTGGAAGTAAAATAAGAATTTAAAAATTGCTTTTAAAATTTTATGACTGAGAATAACTCATTTGCCATTGACAGTTTTTTAACAACCATTGTTCATTTTTGAGAATTCTTGCAGTGAGAAATTTTGTTCTACACACTGCAAAATGCAGTGAATTTTGTTACAAATATTCAATTTAACAATTAATGAGTTTGACATAATGTTACTCTTTCAACCATTTACTTAAACATTCATTGATTTTGCATTTCCAGGTTTCTTTCAAGGTTTGAAAGCCGATGAATTTTGCTGACAGATCTCTTATTTCTATAGACCCTCCCTTGAAATTCTCACAGTCCTGAGCCCTGTGTCTTCATGGCTAATGGGTAAAATAGTCAAGTGAGAAATTAGCTCATCCATCCTTTGGGCACAGAGTTTTCTGCCACAAATTTAGGTCCCCTGCTTTCTAACTCTTCAGAAATAGGAGAGACATGAGATCACTTTTGTCCACTGATTCTGTCCTACACACGTTTATAAGAGAAGTGGGTGAGGGACAAATTGCTAAGAGGCAATGCCAAGGTTTGAGTAGATTCCAAGTGTGATTTCGGCAGGTCTGTGGAGTTGCTTTCTCTGTGGGAGAAAGTTGACGCTGAATATTTATTTTCAAACAACCGTATGTGTTTATATGGAAGCATCTGTTAGACTGTTAAAAAATCCATGCCTTTTCCTATTCCCAGGTCATATATGGAATTTTTTTCAAGTTGTAATTTTTTGGTTACAATATATATACTAAGACCATATGGCTTTCTCATACCATTCTTTGTATTTTCTAAACACATATTAATAAAATGTTGGAGGCAACAAAACTTGATTGGGAACAGTTTGTATGTGTGGTTCTGAAAAAGCAAAGGCTTCCACTGCAATGAGCTACAAGCTGTTAATACATTTCAAATGTGTTGCTAGACTGAAAATGAGCACTTTCCAGAATAGATTCAGAAAAAGCTGACCTTTCTTACAGTGCTATTGTATGGATAAATTCACAAAAATATCCATTTCCATGTAGCCAACATGCAAAGAAGTATTTATGAGTTGGGTGGTATATACAGGAGGCTAGCGAGGATTTAGAAGAAAATGAACTTAAAATTGATTTTTACATTATATGAATTCCCTGAGTAGATGTCAGTTAAAGTTACTTTAATCATTTTATCACATCGATTGATATTACTTACAATATAATAAAAGGTAATCTTTTGGTAATAAGTCTAAGGCAGTGCCATAACTGGAATTTGGGAGGAAAGACCCACCTCCCATCCATTCTTAAGCTTCTGAAATATGTTCAGCACAGCTTAGCTTCTCTCGGTACTGATACTGCTGTCAATATTTACATGCTGCTGTCTTCTAGGGAGCCATAAATTATCTTCAAGTATTGTAACATAGCAGCTAGAATGATGTGCCTAGATTTTTCTTTGAATTTCATAAAACAAAGCCGTATCTATACGCTCTCAGTGAAATCAAGAAAATTCTGACTTTGTCCACCCAGCTAAATGTGATCTCTTTGACAAAGGAAGAGTCTCATTCAGCTTCCCAAGGGGACTTGCAGTCCCTCATTGTTGGGGTTTTTCTTCTGGAAATGCCGCTTAACACAATTGGCATTGCAGGGCACAGGCAACGCATTGGTTTCCGTTACGATGCACTTGCCCAAATACTGGAACTGGGTAATCTGGTTTGAAAAAGAGCCAGCTTTTTTTTTTTTTCTAAACTTCCTCATTTTGAGCGGGTTAATTCTGTTCTAGGAAAAGTTTTGACAGAATTGCTTTCTGAGCGCCAGCAAAATGTTATGTTAGAAATAATGGTGTTTACTTCCATTCTCGATTTTTTTCCATAAACTTTTAGAAGTTCATTTCCTAAATCTAACTTTTATTATCTTACTTGACCTAGCCAATATAAATGGCATTAAGTCATTATTGCCATCCACATAACAGTTCTTTGTGCTTCACAAAATAGGAAAAAAAAATATATAGCTCTTTCATCCCCTAAACACCAGGTCGATCTGGCTGTTCTTTTAAGGAAGTCAGAAATGGATGGAACCAGCCTGAACTTTGCCCCATATGAATTCCCTGCATTCCATCTAGGTCTTGAATCTGTTAGATCATCGTCCTAGGTCGGGTTCCCTTGATGCAGAGCTTGGGGTAAGCCTGCTTGTGCAGGTGACTGATTAACGGCATGTTCTCAGGAGAGAGAGAATGGGAAGTGCTGCAGGGGCAGCGCTAAGGAAGTTTCTGGCCTCCTCCAAGCCTCCTTGCAGCTGGAGGCTGTTTCAGCCCAATCCCACGGGAGCTCTGAAGCCTGAATAGCGTCATGGAGTTGGTCTTTCCTTGAGGCAAGGGGGCCGGCCCATGATACCCTGTTCAGTCCACCCAGCTGTGGGATACCTGGGCGTGGGTGAGGCGGCGGCTCTGTTCAAGGGCAGTTCTCTGGAGAAATGGGTGGCCATGGAATGAGAGCAGTCCGCACCCCTGCAGCTGAGGGATGGACGGACAGGCCTGGTGAAGGGGAATGTGGGCGGCACACCAATAGCACCTCCTTCTGTCATCACAGAGAGCCTCTTTCCCCTGGAACCTGTGCTCACTGGAGTTTTCCTTCCTCCCCTGCCCTCATTAGGCAGTGGCCAGATCCAGCTTTGGCAGTTCCTCCTGGAGCTCCTGTCCGACAGCTCCAACTCCAGCTGCATCACCTGGGAAGGCACCAACGGGGAGTTCAAGATGACGGATCCCGACGAGGTGGCCCGGCGCTGGGGAGAGCGGAAGAGCAAACCCAACATGAACTACGATAAGCTCAGCCGCGCCCTCCGTTACTACTATGACAAGAACATCATGACCAAGGTCCACGGGAAGCGCTACGCCTACAAGTTCGACTTCCACGGGATCGCCCAGGCCCTCCAGCCCCACCCCCCAGAGTCATCTCTGTACAAGTACCCCTCAGACCTCCCGTACATGGGCTCCTATCACGCCCACCCACAGAAGATGAACTTTGTGGCGCCCCACCCTCCAGCCCTCCCCGTGACATCTTCCAGTTTTTTTGCTGCCCCAAACCCATACTGGAATTCACCGACTGGGGGTATATACCCTAACACTAGGCTCCCCACCAGCCATATGCCTTCTCATCTGGGCACTTACTACTAAAGACCCGATGGAGGCCTTTGCCATCAGCGTGCATTCACCAGCCCATCACCACAAACTCTATCGGAGAACATGAATCAAAAGTGCCTCAAGAGGAATGAAAAAAGCTTTACTGGGGCTGGGGAAGGAAGCCGGGGAAGAGATCCAAAGACTCTTGGGAGGGAGATACTGAAGTCTTACTACAGAAATGAGGAGGATGCTAAAAATATCACGAATATGGACATATCATCTGTGGACTGACCTTGTAAAAGACAATGTATGTAGAAGCATGAAGTCTTAAGGACAAAGTGCCAAAGAAAGTGGTCTTAAGAAATGTATAAACTTTAGAGTAGAGTTTGGAATCCCATTAATGCAAACTGGGATGAAACTAAAGCAATAGAAACAACACAGTTTTGACCTAACATACCGTTTATAATGCCATTTTAAGGAAAACTACCTGTATTTAAAAATAGAAACATATCAAAAACAAGAGAAAAGACACGAGAGAGACTGTGGCCCATCAACAGACATTGATAAGCAACTGCATGGCATGTGCTGTTTTGGTTGAAATCAAATACATTCCGTTTGATGGACAGCTGTCAGCTTTCTCAAACTGTGAAGATGACCCAAAGTTTCCAACTCCTTTACAGTATTACCGGGACTATGAACTAAAAGGTGGGACTGAGGATGTGTATAGAGTGAGCGTGTGATTGTAGACAGAGGGGTGAAGGAGGAGGAGGAGGAGGAGGAGGCAGAGAAGGAGGAGACCAGGGCTGGGAAAGAAACTTCTCAAGCAATGAAGACTGGACTCAGGACATTTGCGGACTGTGTACAATGAGTTATGGAGACTCGAGGGTTCATGCAGTCAGTGTTATACCAAACCCAGTGTTAGGAGAAAGGACACAGCGTAATTGAGAAAGGGGAAGTAGTAGAATTCAGAAACAAAAATGCGCATCTCTTTTTTTGTTTGTCAAATGAAAATTTTAACTGGAATTGTCTGATATTTAAGAGAAACATTCAGGACCTCATCATTGTGTGGGGGCTTTGTTCTCCACAGGGTCAGGTAAGAGATGGCCTTCTTGGCTGCCACAATCAGAAATCACGCAGGCATTTTGGGTAGGCGGCCTCCAGTTTTCCTTTGAGTCGCGAACGCTGTGCGTTTGTCAGAATGAAGTATACAAGTCAATGTTTTTTTTCCCCTTTTTATATAATAATTATATAACTTATGCATTTATACACTACGAGTTGATCTCGGCCAGCCAAAGACACACGACAAAAGAGACAATCAATATAATGTGGCCTTGAATTTTAACTCTGTATGCTTAATGTTTACAATATGAAGTTATTAGTTCTTAGGATGCAGAATGTATGTAATAAAATAAGCTTGGCCTAGCATGGCAAATCAGATTTATACAGGAGTCTGCATTTGCACTTTTTTTAGTGACTAAAGTTGCTTAATGAAAACATGTGCTGAATGTTGTGGATTTTGTGTTATAATTTTACTTTGTCCAGGAACTTGTGCAAGCGAGAGCCAAGGAAATAGGATGTTTGGCACCCAAATGGCGTCAGCCTCTCCGTGTCCTTCTTGCCTCCTCTCCTGTCTTTTATTTCTAGCCCCTTTTGGAACAGAAGGACCCCAGGTTTCACATTGGAGCCTCCATATTTATGCCTGGAATGGAAAGAGGCCTATGAAGCTGGGGTTGTCATTGAGAAATTCTAGTTTGGCACCTGGTCACAAATCACCCTTAATTCTTGCTATGATTAAAATACATTTGTTGAACAGTGAACAAGCTGCTGCTCGTAAGGCAAACTGTATTATTACTGGCAAATAAAGCGTCATGGATAGCTGCAGTTTCTCACTTTACAGAAACAAGGGATAACGTCTAGATTTGCCATGGGATTTCTCTTTCCGGAGCTCTCACTAGGTAGACAGCTTTCAGAGTTACCTGGGCACTGTGGCTGGGGATTCACTAGCCCTGAGCCTGATGTTGCTGGCTATCCCTTGAAGACAATGTTTATTTCCATAATCTAGAGTCAGTTTCCCTGGGCATCTTTTCTTTGAATCACAAATGCTACCAACCTTGGTCCAGGTGAAGGCAACTCAAGAGGTGAAAATACAAGGTGACCGTGCGAAGGCGCTAGCTGAACCATCTTAGCTGAATCGGTTTCTGAATGGGCCCTTTTCGTAGCTGTTTCAGGGCCTGTTTTTTCACGTTGTAATCCTTTTGCTGTGATTATGTGAAGTTGCCAAACCTCTGTGCTGTGGATGTTTTGGCAGTGGGCTTTGAAGTCGGCAGGATACGATTACCAATGCTCCTGACACCCCGTGTCATTTGGATTAGACGGAGCCCAACCATCCATCATTTTGCAGCAGCCTGGGAAGGCCCACAAAGTGCCAGTATCTCCTTAGGGAAAATAAATAAATACAATCATGAAAGCTGGCAGTTAGGCTGACCCAAACTGTGCTAATGGAAAAGATCAGTCATTTTTATGTTGGAATGCAAAGTCAAGACACACCTACATTCTGCATAGAAATACACATCTACTTGGATAATCACTCAATTCTCTCTTCAAGACTGTCTCATGAGCAAGATCATAAAAACAAGACATGATTATCATATTCAATTTTAACAGATGTTTTCCGTTAGATCCCTCAACCCTCCACGCCCAATCCAGGTTATCAGCAAGTCTTATGAGCAACTGGGATAATTTTGGATAACATGATAATACTGAGTTCCCTTCAAATACATAATTCTTAAATTGTTTCCAAATGGCATTAACTCTCTGTTACTGTTGTAATCTAATTCCAAAGCACCCTCCAGGTCATACTCATAATTGCATGAACCTTTTCTCTCTGTTTTTCCCTGTCTCTTGGCTTGCCCTGATGTATACTCAGACTCCTGTGCAATCTTACTCCTGCTGGCAAGAGATTTGTCTTCTTTTCTTGTCTTCGATTGTCTTTTGGGCCTTGTATGCGGTAAAATCACCAAATCACAGTCAAGACTGTGTTTTTGTTCCTAGTTTGATGCCCTTATGTCCCGGCGGGGTTCACAAAGTGCTTTGTCAGGACTGCTGCAGTTAGAAGGCTCACTGCTCCTCCTAAGCCCTCTGCACAGATGTGGCACCTGCAGCCCAGGAGCAGGAGCCCGAGGAGCTGCCCTCTGACAGCAGCTGCAGCAGAGATGGCTACAGCTCAGGAGCTGGGAAGGTGATGGGGCACAGGGAAAGCACAGATGTTCTGCAGCGCCCCAGAGTGACCCATTGCCTGGAGAAAGAAAAGAAAATATTTTTTAAAAAGCTGGTTTAATTAGCCTCTCATTAATTCATTCAAATAAAGTCGTGAGGCGACTAATTAGAGAATAAAAATTACTTTGGACTATTCAAAAATACACCAAATTCTGTGCCTTCTTTTTATCTTAACCTTGGTTTAAAGAAATCTTGTTGACTCACACCTGTAATCCCAACACTTTGAAGGGCAGAGGCGGGTGGATCGCTTGAGCCCGGGAGCTCAGGACCAGCCTGGGCAACACGAGAGTACCCAGTCTCTACAAAAATAAATAAACAAATACAAAAATTAGCCGGGCATGGTGGTGCACAACTGCAGTCCCAGGAGTTCAAGGCTGCAGTGAGCTGTGATCATGCCACTAGCCTGGGTGACAGAGTGAAACCCTGATTCAAAAATAAAATAAATTTTTGACAAAGCAGCCCAGATTAATGCTATATAGAAACAACTAGATAAACTTTTCTAACTTGTAATTTTAAACTCATTTTACTGAGTAAAACATAATTATCTTCTCACAAAAAAATGTTAAATTATTATTCTGTTGAAGAAAGTCATAATATTACCTGATTATAATTTGTGCTAGAATATGTGGATTACAAACTTCTGCAGGAAGCATGTTATATGTAGAAACTTTATGGAAAAAAGAAATGGTTTTTTCATGTTCTATAGCCACATGGCATGTTTCCTAAAGAAGATAATACAGAAATAGTAGGTAGCCAGAATTTCATCCTGACATGACTTCATAAAACAATCTGGAGATGTTACAAGGTTGTGACTCATTGAATAAGCATAGCCAAACAGTACTAATTAAAAAATGGATGCTTGTCTAGAAGGGAGGTCGCAGGATTAAACCCCAGGCTGCGGCCCTTGAACTTACTTGGTCATACTTTACTCAGATGAGGATACAGAAGCTATCCTGATCTCAGCTCCAAATGCCATGGGGCTGAGATGACAATAGGTTATGTGACACATCCAGGATGCCAAAGAACAGGCTGAGGTGATGGGTTAGATCTTGAAGGTGTTAGGACCTCCATCCAGTCCTCCCCAAAACACCTGGGAGTTTGATGGAGCAGCAGCACATGTGAAAAGACTTCAGCGTTTTGGAGACGACAGCAGTGAGATGTAGAAGAGCAGCTTTTAATGAGCCATGACTAGGTCAGGTGCTGTATATACACTGCCTCATTACTCCTACCAACTGCCCCCACGGTACACTTTTAAAAAAAATGTTTCGACAGATTGAACAATTTGCCCAGCTCTCCAAGGTAAGAGGTGCAACAAATGCTTGTTCCAGGGCTAGCTAATTCCAAAAGCTTTTTCTTAATCTTAAGCTATTTTGCCTCATATGGACAGAAAATTAAACGGGAAGGTGACATGACTGCCCAATCTTAGGTTGCAATTTCTGAAATAGGTCACAAACAAGGACTTATTTGTTCTACATTAAACAGACCGCAATATCAATTCTGGGCCTACACTTAAAGAGTGACATAGGACAGTTAATGCAGGTTCAGTGGGGAGAGACAAGGGGAATGAGAGAACCCAGGACCATGTCAAGGAGGGGCTGTCAGTGTCTCTGCTGGAAGTGGGATTACCCTTATCACGCATTGATTCAGGACCCAGCACAGTGCCTAGCAATATCAAGCTGTCAGAAAACGTTTGCAGCTATATGCATGAATGAACATCCAGAAAGGTAACAGCTGGACTAAAGGTGGGCTCAGCAGGGATGCCCATTGGCCAAATTCAAGAGAAAGCTTTTTAAGAGTTGGAGGAGCTCCAAATGGAATGGTCAGCCTTTGTCCAGGAGTTCCTGGATATGGGGTGTGCTTATTTAACAACCACGTAACTATTTGCCAGGTGTTGGCGGCACATGGACTACATGGCTGTTTAGGTCTTCTTTGGTCCTGTGCAACTTGGGTTCTGTGAAATATTAAGTGTTGTCTATAAACACATACATAGAAAGTCAGGGGTGAGAGTCCAAAATCAGTGATGGCTTAGTAGCCTCACTCTTGATCAGTGCCAGTTTGTCCTAAGAGTCAGCAGTACATTAGGGCTTTAGACATTACAGAGGCAGTGGAATCACCCCAAATTGAATTATGTTGTGGCTCTGTGTCTCTAAATTGATTGGAGTCCAGTCTGCTTGGAGATTAAAATACATCCTATTTTCTCAGCACTGCAGGGCCCAGGTGAATGGTGAGAAGCAGCCAACTGATGGGATAAATGAACTTTGCTTCCAAGTTTTCTCACTTACGGGGAAGACCACCCCCTGCAGCACACTTGCATGAAAACATGTCCTGAGGGTGGTTGGTCACAGCCTGCTCAGCATTAGACATGCATCAGCTGAAAGAGTGTCCGTCTGCCTCAGGGGCCCTCAATCCCACTCCAGACTAACCATTTCCACCTCCAAGTAGTCATGGGAGGCCAGGAGCCAGGGCTGATTTCCATTTGCACTCATGAGGTTGAGGCTAAGGAAGGGGTGGGGTGTAGACAAAATGTACAAGAAAGAATTTGGTGTAGAAGTCATGAACCATTCTGTAAAGTCTCTTAACTGGAAAGCCAGGATGTATCAACATGTTAACAACTGTTTATTTTAAGTAAGTTCTCTTATTAATTTTTGTTTTTTTTTACTTGGCAAGAATATAACTGAAACTTGTTTGAAAGGTTTGGAGGTGGGTGGATGTGTAACTTGCCCAACCTTTTTAAATTAAGGGTGAAGAGAAAGGAAAAGGCTAGCTGTCCTCTTCTTTTCTATGGCATCAGGGCAATGGTTTCTAAGCTGTCTCATCAGAATTGGCAGCAGGCTGCTGGCAGGAGGCGGAGGCTGGCATTCCAGTTCTAAGTAATTCCAGATATTAAGCTTTCAGGTCCAGAGAGGAGCCTCCCAATGGATATCACTTTCTCCTTTAAACAATAATACTAATTGCTACTACTTTCGATAATAATAATAATAGCTTAGTGCCAAACAATGGCATACACTATCTTTTTCATTTAACTTGCACAATAACGCTTTGAGATAGTTTTATCCATATTTTACAGATGTGAAATGGAGGCTTTGAGAGGTTAAACTATGTTATAAATCACACTAAGTCACAGAAAAATCTTACAACTTTCAGTACTTGAAATTGGAATGGCCTTCCTAAGCCATCGCTTGGACAGCCTTCAGGGCATGTCAAATGGAGTGCCCTTCCCTTATCTAGCTATGCTGGGCAGAAGCCCGGCTGTTGGTAGTTATCAGACAGGAAGCAAAGCTCAGCCCTCCCATTTCCCTGCTGCGCCCTTTGGTTTTAGGGCGGGAGTGCTTGCTTGCTGGGGACGCAGGCGGACTCTAGGCCGCTTTGATGGAGAACACAGGATACGTGCTGCAGGTGCTCTTCTGGGCCGAGTCCCAGCTGCTGGGCCATAACCTGGGGGAGGCGAGTGGGGCTGGGCCCCATGGCTGTGAAGAGACCCACTATACAGCAGTCTCAGGGTTTTCTGCCTCCATCCTCTCTGATGCTTGCGGTCAGAGGGAAGGCCCTCTCAGGTCGGGCAGGGCCTGCCTCCAGGAGAATAAATGGCTGTTCTTTTCTTCCATCTTTGCAACCAACTCGGGACTCAGGTGGATGCAAATGGAAACGTCCCTTTCCTAGTACGAAGAACATGGGTTAAGCCTGCAGCAGTGGGCAGACCAGCACTTCCACCCTTTCACTGATGTGGTTGGGAAGGTGCAGGACGGGAAGGACTCCCATTGGACAGAGACCAGAACCGGTTTCATCAGGGTAGGACCCGCCTCTTCCTGTGAAAGAGAGCGGAAGTGGTGGGAGAGAGCGAGAGTAACAAGTGAGTGTCCGTCCCATGGAAACATGCATAGCGAGAAAAGAACAATAGGCCCAGATTCACATCCGACAATTCCACAGTTCTCTTTAGAAGAAACCCCTCCCCTCATCATATTTTCTTTTTTTTTTTTTTTTTTTGAGACGGAGTCTTGCTCTGTCACCCAGGCTGGAGTGCAGTGGCCCGATCTCGGCTCACTGCAAGCTCCACCTCCCGGGTTCACGCCATTCTCCTGCCTCAGCCTCTCTGAGTAGCTGGGACTACAGGCGCCCGCCACCACGCCCGGCTAATTTTTTTTTGTATTTTTAGTAGAGACAGGGTTTCACTGTGGTCTCGATCTCCTGACCTCGTGATCCGCCCGCCTCGGCCTCCCAAAGTGCTGGGATTACAAGCGTGAGCCACCGCGCCCAGCCTCTCATCATATTTTCTAAACTGAGACCCTGGGCCTGTCTGTGCCTCTGTGCATTCACACTCATGTGGCATAGAGCATTTTAAAGTGGAACTATGCAATGGTCACTGGATTTTAAACCAACACTGTCAGGTCCATGCTCACTAAGCCACCCTACCCCTATTAAAAAGAAAATACTAACAGAGGATCTATAGCTTTCATTCAAGGAAGGCTGAGTACTTTTTAAGATCATAGGATGGGCAACCACAATAGGATGAGCAAACAAATGATTATTCATATGATGCTAGGAAGTTAAGTAAGGCAGGAAGAAACTAGGTAGAAGGGGTAAGACAGTTGGAAGGAGGCTGAATTGTAAGTTACTGTGTGATGTCCAGTTGTGTTGGGGGTGCAGGAGGATAATGAGCAAGAGAGTGGGACTATGACTACCTGGGGCCCACAGCAGACCCACAGTCGAGATGCCTATAAAAGGACCCTGTTTCTCCTATGGAGTGTTACACACACCAAGTAAACAAGTGATGCACAATCAAGCCAAATGAACCCAGGCTATAGAATGTTCAGCTTCAGTTGAGTGAACACTATGTTTTGAGGTCTGTTTACAGGTTGTGATTTCACCAAAGTGTTTCCTTTTCTCGATCCAGTTCTTCAATCCAGTTCTCAGTTTTTGTTCCACTGTGTGTTGGGCTCTGTGGGAATGGTTTTTGGAAACAAGGTTACTGTATTATTAGAATCCAAGATAAAATCAGTGGGGAGCAAGAATGTCTGCTCTCATTTACTGAACAAGCATTTGCTTAGGATCTTTGATGTCACAATGATCTAAGAGGTACAGAAAGGTGTTAGGGAGTTCTTGCTCTTGGAGAGATTATAATCTAGAAAGTGAAAATGTACATAAAAATCTCTAATGCAAGACAAGACATGCATGCACCTATCATGGTTGCCTATCCTATGAGCCTGACTCTTACAACATAGAGGTGGGGTTTTATTTAAGTCAGGTCTTTCTCAGAGGTAAAACAGCACAGTGGCTCCTCGTAGTGGGTTTGGAATCAAACAGAACCTGATCCAAATCCTGTCCTTGCTGCTTAACAGCTAAGTGAACTTAGAAAAAATGATCTTAACAAGTACTCAGCCTTCCTTGAATGAAAGCTGTAGATGCTCTGTTAGTATTTTCTTCTTAATTGGAGTAGGGCAGCTTAGCATGTGTGAGCTGCGTCTGAGTATGAGGATACTCATACTCATATAGTGGGGCTGAGCAGGAAAGGCTTATTGAAGGAGGTGATATTTCAGAAAGGGAAGGGTTTTGATGAATAGAATGCATTCCAGGCAGGGATTTTTTTTTTTCTTGAGCAAAGGCATGAGGTCAGAAAACAATCTTCAGGAGCAAAACGTACTAGTGATGGAAATAAAACAAAACAAAACAAAACAAAACAAACCCAAGCAGTCTGTGGTTTAAAAAACAATATAAGGCCAAGTAGAAGGTTCGTTTTTTGTATTTAATGAACCAAAAAATACTGAGGAGTGGGGCTTGGGGCATCTTGCTGCACATGTGGACCACGTCTGAAAAGTCATGGCACTTCTGGGTCTGACCTACCATAGTCTGTCGTAGGGGTTCAATCAGGCTGGTGGGAAGAATATTAAAGATAGTTACAGTAATAGCCACAAACTCTCTTGGAAGGCCTGAGAGTTTGCATAACTTCGGTAATAGATCTGGCTGAAGGTGGCCTGGTCCCTTTACCTTTAGTTAAATATATTAAAGTAGTAACAAAGGAATGTGGGGAGTTTTTCTAGCTAGCTTGTTTACTCATGTGGTCTTAAGACTAACCTTTGATTTACCACAGGTGCTTAATTGCGTTCTACTCAGGAAGTCCACAATGTCAATTACCCTCTGGTGGTGTTGACTCGAGCCTTTGTCAATTAATCTTTACCAAATAAATGTGAGTCTCACTAGCTGGTCGACAACTGTTTACAGTACTCTCCAGGGAGTCTGTAAGCAGCTGAGACACTTAGCTGGACTGGCAAAGCAGAATATCTGTGTGTCAGTGTACATTATTCATCTGTCATTGGGTCAGGGTCTGTGGGGCAGACCCTCACAGCCTGTGGTATGAAGAAGGGTTGGAGCACAAGAGAGCAAAAAATTGGCTGCACGCATTTTAAAATATAAGCCATTCAAATAATAAGCAGTTTTGGGAGATGTCCCTAAGACTTGTTTTCAAGTGGCTTCTATCTCTTCCGTGGGTAGAGATTATATTAAACAATTGCTGAAAAATATGTAAATATTGGGGGCTGATCTAAACATTTGAGGATGAGGGATGTAAAAGCATATTTGAGGATATCTCACATTGCTGTGAAATATAATAGAAAGGTGACAATAACAATATACATTTTTCATGTGCTTAATAGTTTACAAAGAGCTTACTCATGTGCTGTCTCAGTTCATCATAGCAAAAAATCTTGAAGACAAATTTATTTACTCTTTCATTCAGAAAAAAGATTTGATCTCCAATAGCAGATGTGGAATTAGGCCCAAGGAATACATAAAGAAATGGGACACAGGCCCTGACTTTGTAGACCTCAGAGTCTTGTAGAATTCCTGTCCCCATTTGAAGATGAGAAGTAGAGACTCCAAGAAGGTAATATACATCTTAAAACATGTAGCTAGTGAAAAGCACAGCTTGAACTTGGACCCAGGACTTGGATGCTAGCCAGGTACATTTTCAATCTCCCAGTGCTACTTTCTAATGGTACTACAAGAACTTGATACAGAAAAAACAGGAAGCCAGGCAGTTGGTTTGTATATTTACAGAGGTACTGACCTTTCTGTGGAGGGAAATATGCCTATTGTAGGCATTATTACCAGATCTTACGTCTCAGCATCTCATTCCTCCACCCCCAAGCCCAAGATAGAGTAGTTTAAATTGAGCTTCTAAAAGTTCTTGGGGAAATTTTTGAAAACAAAATGTAAAAGGAAACAATAAAAAGAGTAGCAAAATGAGAGAGATGTTGGGAGAAGTTATTCCATTAATGGGAAAAGATTAGAGTCTATAGGATTCACAAGCAATGGGGACCTAGACCATTATGAATGTTTAAGTCCTGGATACTTACAGGAATTCAGAGTGTGGCTCTGCCAGGGAGCTGAAGCCTTGGTTATGCAGATTCTAGCCCCATCAGGGATCCCTGTACCTTTACTTGACACTGAAGCCACAACCTATAGGGTTTGGAGCAAAGAGTGTGCACTGAGGACCAGAAGACTTTTGCTTCCAGGATCTATGGATAGAGCGGAACTCACAATGATGATGACGTTAAAAGATTCAAAATTCTCACCAATTCTTGGTGGAGTCAATTTCATTTTGATTTTATAACAAGAAGAAAATAATTTCTTGCACTACATTCATACCTACTTTTTAATATACTTGTGTGAGCTATTGATAAAACAGGTGAAAAAAAAAAACAAGAAATGGAAGATTAACAAACTTGACTTAACAGGGTTAGAGCACTGCTCCCAACAACTAAAAAATACAAATTCTTACACATGAATCATTTATACGAATTTACCATGAATAGGTTTATAAAGAAAATCACAACACATTTAAATGACTAAAATAATATAATACCTACTCAGGCCTAAAGGAATTATGCTAGATGTCAATAAAAAGTTAAGTAGAAAAATTTACTTAGGAAATATACTAACATTTCAAAAAAGAAATTACAATGTAAGTTAGACAATATGATTTAATATAATAAAAATACATATAAAATTTGTGATATACAGCTAAAACAGCAAATAGAAATTTATAGTCCTAAATATTTATATTGAAATAGAGAAAAAAGATAATTGGTAAACTAAGCATCCATTTTAAAAAGTTGGCAAAAGAGCAGCAAAACAAACAAAAAACAAATAAAAAACAATTAGGAAGTGGGATGTTATAAACATAACAGAAATTAACAAATTGAAAAACTTAAAATACAGAGAATCAACAAAGATCAAAATTGGAGTTTTTTAAAAGATTAGTAAAATGGACAAATCTTGTCTTTATTGAGATTACTTTAAAAAAGAAAAGACAGACAATATTAAGAATAAAAGTGGGGATAAGTCTATGGTTGCTAAAGACTTTCAAATGATTAGAGGATGTTGTGAACTATTTTATGCCTATTTGTTTGAAAAATATGTTAAATGAATAAATTTGTGTAGAAAACAAACCTAGCAAAACTGACACAAGAAGAAACAGAAAACCTGAATGATCTTACAGCCATTAAAGAAACTGAATTCGTAGTCATAGCTTTTCCCACAAAGAAAGCTAAAGTCAGATGGCTTCATCAGTTAGGTCAATCAAATATTTAAGGTCCAGAATTTCCCAAAATATGGTGGAGAATACAAAAAAGAAATAATACTCCCCAATAAAATTTGTAAAATGTGTAGGCTAACGTAACTTTGATGCCAAAAACAATAACAGTACAAAAAAAGTCCAATTATTCTTATGAATGCAAGATGCAAAAATTTTAACCAAATATTAGTAAGGAGAATTCAGCCATGTATAAAAAAGAAATTATATCATGATCAAGGTGGGTTGATCAAAATAGTGCAAAGTTGGGTTAATATTGGGAAATCAATTAATGTATCCCTCACATGAAAACATTATAGGAAAAAAGTATGATTATCTGAATACATATAGAAAGTAAAATTAAGCATCTATATCTTATTAACTACTAGCAAACTAAGAAAAGAATATGACTTCTTTAACTTGATAATAGTATCTATAGAAAACATATAGCAAATATTTCACATAAAGCTACATAATTAAAAGCATTTTCTTTGCTGTCAAGAACAAGAAAAAGATGCTTACTATTCAGCATAGGTCTGGAGGCTCACCAGAATACTATGGCAAGGAAAAAAGAAATAAAAGTGGTAAGTATTGGAATGAAACAAATCTATTATTATTCATAGAAAATATGGCTGTGCATGTATAAAATTCTAATTAATCATTAGGTTAATTTTTGAATTTTATTTAAGAGTTGTAGCAAAATTGTTGGAATCAAAATTCAATTGCATTTTTACATACTAACATATACATTGAGAAGGTTAAATTTAAAAATATATCATTTTCAATAGCATAAAAATGTAACACCTAAGAATAATTCTATAAAGATATGCAAGAGCTTTATGGGAAAACAATAAACCTTCATTTAAAAACATTAAAGATGATCTAAGCAAATGAAGTGATGGATCATGTACATGGATTTAATAATTCCGTATTATAAAGATGTCTATTGTTTGCAAGATAATCTAGAAACCC
This sequence comes from Hylobates moloch, assembly GCF_009828535.3. Taxonomy (NCBI): domain Eukaryota; kingdom Metazoa; phylum Chordata; class Mammalia; order Primates; family Hylobatidae; genus Hylobates; species Hylobates moloch. The sequence goes on from NW_026652289.1 coordinate 7,818,680, forward strand.
ACTGCAATTCCTCTAAAAAAAAAATCTGGCAGTACTTTTTTTTTTTTACAAGCTGTTTTTAAAATTACACAGAGGGCCAGATTGCACAGGCCCAGCTATGCTTGAAGCACAGCATATGTGTTGTGTTTTTTGTTCCCCTAGGAACTAAATCTTATTATAAAGTTATTGTAATTAAGAATAACCGTATGGATGGCTCAAAAGAGACACAACAATGGAATAGGAAAGTCCATAAACTAATCTAACAGATATGCATACTTGATATAATCAGAAATAGTACTAAACATCAACTCAGAAAGAGTGGATTTTTCAATAAATGAGGCCAAACAACTAGAAATCTTTATAATGGGGAAAATTAATTGGACCCCTACATAATACCACATGTAAAAATCAATCACACATATATGATTAAGGATTTAAATGTAAAATTTAAACTTATAAAGCATTTTAGAAGGTATTACAGGAGAATATCACCTTGAGGTGCAAAAGGGTTTTATAAAACAAGACATAAAAACTACAACCTGTAAAAAAAAAAAATTGATAGATATTACTATATTAACATTAAGGGTGTTTAAATTAAAATATATCATTAAAGAGAGTGAAAAGATAAACTACCTGTTGGGAGAAAGTTTTGTAACTCATATCACCTGCAAAACACTAGTAACCAAAATGTTTAACTATTGTAAATCAACAAGTAAAAACAGTGGGAAATATGCAAAAGAATTGAATAGCTCACTTTTCAAGAGTGGAAACATGATGAACAATTAATTATAGACAATGCTCAAGCTCATGGTAACTAAGGGTATATAAATTAAAATCAAAATAATATCTATTTTGCACCCACCATATTGGCAAACATTAAAAAGTCTGATATGAAAAAGCCCGAACAGCCAAGACAATCCTAAGCAAAAAGAACAAAGCTGAAGGCATCACACTACCCAACTTTGAACTATAATACAGGGCTACAGTAAACAAAACAGCATGGTACTGGTACAAAAAACAGACACATAGACCAATGGAACAGAATAGAGAAGCCAGAAATAAGACTGCACACTTAACAACCATCTGATCTTGGACAAAAGTGACAAAAACAAGCAATGGGGAAAGGATTCCCTGTTCAATAAATGGTGCTAGGATAAGTGGTTAGTCATATGCAGAATATTGAAACTAGACCCCCTCTTTACACCATATACAAAAATTAAAGCAAGATGGGTTAAAGACTTAAATGTAAAACCCAAAACTATAAAAATCCTGGAAGACAACCTAGGCAATATCATTCAGGACATAGGCACAGGCAAAGGTTTCATGATGAAGATGCCAAAAGCAATTGAACAAAAGCAAAAATTAACAAATGGGATCTAATTAACGAGCTTCTGCACAGCAAAATAAACTATCAACAGAGTAAACAGAGAATCTACAGAATGGGAGAAAAATTTTGCAAACTATACATCTAACAAAGGTCTAATATCCAGCATCTATAAGGAACTTAAACAAATTTATTAATTTCTTTACAAAGAAAAGAAACAGCCCTAGTAAAAAGTGAGCAAAGGTCATGAACAGACACTTTGCAGAAGAAAACATACATGTAGCCAACAATTATTTGAAAGAACAGCTCAACATCACTGATCATCAGAGAAATGCAAATCAAAACCACAATAAGATACCATCTAACGCCAGTCAGAATGGCTATTATTAAAAAGTCAAAAAATAACAGATGCTGGCAAGGTTGTGAATAAAAAGGAATGCTTATACACTGCTGGTGGAGTGTGAATTAGTTCAGCCATTGTAGAAGACAGGGTGGTGATTCCTCAAAGACCTAAAGACAGAAATACCATTCGATTTAGCAATCCCATTACTGGGTATATACACAAAAGAATATAAAACATTCTATTATAAAGACATGTTCACCCCGGTGTTCTCTGCAGCACTATTCACAATAGCAAAGGCATGAAATCAGCCTAAATGCCCATCAATGGTAGACTGGATAAAGAAAATACGGTACATATACACCATGAAATACTATGTAACCATAAAAAGAATGAGATCATGTCCTTTGCAGGGACATGGATGGAGCTGGAGGTCATTATCCTTCACAAACTAATACAGGAACAGAAAACCAAATACCATATGTTCTCACTTATAAGTGGGAGCTAAACGATGAGAATACATGGACACATAGAGGGGAACAACACACACTGGGGCCTTTCAGAGGGGGGAGGGTGGGAGGAGGGAGAAGATTTGGAAAAATAGCTTACGGGTACTAGGCTTAATACCTGGGTGATAAAATAGTCTGGACAACAAACACTCATGACACAAGTTTATCTATGTAATAAACCTGCACTTGTACCCCTGAACTCAAAATTAAAGTTAATAAAAAAAGTCTGATACAGTTTGGATCTATGTCCCTGCTCAAATCTGGTGTTCAGTTGTAATCCCCAGTGTTGGAGTTGGGGCCTGGTGGGAGGTGATTGGGTCATGCACATAGAAAAAAGAAATTTTTTCATGAGCATTCATCAACCAAGAATCCATCAACATTAGATTGGATTAGCCAATTCAGGTATATCCACATAATGGAGTTTATACAGCAATTAATGAAACTAACAAACTCACTGTCGCACCAAAGAAGCATGTAGCAGGACAACATATATGATATGGTTCCATTTATTTACATTTTGAAGGCAGACAAAGATAATATATTATTTAGGGATCATGCAATGGTAGTGAAAAACACACAAACAAACAAAAACGAGGAAAAGCAAGGGAATGATTATTCCAAAGCCAAGACAGTGATTACCTCTTAGCAGGAAGAAGAGGGATGGGGTTAAGAAGGGAGAATCAGATCTTTTAAGAGCCTGGCAATGTTCTAATTCTCTGTGTGGTAGTGTTTTCTTTATTGGTTATACATGTTCATTTCAAACACTGTTCTGTATATACAATGTCCCTTTGACTTTGGTTATTTTTTAAATAATATGGAAAAAGAACCCTTCCCATCACAGGCCCAGAGGCCTAGGTTGGAAGCTGAGCTCCAGTTTTGCTTCCACCAGGAGCATGCCCCTGTTGGAGCAGTGCTCAGCAATGTTGTGAAATGTGCTGCACTCTAATTGTTCTCTGCAGAGGATGTTTCATGTCCTCCTGGGAGGTGGCTGAGAGTTCACGCTCTGTACCGTAGGTTTCGTTATTCCACAGAAGGTTTGCTTCCTCTGCCAAATGCCCTCTGTTGGTTAGTTATTGTTGATGAATGTCTGTGCAGAATTCTGTCTTGTTCTAATATGGGTCGCCTATGATTTTCCTCAAGAGTGGAGCTTAATTTCCCCACCCTTTTAGTATAGGTTGGACCCAATGATCTGCTTTTAATGAATAGAATATAGCAGATGTGACAGTGTGTGACTTCTGGGACTGGGTCATAAAAGGCAGGGTGGCCTTCTCTTTGCATCACTTATTCTGGGGGAAGAGACTGCCATGTCATGAAGACTTGCAGCCCTACAGAGAAGTTTATGGGATGAGGAAATGAAGCCTCCTGTCAAAAGCCAATTCTCCAGCCCCAGTCAAGCCTTCATGTAACCTCAGTCTTGGCCAACATCTCAACTGAAACCTCATGAGAGACCCTGAGCCACCAGCCACGCACCTGAGCTGCTTCTGAATACCTGATCCACCGAAACTGTGAGATAATAAATGTTTATGGAGAAATTTGTTACATAGCAATAAATAGTTACGCAGTGATTGATGCATCTTGTTTTCTCTGGACTTTGGCCTATGACTTCTGCCTAACCTAGTCCATCGCGTTAGACTTGAAGAATGGATAAGCTGAGATAGCCTTGGTAGACCTTAGATCTGCAAAGTGCTCCCTCTGCTTCTGAAATACCTTTGGCTGGCTCTTCTCTCAGTCCATTGTGAAAGTATATGATGGCGCTCAGATTTTCTGAAGCCAAAGACTATTGCTTAAGGAAACATTCCCCCCACCCCTAGATGTAAAAGGGCTGTTGTAGAAGCATAGGTGGGACCCTGAAATTCTGGATTTTGTAGTTGAAATAGTGTGGGATTTCAAACCCCACAGGCATGCATTTATTCCTACCACTTGCTGGTTGCTTGATCTTGGGTATGTCATTTAGTTCCTCGGAAGTTCTCTTTCCTTATCTGTTGAGCAAATAATAGTCATCCAATAAATATACATTACTTAGGATTAAGTTTGCTATGAGAGAAGAAAAACAATGGCTTCATCGAGGTAGAAGTTTGCATCTTTTCTGTGTAAAAATCCAGAGGTGTATGGCCAAGGGCTATTGTGGATCCGCAGGGTAAGAAGATCCAGGATCTTTGTTATCTTGTTGCTCCCCTGTGCATAGTTATGCTGGTCAAAGATAGATGCTGTAATTCCAACATATGCACGGAAAAGCAAGTCCAAGTTGGACTTGCACTAGGTATCAGAGTTCTACCAGAAAAACAGAACCAGTAAGATATATATTTATTTATTTCAAGGAATTGTGTCTACAATCATGGGGTCTGGCTGGGAAAGCCTGAAATCCTTAGGCTAGCAGGCTGGAAACTCTGCGGTGGGAGCTGACGTCGTCATCTACAAGCAGCATTTCTTCTTTCTCAGTGTGGCTCTTAATGTCTTTCAACATGGCCCACCCACCCAGGCTAAGAAGGATAATCTTCTTTACTCAAAGCAAACTGATTGTTGATGCTAACCGCATCTACAGAATACCTTCAGAGCAACTCTGAAACTTGTGTTGGAACAACTGACCACTATAGGCTACAAGTCTTTTTCAAGACTGATTTCCCACAAGTTGGTCTCTGAATTGGTACAGCTGAGTGCTCGAGGTGGCAAATCAGGTCCCATCTGCCATGTCATGGAAACTGCGACTGCAAGGTTTGGACTTCAAACCGTCGTTCACCAAGGGGTGGGATGGGTGTTCCTCAGCCATGAATCTGAGCTGATGGAATTAAACTAGAGAGAGGTCTCTCTGCCTCTTACTTCTGTTGGATCCAAACTCCTAGTCTTTCTAGGAGACATAAGTTTAAAACGCCTCTAAGGGTTAAGTCCCTCTCCCGTAGCCAGATGCCAGGCCCTGTAAGCCCTCTGTGCACTGCTGCAGAACCATTATGTCCAACAGATGATCCACATGCTCACTTCTGCTCCTGACTCCTGGAGTTTTCTCCAACAAGTGCTTCCCCAGCAGGCCCCGTGTGCGTTTCATCAGGGCATGTGTCTTTGGTTGAATAACATCTGCAGTCCAGCTAGCACTAATGAGGAAAGGATAAAGAACAGGGACAAAAAGCACATGACAGGTGTCCCTCAGGGAAGTCCCTATAAGCTGCTGCCTGGCTGTGTGTGATTTGTTACCTAGGTATACATGTGCCATGGTGGTTTGCTGCACCTATCAACCCGTCACCTAGGTTTTAAGCCTTGCATGCATTAGGTATTTGTCCTAATGCTCTCCCTCCCATTGCCCTCCACCTCCTGACAGGCCCTGGTGTGTGATGTTCCCCTCCATGTGTCCATGTGTTCTCATTGTTCAACTGCCACTTATGAGTGAGAACATGCAGTGCTTGGTGTTCTGTTCCTGTGTTAGTTTGCTGAAAGTGATGGCTTCCATCTTCATCCATGTCCCTGCAAAGGACATGAACTCATTCCTTTTTATGGCTGCATAGTATTCCATGGTGTATATGTGCCACATTTTCTTTATCCAGTCTATCATTGATGGGTATTTGGGTTGGTTCCAAGTCTTTGCTATTGTAAATAGTGTGGCAATAAACATATGTGTGCGTGCATCTTTATAACAGAATGATTTATAATCTTTTGGGTATATAGTCAGTAATGGGACTGCTTGGTCAAATGGTATTTCTGGCTCTAGATCCTTGAGAAATTGCCACAGTGTCTTCCACAGTGGTTGAACTAACTTACATTCCCAGCAACAGTGTAAAAGTGTTCCTATTTCTCCACAGCCTTGCTAGCATCTAGGGGTCAAAGTCCTTCAATACCAAATGTCTGTCTCGTGCCCCCAGCCAGGAAATAAAATGCCATCTGAAGGCAGAATCCTGCATGTTTTCTCTTTAAAGATCAGAAATGCTCTCTCCTATACTGGTACCTACATAGCAATCCTAGAGGGGTTCTGAACCTGAGATTTTGTGAAGACACTGCGAGGATTTGATGACTGTGACTGCAGCCAAACTCTTTCAGGAGCATCAAATATCATGTACTTTACATTTTCATGCATCATGGACCACAATGCATGCACACGGAGGATGTTCTGTTGTTGATTTCCGGTTTCCTCCTCATCTGAATTAGCCTCTGTATGCAATCTGCCATTCCCAGTTCTATTTTCTTTATTTATTTGTGTTATTTGTTTCTCATTATCATCGTTGTTGGTGTAACTCAATGAAAGTAAGAGTCCTGGCACCTGGCAGCCACCTAACGAACATGTGTTGTTGAATCAACTGAAGGCTGAATCAGGAAGCAATTACTTGTAAATGATACAGTTTTTAAAGGCCAGGGCTCAACTTCAGACAGAGATGCATCCCAGATCTCAAAGGACATCTTCATGACTTGCCCTTCCTCCATCTCTCAGTTTTATCTCCTTTCAGTTGGCCTCAGTCTTGGGCAGGCTCATTTTATGCAACACCAAAATAGTTGCTCAAACTGTAAGCTTACAGAAGTGTTTCTCAACCTCTGCATTATTGGCATTTGTTGGGGATGGTTGTCCCACGCATTTGTAGGAGGTTCAACTGCATCCCTTGTTTCTACCCAATACATGTCAGTAGCACATCCCTAGAAGTGACAACCAAAAATGTCTCCAGGTGTTCCCAAATGTCCCATGGGAGATGAAATCACCACTGGTTGAGAATCCCTGACTTACATCATGGCCTCTCAACTGCTCCAACAGAAATAGCATTCGTTTTTCCCAGTAGTCTCAAGAGAGTCCTGTAATTGAGTCTCACTCACTCACTTTGGTCACATGTCCATCCCCGAACCCATTACTGTAGCCAAATAAATGGAAGGTTCCAACTGACCAGACCTAAGTTTTTGGAGTTAGGGTTTGGTTCAACACATGCAAACCGCAGATGGTTAGGGAGGAGCTGTTACACAAAGAGGAAAAATGGACTTGCGACCATAGGGAAGAATTGTCGTGCTGGCCTGGAGGAAGTCTATTCTCACACATGTAGTCTGCACTGGGCCCATTTCACGCCCATGTCGTGGTAGCTTTCAGGCACTAAGAAAATGCATGTTGGGGCCGGGTATGGTGGCTCACACCTGTTATCCCGGAACTTTGGGAGGCCAAGGTGGGTGGATCACTTGAGGCCAGGAGTTCAAGACCAGCCTGGCCAATATGGTGAAACCCTGTCTCTACCAAAAATACAAAAATTAGCTGGGTGTGTTGGCACACGATTGTAATCCCAGCTACATGCGAGGCTGAGCCATGAGAATTGCTCGAACCCGAGTTGCAGAGGCTGCAGTGAGCCAAGATCGTGCCATTGCACTCCAGCCTGTGCAACAGAGCGAGACTCTGTCTCAAAATAAATAAATAAATAAATAAACACATACATACATACATAAATGCATATTATTTTAGTTATTTTAGAATTTTAATCAATAGATCAGAGATTCTTAGCTAGGGCTGGGTGCCCTCTAAATTGCATAGAAAAAAATGCTTGTATGTGTGAATTTTTGTGATGAGATGGCCCGTTGCTTTCATCAAATCCCCAAAGTTTACCATCACTCTAAAATAATAAATGCAACTTCTCTAGAGATTTGCTTCCTAGTTTCAAATTTTTCAGTGGTGAATCAAATACAGATTTAAGAAGAGCCATTTGTGCTTATTGAATAATATCCTGATTAAATACCCTAAAACTGTTGGTTTGGGCCCACAATTCTTTTACATTAAACCGACTATGTATTTATAGATGAAGGAAATACTAGTTTATGTAAACCCCAATGTTCTCTGTGGGTATGTCGTTCCAAGTTCTCTGATTTTTCTAATGAAGCCAAGAAATTAAGACCAGGTGACACCCACCTTGATGTTTATGGCTCTCTTCCTCCCAGGAGATGTAATTTCATGCAGGAAGGTAATGAGCGCTTGTGGTCTTGCTCCTATTCCAAATGGCTAAAGAAATCCAGGTAGTGAGTGGTCATATTCAGTATAGGAACCAGGTCAACAAAACTTCCTTTCAAGAAACAGCCTCGTGGCACCTTTCTCAAGACGAAGGTCATGGTGAGATCAGATACCAGCATGCCATTGGTTTGCATTAAGGTTTCAGAACCCATGTGCCACTTGGACCTGCTCTGTGATATCTTCGGTGTCTCCTGGTGTGCTTTACACAAGGACACGCTGGCTCTGTAGGGCGTGAGGGTGGCAGCGTGAGTGGACTGGGGTGAAGTCAAAGTCAACACTTGTCCTTTCACTGGTCACTGGCTAGGCTAATTCTGTGCCTCCTCTGAGGAAAACCTCTGGCATTCTCTTTCCTGGGAAGGCTAGCTTTGCTGTGATGATCACCATAATATCTGCGTATGTCTGAGGACTTGAATTCAAGAGGCAGGCATTAAGTCATCTTCCCAATACTTTTGTGACTTTGCAGTTATTCCAAAATCCCTGTCTCTGGATGGTGTGGCTTTGTTTCTTTTTGCCCAGCTGCCCAAGGTATTCCCTTCTCTTATTTCTCCCCTCTTTCCTCAATCCCCAACTCCATTCCCTGTCTGGTTCCTCTCCTGTCGCAGAAAAATTGTCAGGGATAGAGTAGAGATATGTGAACTTACAGAGTTTCTTCCCTACTCAATAAATCCAAGAGCAGGCAGATAAACTGTCCAAATTGTTTCTTCAGAGTTCCAGACATCATGGCAGGGATGGAAGTATCCAGGGACTTGAGGTCCCCATGAGGCTGAAAGCAGCCATGGTGGAATTACCAGGCGGGAGTGTGGCAGGGGAGGGAGTGAAGGGCCACCTTTCTGTTTTCAAGGGATATTGCTCTGATGGGTCGAAGGAGAATGATCTGAGTGGGAGGAGTGACTTGCTGTAGGGTGACCTGAGCAGCTCATTGTTCTGCAGGCTGATAACTCTTAGACTGCCGGAGGGAAGTGGAGCCAACAGCCATTAGGGAAGACTGGAGATCATGCTGGGGGAACATGGTGAACTTGAGGGTAGGGAAGGTGGACATACAGAGAGAAGAGCCCCAAACAAATCTTATGCCTTTCATAGTAAAATAAAACCTATGGTGACAAAAATCATCTCCTAAAATTTGGTACTGGGGCAAGGCTGGGCCACAAGAAATTGTAATTGGGGAAGATGGGTTACCTTTACGTCAGAAGTGGGGAAAAGTGACGAAGGGGTTGAGTTAGGAGAGGGAAAGGTTGTGTGTCATGGGTGGTAGAAATTTAAGTCTTGGGATTAATGAGTACAAACTGGTCCACAAACAGTGAGTCCAGAAAGGTGCTGCCAAGTAGAGGACAGTGACTGAGGGTGTGCATAATGACAGGGAAAGCTCCTGGATAGAGAAGGGCCTCAGTGCTGTGCATGAGCCCAGGCAGGCTGGGGAGTTTGTCCTCTGCCCCCTTCTTGAAGGTGTCATGCTCTCTCACTGTATTAGTTGGTTTTCATGCTGCTGATAAAGACATACCCAAGACTGGGTAATTTATAAAGGAAAAGAGGTTTAATGGATTCACAGTTCCAAGTGGCTGCGGAGGCCTCACAATTATGATGGAAGGCGAAAGGCCCATCTTACATGGCAGCTGGCAAAGAGAATGAGAGCCAAGCAAAAGGAGTTTTCCCTTATAAAACCGGCAGAGCTCGTGAGACTTATTTACCACCACGAGAACTGCCCCCATGATTCAAGTATGTCCCACCGGCTCTCTCCCACAACATGTGGAAATTATGGGAGCTACAATTCAAGATGAGATTTGGGTGGGGACACAGCCAAACCATCTCACTCACCTTCCTTGTATTTGCACACAAGTTCTCTCTCCCTGACATGCACCTGACTATGCCACCACCAGGTCAATGCTCACTCACCCTTTGAGATCTCCATTCTGCACATGCTGGAGTGCCCCAGGTCCTAAGAACACACCTCTTTCTACACCCTCTCCCTAGTTGATCACGTATAGCCTCATGACTTTTCATACCATATGCGTATATTGAGTTTGCAAATGTGAGAAGATGATTCCAAGTTGTACCTATAGTTGACATTTTCCAGGAACTCCAGCCTCTACCTAGATGCCTAATGAGTATCTCAAACTTAACATATCCCTAAACCAAATCAAACTCTCCCTCATGCCATACATCAAACTCCAATTTGGGTAGCTCTGCTGTTCAGAAAACATGACAAAGTCAACTCACCTCACACCGTTCCAGCAGTGCCTCTGTAGTCTGGTACCCCAAGGGCCCCTGTGTCGGTCAGCACTCTCCACATCTCCGAGGCTTACGACGACAGCCATCTCATTCTCACTCCCATGTCTGTCATGGCTGTGTGCCGTGGTGGCAGCCCTGCTCCATGGGCTTTCCCATTCTAGGACCTGGGCTGGAGGGGACCCCCTGCTGGAAATGCCTGTTCTCAGAGCAGAGGGAAAAAAGCAAGAGCCAACCAGGCAATGGCCCTCAAAACTTCTGCTCAGATGTGGCCTTTGCTCATGTCACTTGAGGCAAAGCAAGTCACATGGCCAAATGCGCAGTCAATAGGGTTGGAGGGGTACACTCTGTCCCTGGGGGAGGCAGGCAAGGCCCATGGTAAAGGCAGAGGATGCGGAATCCTGTGACGGTCAAGGAGCAACTCAATCTCCCATCAGTCCTAACTCGTCCCCCTACTTCTACTCTCTCCTCCCTCGCCAATTCCATTCTCTGCACATCAACTAGAATAATTAAATACATGATTTAAAAACTTCATCTGACCATATCACTCTTCCCTCAGACCCTCCAATGGTTTCAAGTCCACTTGGGGTAAGAGAAAAAGTCGTAATCCTCCTAGGGGCCAACAACGCCCTGCAGAACCTGACTGCACGCCAGCCTCTGACGGCTTCTGAGACTCGGTGGCCTCCATGTCCTACCTCATCCGCTCCACTCCCAGTACACTGACTGCCCTGCAGACCTGCAAAATCCACTCCTGTCCCAGCACCTTTGCACTTGCTGCTCTCCCTGCCTGGATATTCCACAGCTCACTCCCTCGCCCATCACCACCTCAGCCCCACCCTGCTGAGAACTGCAAGCCCACCTGGCCCCCAGTGTATCTCCTGCTTCCTCCTTTCCTCCATGGCACCCATCCCACCACCACCTTCCCGTGCTTGCAGGTTCACTGCCTTACCGGAAGGAGAGTTCGTCTACAGGTCTGGTGGGGCAGCACTCAGTCTTGATTACACCTGCACCCTCAGAGCTCAGAGCAGGGCTTGCCGCACATCCCTCCCTCAGATCTTCACTCTCCCATCCCCATGTGATTTGGGTTCCTCCAGGTCTTTGGATATCCCTTCATGCTGATTTCCAGTTCACACTTCTCCTCTCACCTTATGGTCCCCATCCGTCACCTGTGGCTGTTGGCAGTGGCAGAAGGAAGGTGTGGATGGCACTGGAAACCTCAGGGTAGCAAAGCCAGGGCAGAGAACAGCTCAAAGTGAAGTAAGTTGTGGCTCAGCTCACAAAGGGTCTACAGGCCAGAGGCCTCTGCCAATGCCTTCCACACAGGAAGAGCAAACAGGGAAGCCTCAGAGGTATGCAAGAAGCAGGGACCTGGCTCTGCAACTCCAGTACCAGGACCATCCCCTCAAAACAGAGCACAGAGAAATTCCCCTGGGAGGACATGGGCTGCATAGATGCTGGCTGGACCCAGGCTCTGCTCAGGCCACAGCAATTTCTGTCCCCTTGCCCAGCACCAGGTGTGAGCCACTTCTGAAAGGGCCATGGGAAGACAGTGGAGACATGCCCTGGCCCTTGCTTTATTCTCTTTCTTAACCCTTTTTACATTCAATTTTTGAATGAATGACACATTCTCATAACTCAAAAATTTGAAAATATATTATCTCTCGCCTTCCCAGACCCCCCATAATGACTACTAGACCATTCTTTGTGTATCTTTTTAGAGGTTTTTAAATGTATATCTAAGAAAACATGAATATAAACTGCCTTTATTCACATTTTATGTAAAATATAGAATGTGCACACTGCTGTATGTCTTGCTTTTTCCACTTAATGCTGTACGTTGGAGACTTTCCACATCCGTTCATAGAAAGCTTCCTGGTTCATTTTTCAGAGCTGCATAGTATTCCATTGCTTGAATGAACTACATTTTATTTAATTTTCCCCCCATTGATGGACTTTCTGGTTGGCTCCAATCTTTTTATTATACAAATGATACTGCAACAAGGAACCATGGGCATATGTAAGAGAATTAGCAGAAGCCATAAGTGGTCCATTGATTCATATTTAAAGGAAACCATTAAAAAAATATACTTACAAGTGATTTCCACCCTAAATGCATGTAAAACCTCCTCAGAACTTCTAAAATCTACAGATGCTCAGACACACCAGAGATAGGGCCCAGGGACTGGTCCTTTTCAAAAGCTCTTCAGGGCATCTAATGCATGGCCGGGGCCAAGCACTGAGAGTATGAGGAGGAACTGAATTTTAGGAGAAGAGGTAAGGCTGGAGAGAGAGGAAGGGGTTGGGGCTGCTCTGCTGTGAGGCACTTTAGAAAGCTAAGTGGGCAAAGAGTTTCTTTTTTAGTAAATTTAGGTGTGATGTGACGGGGCTCTTTCTCCCCACCTCCCTTCAAGTGGCGATTAATCAAGGCCTGCATTACTTGGTAAGGCATGTGGACCCACTCTGAGGTCTTTCAGGTGTATAACTCTGTGGGACAGGCCTAAAGGGGCACCCACATTTATTTCCTCAGGTAAACATGTTGTTGACTTATGGGGTCTCCACACAGGTGTGTGAGGCCTGTGCTGTTAGAAGCTTTATTTTGTAGATGGAGATGCCAGGGCACAGAGAGGTTAAGTAGCCTGCCTAGGGTCACACAGCTCAGCAGTGCAAGACTGACACTCAGGCCTAAAAGGTGAGGTTTTCCACCAGCTGATGTCCTTCCCTGTGACTATCAGGACTTGCAGACAGACGTTGGGCACTTTGTCAGTGTTGTTTGTCTGTTGCCTTCATCTTTCTAAATGGTCCCCTGGAACTTCCTTCACATCAGCTTTCCCGAGGGTAAACCATGTCTAGGGTGAAGTGTTTTCATGGCTTCCTTTTCTTTTTCTGGGAAAGGTTCAGGGAGGACTTCAGGATGCACCGTCAACACCCTCTCCCTGCTGCCATTCCACCAACCCCCACCAGGAAGGCCTCAGAAGCCTGGTGGGTGGCAGCCCCAGCTAGGAACACAGGAGGGTGCGACCCGAACCAGCACCTCCCAGATAAGGGCCTGGCAGGCAGGGACTGGGCAAGTAACCATCCTACCTCATACAGAGGCATCCTGGGGCTTCCATGGTTCGCTCTCCTGGGAACGCCCAGGGCTGCAGCCTTATCTGCTGCTGGCACAAGAGGCATCTTTTCTTATTGAATCGGGAACAGGATCTTGATAAGGCAGCCTTGGCCATCAGGGATCATCAGCTTTAACGTTCCTCTCACTCTGGAATAGAGCAAGATTTGTAGGGGCTGTGTGCTGCGAGCAGGCAGGGAGGCTCAGCTTCCCCAACCCACCCAGGAGCCTGGAGAGAGGTCTCAAGACTGAGCCTGTGGGTGCACCCTTCCCTTGTTGAATATCACTGTGTGTGTGTGTGTGTGTGTGTGTGTGTATCTCTGGTGTGTGTCCCTGTGTGTATATGTTTCTGTGTGCATCTCTGTGTATGTGTTTGTGGCCGTGTATCTGCCTGTCCGTGTGTGTGCGTGTGTGTGTGTGTGTCTGTGTGTGTATCTCTGGTGTGTGTCCCTGTGTGTCTGTGTTTCTATGTGCATCTTTGTGTATATGCTATTGTGTGTTTTGTGGGTTGCAGTCTCAGAGCTCTCATTCCTTTGAAACAGCCTTTCAATCCCTGTAGGTGGGGAAAAGTTCGGAGTTGTTCACCCCTTTTTACTGGAGAAGGTCCACTAAAGAAGAACCAATGTCAGAAGCTTTTCTAAAAAGACACCCTGAGGCCAAAGAGCTCCTGGCTCCAGAGGAACTCCCGCCCGGGAGGAGATGGGCACGAATCTCACTGCCCACGAGGTGGCGCTAGAGCCTCACGCACCTGCCCCTGCGGAGGGAGCACGGAGTCCGCACTCATTATTACCTCTCTGGTATTTTACTGCCAAGGCTGCATTTATCACTTTAGAGTAACTCAGAGGCCAATTGTGGCACCGCACGGAACTTCCCAAGGGCCATAGTCTCGTTTTATGGACGCTGAGACTCAGGCCCTACTAGGGTCTGGGCAAAGGGGACTCAGTACATTGGTTGCGATGACCAAAAATAAGCAGAACCGTGATCACTTTGATGACAATATATTCTAGAGTTTCTTAAAAAGTATTTTTAATATTGTTTTGCTTTCCACAAGTTGGGTGCAGTACAATTGAAGAAGTGATTCTAACTCATCTGTCAGAGTTAGCGAAGGGCTGGCTGTGGAGCTAGAAGTGGGGCGCCTGTCACAGAACCCCCTGAAAGCTGTTGAGACTTGGGAAGAAGATTGGGACAAATGAGTTTCGTGGGCTCCTGCTGCTGGCTGGAGCCTGTGTGCCCAGGTCCAGGCCTAAGAAGGAGAGGACTTCGGAACTGACCATCTTCAATTCTCCTGCTGGCGGGAGCTTCCATGTCTTTCTCAGGGGCCCAGTGTCCCCCCAGGCTGGCCTGGCACGGGCCTCATGGCTGTGGGCTGGTGCTGGCACCCACTCCTGCCTGCTTCGCTCCCACTTTTCACCTGTCCCCATGCCCATGAAAGGGTCAGCATCCACAGCTCCAGCCCCCAGGCCCAACCTCTGGGACAAAGACATGTCTTGGTTTTGGCCTTTGGGGCTGGGCAGCCCAGGTGTTGTCACTCAGACTGTTCAAGGACCTCTAGGGCTCCCCTTTCCCACTGTGGCCACGGAAGACCCACATTTCAGGGCCCAGCACAGCAGACACTTTCACCTTCTAAGCCTCTTATAACCAGCTTCAGCCAAAATGATCCCTGCCCACCCCAGCCTCCTTTCCTGCATTTTCCAACTTGCCTGGCATCTCCAGGACCTGGGAACCTTAGCACATCTCTACCTGCCTGCCTACAACGTCCCCAAGATGCGGGACAGTGGCCCCTTGCCACCCCCTAAATTCTCTCTTGCCCCCAAGGCACCTGGGGGCAAACCTTGTTCTTAAGAAGAATAGAACAAATGTTCATAAAATGAATTAATGTCCAAGCTCTTTCTTTCCCTATAGAGTCCTTGCTTCTCTGCCTCTCTCCCTTCTTCTCTCTCTCTTTCTGTCTCTCTCTGTTTCTCTCACCCTCCATCCTTATCTAAAGCTGGCAGAAAAAGAGACTTTATTTAAACCCGGGGCAGGAACTTGATAAGGCAGCTTTAACTATCAAGGATCATTACTTTTAATATTTCTCCCACACTCCACAGTAGATCTGAGCCAAAAGATGGAGAAAGGACTCCGCTGCTCTGGAATATGGCAAGATTTGGGGAAGCCGGTGTGCAGAGGACAGGCTTCCACCACAAACCTGGACAGGGCCCAGAAAGAGATCTTGGGACTAAATGTGTGGGTACACACTTCTCTTGTTAAATGCTTCTGGGTGAGTGTGTGTGTGTGTGTGTGTGTGTGTGTGTGTGTGTGTTTTGTTTGCTGCAATATCATATTGTAGTTCATATTGATGGGAGAAGTTTGCAGTTGGTCCCCCACTTAACTGGAGAGTGACCTCCAAAGAAGAGCCACTGTGAGAAACTTTGGAGCAGCAGATCTACAGATGGCCCCTGGGGTGTGGGGACATCACAGTCATTGAAACAGGAAGCCTCCTGCAGACTGCACCAGCTGTGCCCTCCAGGGCCCAGGCTTGGTCCCTCTTCCCATGGTGCATGGGAATCTCTCCACACACAGGGCTGTGCTGCTCTACTGAGTCAGCATAGAGGTGCTTGATGGCACAAGGAGAGCGAAGCCGGCCAACGTCATTGGATGAAGGCTTCAGTCATGTTTCCCCAAAACACAGACGTGTTCTCCTTTGTTGATCCTCAGTAAGGGCACACCGGTGTGATTTCTGTTATTAATATATGCTCTTCAGTTCTTCACAAAAGGTGGTGTGTCCCAGCACTTTTACCATCTGTGAAGGCTTGTTTTGCTTTCTGTCTTTTAATCAGATGTCCTCAAGGTCAAAGAAGCAGTTTATTATACATGTTTGGTCATTGATGCAACCACCAAAGACATTATTGCTTTTTAGTGAAGGGAAGCATCATTTCTTTCTAGTGAAAAATCATTAAATTTGGACTCAGAGTCCCCACCGCCCTCACTAAGAACCTGTTTCCATGTGTTTGTGTGTGAGACACTCATCAGTTGCTTCATCTCCTTCTCAGATAGAGTTCAGAAAAGCATCTCAGATTTAATAAGGAAAATGCAGGCACATGAACTCCTAATGGAGTAAAGAGAAGACGAGAGACCGTTGTGCTTCTCAGGTGCCCAGAAACTCCTGTTATTTTAGTGTAATACTGTCAGCCTCCCATTTGTTCACTCCAAGATCATTTATTACAGAAGATGGAGAAGGAAAGAAGATGGAGAAGGAGCACTTTCGAGGGGGCAGGTGCTCGCTGCACGCAGGCTGGGGTCTGAGATGGATGGAGCTAGTCCCCGCCCCCTAGGAGCACAAAACTGAGTGCAGCAGCTCTAAAAATCAAGCCCCCAGACCACCTGCATCTGAATCACAGGGTTTGTGTGCTAACAATGTGCATTTCTGAGTGTGGCCTAGGTCTGTGCTGCCTTTACTGCCCATGCTACAGAAACACCGCCTGGTGGGTAACGTGGACAAGTCAAGTGAAATCCTAGCCCAACGCTGTAAGTGTTGTGTAAGGGAACAGCCACTGAAAACCAAGATGATGGCAAACACTTAGCTGGGGATCCGTCACAGGCCTGCACTTAGTGCCGCAGGTGTGAACTCCTGTAATGCTGCAACAACCATTCTAGGTGGTGTCTGCTGTCAGCCTCATTTTGTGGGTGGGGAAACTGAGGCAGAGAGGTCGAGTAACTTTCCAAGGTCGCACAGCTGGAAGGCTGAGTGGAGGTGGGATGCTAACCACAGTGGTCTAGCTTCAGAGTCCAGGATCTTGAGTGCTAGGCTACCCGGCCTCTGCTAGGGTGTTAGAAGGAAGACCCTCTGTGTTAGAAGGATAACTAACCATTTAGAAAATTCAGTCTTTGAAGGTTTGAGTTGAGTTGTAGATTTACAAACTGGGACTGAAATTTGGAAATACTGGACCCAATGAAATTAGAGAGAAAGAATGGTTTGACTGGAAGAGAGACGAACAAAGGTATGCAGGACCTTTATAAAGAAATAATTAAGAATGTTTCCCTGGGAAGAAGCCCTGGGGTTCCAGTCTGAAACTACAGTTGAAAGAAGGAGAGGACCAGCTGAACCTGCTACCTGGGGCCCCATGGAGGCTTCTTCAGCCCGAGGAACCAATTTCATTCTCCTCCGAGAGCTGGTGCTGGCGTTTCTGAAACCAGAATGGGCACCCCTCATTCCAAAGCTCCCCAGAAGTCTTTGGGCTCCTATTTTGTTTGTATGATTGCTTCAAACTTGGAAAACCTTCACCTCTGTTCCTGCTTAGTAGGGAAAATACACTCCTCTGCTGGTATTAGGTAGACCAGGCAACTGGCCACAATCAAAGCTTTGTGAGCTACGTGTCTATAGATCTGTAGGCAGGAACTGAGAAAGAGAACTCATTCCAGTTGAGTATCCACCAGGTGAGCAGTTGCACAAACCCCTAATCTTCTCGACCATGATTCTGTTGAATAGGTTATTATTTTTTTAATCCTGAAATCAAGGCTCTGAGTGGAGAGATTGTTTGCCAAGTGACACAGCCCATGCATGCTGGTGCTGGGATAGAAACCCGGGCAGGTCTGAGGCCTCTGCCAACTCCATTTCCACCACACCAATCTGCCTTAGAGGATTGTAAAGATGTCTGTGCCTATGAGACGAGCCATCAGTCATTATGTACTCTGAATATAACACGCCCCCACACCAAGAAAGGGAAGTCGTTAAATTCCAGGTGCCAATTTGTTTTCTTAGTATTCACTTTTCTCTTGAAGGTGGAAGCCAATCCGATTAATTGAGGGCTTCAGTTAGTTGCGTGCAGGCTAGCTCTAGGGTTTCGTGTGCTTCCTGCTCCAAATTGCTGGGTGACGAATCACCCATAATCCACGCAGCTTAATATCGCTTACAGGAAGTGAGTGAGGACTTCCTTTTTAGGAAATGAAAAGCAAACAGAAATGTCTTTTATTTCAAAGTTCTTGAATTTCCCACCCTCTGGTCCTACTTTACATCTTCAAAGCTTAAGTGTGAAACAAAGGAAAAGTAGAAGATGTGTCACAGGAGGACCAGAGTTAAGAGGATCACAGAATCATTCTCTCTCCCTCCCTCTGTCCCTCTCTCATTCTCTTTCTTTCATTCCTCTCTCCTAACCTCCTGTTCTTCCTTCCTTTCTCTTTCTCCTTCCCTCCCTCCCCTCCCTTCCTTCCTTCCTTCCTTTCCTTCCTTCCTTCCCTCTCTCTCTCTCTCTCTCTGTCTCTCTCTCCCCCTGTCCTTCCTTCTCCTTTCTCTTCCCTTCCTTTCCCTCCCTTCCTTTCTTTCTTTT
Organism: Hylobates moloch; assembly: GCF_009828535.3. Lineage (NCBI taxonomy): Eukaryota > Metazoa > Chordata > Mammalia > Primates > Hylobatidae > Hylobates > Hylobates moloch. The sequence goes on from NW_026652289.1 coordinate 7,837,417, forward strand.
CCCTCAATGTGGGGTGAGGAAGGATTAGTTACCGCCAGCAGAGGCTATGGAAGCCAAAGCTTCTCCGATTTTTATGTGCACATGCGATCACTCCAGGATCTGGAAAAGATACAGACTCTGAGTCGTGGGTCTGAGGTGAGCCTGAGCTTCAACATTTCCAACAAGCCTGGGACGTTCTGGGCAGCAAGCCCCATGGAGCTGTCAAGGAATAGAGCGCCGTGCATCAGCCGAGCCTGGCCTCGCTCTGAAGAGGCCCAACAGGGGCTGGTGATGGCAATGAGGAGGCCCGGCCCTTGCGAGCAGCCAGCAGCACCAGGACCAGCTGTCCTGAAATCTGCAGGCTTGCATCTTGGCTCTTGGGGATCTTTTGAGCTCAACAGGCTCCCATGAAGTCCGGGGAGAGGGACTGAGGAGGTGGAGAGGGAGAGATGAAGACGCGGGGAGCATCGTGTTGGGTGTCCCTGTGAATGGTGGAGGAGAGAGAGGTGATGGGATGTGCCCCTTTCAGGCTGGACCCACCCAGCCCCTCTGAGCTTCAGAATCCTCCAAACAGAGAGTCAGAAAACACCCCAGATATGAGATTAGGGTTTTCCGAAGTGTGGTACAGCTACAAAGGCAGCCCGGTCTGAATTTCCAGGGATGGGACCGCTTGCTATGCTGCCCAGGCAATTCCGACCCACAACAAAGTTAGATGACCACATCACCACGGCTCTCTCCAGCCTTGAAGGCTTCTCCTTCCCAGTAAGCTGAACTCTCTTCCCTACAGATGTCTCAATAGGCTTGGGGGAGGGGCTGCTGTACCCAGCCCTTCTCTCTCTCCAGAGGAACTGGAGGCCACTTAAACCTGGTCCCATAGCTGCCAAGAGTGGGGCCAGGACAGAGTCCAGATGGGTGGCCTGCCCCTCTGCACAGCCACCTCCTTCTCCTCTTGCCCTCGGCAATGCCCCACTCGGCAACCTACTGCTTCCCTCTCAGGCATTTGCTCAAGTCTGTATCTCTTGCCTCCTATCCCAGTATTTCCAACCCACCTGTGTAATGCATTCCTCACCTGACAGCACACTGAACTTTCTGATCAGATCCCTGACTGCCTCTGCCTCCATGCACACATTTTCTTTGGTTCCCAGCTACTACAGAGAAAAGCCCCCACTTGTTGCTTCTGAAGAAACTCGGCGATTTGTCAGTGGCTCATTTGCCACCACTCCGCTCCTCATTTCCCAAGCTGCAGCCATGGTGGCCACCCCATTTTCATCATTTCCAGCTTCCTCAGTTTGCTTATACCTGGAAACCCACCTTTCTAGAGCTCCTTAGCCCTCTGTTTCTCCCTGCCAAAATCTTTCCCATCCTTGTAGGCCCTGCGTAAATACTTTTTTTCTCTAGTGACTTCTGTGAAGTAACCACTCTCTCCTCGGGCTGCCTGTGACATTACGAATGTCACTGTGTAGCTGGAAAGCTCTTTGCATCATTCAGAAGTGGGGTCTTATTCATCTTGAAATGCCCAGAGCCTAGCCCAGTGCCTGGCACTTTGCAGATGTGCAACACTTGTTGACTGGCTGAGAGAGTGAATGAATTATTGAATGAATGACTGTGTACACATGGCCCAGCCTAACCATTTGAGCTCCATGATCTCCAGGAATTTAGGATCTTCTACTGATTGGTGAAGGCAGTTAAGCAGAATTTTTGTGTCTTTAACCCAAAAGGTATAAACAAATATGGTTTGCCCTCTGTTTATCTTTCCCTGAATAGATAGATGGTAGCAGACACGTGACATCATAAAGGGTAACCACAAAGATACACCAGAGAAAAACTGATTCTGATGATCAAACAACTAAAATTGCCTGTGTCTTAGAATTTGTGAATATTGGCCGGGCGTGGTGGCTCACGCTTGTAATCCCAGCACTTTGGGAGGCCGAGGCAGGCGGATCACGAGGTCAGGAGATAAAGACCACGGTGAAACCCCGTCTCTACTAAAAATACAAAAAAATTAGCCGGGCGTGGTGGCGGGCGCCTATAGTCCCAGCTACTAGGAGAGGCTGAGGCAGGAGAATAGCGTGAACCCGGGAGGCGGAGCTTGCAGTGAGCCGAGATCGCGCCACTGCACTCCAGCCTGGGCGACAGAGCGAGACTCTGTCTCAAAAAAAAAAAAAAAAAAGAATTTGTGAATATTATTTATTGGGTTTATTCAAAGATAATGGAAACTGTTTGTGCTCTTATACCATGAACTGTAAATCTAAAACCAGTTTCAAAGACAAGTCAAGTAGTTTAGATTTTGGTTGACTGACCTTATTAAAAGAGTATGAAAATAAATCTTTTGAGATTCACTAGGATAGACGTCAGAGAGACCTGAGATGCGTTAGTCTCTAGGGAGTGTGGGCAACAAATTAGATGAAGTAGGTTCCCTTATTTCGTCTTGGAGTCTAGCCAGGCTCCAGAAATAAGATCGTCCCCACCTTCCACTTAAGTAACTAAACACATGCTCCAGCCGTGGAATTACCCAGATCACTGATGCGGTGATGTTTTCTTGGCTCCAGCCTTTTAGATCCGTTGTCCATTCTGCCCATGTTCCCCAGGTAATTCGCAAACGCTGTTCCACTTTGCTTCCTGTAACTATAGCCAGAGACATGTGGAACAGTCAAGAGAGTCATTATTTCCATCACTGTTCATAAGCAATTTTCTTACTTAAAACACATCGCTCCAACCCTCCCCTCAGAAAACAACCCAAACCGAGAATATGTTTTCTTAAGAAACCTCAGTCAAATATCTCGGCTGGTTTTCCATTTTCTTTTAGCAGATTCCAGGAAACGGGGGTGTAGGGGTGCCTTAGGAAGCCCCAACTTCTGAGATTCCAGACAGGACCCTCCCATCCCCATCCCGAGAAAGGTTAGCTAGGGGTCAGGTGTGTGTGTTTTGTTGTGTTTTCTCTTTCTCCTAGGATGAGTTCAGGTTTTTCCACTTTATTCTCTCAAGAAATGATTGCTTAAAAAAAAACTGGTCACACGTGAGGTTTTCCTTTCTCTTAGGTACAGATGGTGACAATTACTGGGACACTTACCTACTTGTTTCTATGCAGTGCTGGAACCTCGGTGAATCTTAGCAAAGACCCTGCACTCTTTCCTGTGAGCAGCTGCTGCCAGGGACTAGAGAGAAATGAGGCGAGACCTGTCTGTTTCACAGAGTCTCCATTCCCCAGGAAATCCTTCCCCAAATCACTCATGATTGTGCTCCCCAAGGCTTCATAAACAAAGACATTTTCCCTACCGAGACCTGCAGTAGCTAGGAATCCCTCTTTCCTTCAAACTGTCAGACCTCTCCCACCCTCTCCCACCCTCTCCCACCCTCAAGGTCAGAAGTCTCCAGTGTCCTGGGAAGCAACAAAATGTGTGACTCAGTTGCCTGCCTTGTAACCATCCCGTGAGCGGCCACAACCCATGGGACCTGCACCTTCTGAGGCAGGTTGACTTTCTGGAGGCCTCAGCAAAAAAAAAACGAAAGGGAGGCAAGCCACAACTGCCACCTCTTTTGCCAGAGGAGACTCCAAGAATCACAGTAGGCCACGTGATAACCTTTCCCCCTTAGAACAAGCTTTAAGGAAAGATAAGGGCTTATTGCAAAAGGAGTCGCTTCATCCATCATCTGTGTAAAACAATTACCTTTCACTTTCTGAGACCCTCTTCAAATAAACTTCTTTCCTTATCCTCAAAACTGCTGCTCTCACTAAGCAAACGCCATAGATGGGCCTTCCTTTACAAGCAAGGGAGCAAATGACAGCCATTCTTGTGGCTGAACAGTGGCAAAACATCTTCCAGATCATGAGCTGAGCCATCCTGTCTAGGAAGATGTGTAGAAACTGCCCTCATGGCTCATGACTGCTGTTCTGGCAAGAGAGGCCCCCGGCATCCAAACAGCAAGAACAGGAGGTAACTGGAAGGGATTCATCCAGTTCCAGAGACTCGAGCTGCGAAACAAACAACAATCCAAGAGTGTTCACGCACTGAGATTTCCACTAGGGATAATAACTGCTACCATCGCTTGGCTACTGCCTGCCAGGCTCTGGGCTTTCTCTTAGGTATATCATCTCATTGCAGCCTCTCAAGAACCATAGTTTACAGATAGAAAAACTGAGGTTTAGACAGATTAATAAATTGGGCAAAGACATAATCTCACAACTCATAAATGGTAGGGCTTGGAGTCAGGCTCAGAAATCTCTGCTCTTAGCCAGCCCTCATGCTCAACTGTCCTCTCCTTGCGTAGCAAGGACTGTCCTGCTTCCCATGGTGATTTCGCATGATGATGTGCTGGGCTGAGGAGGGTGAGGATACTCTTGCTTCTGGAAGGGGACTTTAAGGGAGACGGTGGCTCCTTTCCCTGTGTGCACAGGAGCCAGATTATATTAAACAGGTGACTATTCCAGATGGATCGTAGTCAAACAGAAAGAGCCAGAATCTTGTAGGAGGATAAAACCAGGTCTCCTTAAAAGGATATAACACTACTAAATATGTCACTAGGACATCTCAAATTTCTGCAGGTCCCAGTGGACTCATGCTGTCCCTGACCTCCTGCACATCGTGATACTGCAACCCTGGTTTTCTTCTGGACCCCTATATCTCAGTGTCTCTCACTGCCACCCTATCACTCTCCCAGAAACCATCTCCCCACAGCCCTGTGGCCAAAGTGTAACTGAGTTCTGTCTTTTCTTTCGATCTCCTACACGCTTGAAAATCCATCCACTTCTCTCCAATTCCACGGCTGTCACTCAAATTTGGATTACTAAAATAGCTGTCCATCTGGTCTACCCTCCATGTAGTATTGTGTAGTTACGTGTGTGGCTTTGCAGCCAGACAGCTTGGTTGGCATCGTGTTTGTTTGTTCTCTGTGTATTTTCATGTCTTCATCTTTAAAATGGGGATCATAATAGTACCTTTTTTTTTTTTTTGAGATGGACTCCCGCTCTGTCACCCAGGCTGGAGTGCAATGGCACTATCTCGACTCACTGCAACCTCTGCCTCCCAGGTTCAAGTGATTCTCCTTCCTATGCCTCCTGAGTAGCTGGGATTACAGGCACCCACCACCATGCCTGGCTAATTTTTGTATTTTAGTAGAGACAGGGTTTCACCATATTGGCCAGGCTGGTCTTGAACTCCTGACCTCAGGTGATCCACCCACCTCGGCCTCCCAAAGTGCTGGGATTACAAGCATGAGCCACTGCACCCAGCCAATAGTACCTATTTTATTGGGTGCCTGTGCTTCATTTAAACACTTAGAACTGTGCCAAGCATGTAGTAAATCAACCAATGCTCATGGTTATTAATGCCACCCACTCTGACCTCTCTGCCATCCATCCTTCCCTCTGCAGCCGGTATAACCATCTGCCTGCTGCTTAAGGCCCTTCCACAACTCCTCATTTTATTCAGGGTAAAGCTAATAGTCTTTGACCTGCCAGGACTTGCTCAGCTTGGCCCTCATGCTCTCCCCAGCCCGTTTTCAACTCTTGCCTCCCAACTTCTCCCAACTTCACCCTCGTGTTCCAGGCCTTCTGCTCTCTGCTCCCCTGACCATGAGGACTTCTTGGGACTCATATTCATCTCAGATTGCAATCACTTTCCCTCCCTCCTTTGTCGACATACCTCCTTCCCGTCATTCAGTTCTCAGTTCAAGTGTGACTTCCTCAGGGAGTCCTTCTGTAACTCCTGTTACTTGGCTTATTCCCTGTGGGAGTTTTTTATTTGTTTGCAGGATTGTTTAGTTAATTTCCATCTCCCTATGGAGTGTGGACTGGCCTGGAGTTTAACACATAGGTAGCAGGTGTTCAATATGATTTATGGCATGAGAGTTTAATGAGATAGTACCCTCCCCTCTCCCATGACTTCTAGCAGCTAACTCCTCCCTGCAAGGACTTCCTCAGCCTAGGGATTGAAGGTCAGGGTGGAAACGGCTGCCTTTCTGGCTGCCATTTTCAAGGTCCTGCTGTCTTTCCAAGCTTTGGCTGGAGAAGAGGGAAATGTCACTAGCAGATGGGGTGTTACCATCTCCCATGCACACTGGTATCTACAGTCATAAGAGATCCTCACGATGACTCAAATGTCAGGTAGGATCATTATCCTCCTTGTTTCTTAACTTGCAAAAAGAGGCCCTGAGACATTGACTTATCCATGACCACACAGCTTGTGAGTGACAAAACTAAGGTGAGAAAGAGGTCCCAGGAACTTAACACGTGTTTCTTTGTCACTGTGCTCCAGTGCCTTGCTGTAGCAGACACCCAGACAAGGAATGGCAATGACAGCACAAAGAAGATGGGAGTGTCCCCTGCCTTCTTCATTCTCCTCTTAGTCTTTGAGAATTTCCATTGGCTACATTTCCTAGTGGTCACTGTCGAGTTCTCTGGAGGCAGATTCTGAGATGGATTTTAAGGGATAGGATGTTTGTTAAGGGGTGCCCTTGAGATCGACACCAGTGGAAGTGAGGACAAGAAAAGTTTGAGTGGGCAGAGGTGGGAGCTGAGCAGTGATGCAGAGGAGACAGCCTCAGCGGACGCCATGGAAGCTCAGAAGCTAAAAGGGCTTAGCAGCATTGTTCAGCATTGGGTTAAAATGACCCAGTGCTACCTTTATACACCTGCCTGGATCTGTCAGTTGTGGGATGCCCTAGTCAGGCATCTCTCTGCAACTGCAGCCACTTCTGAAGGGTATAATAGCCCTCCTGGCAGCTGCGGCCATGTGTCCTTCATCAAGAGGGGATCTGGGCAGGTGCCATTGTACCTGCCACGCTAATTTTGGCTTCCTGCATTCTCTTCTTATTTACTGATTCTGCCCTTTCCCCTATTCCTTCCCCCACTTATTCACTCACCAATTAATCAATCTGGAAAGAGTTTTCCTGAACGAGTCTCTAGTATTATGTGGCCTGGTGGTGCAGGGGTGGCGATGTGCCTGGGTATATAGGATTCTTGGCCTGGGATACTTGACACTGAGGGGATTATGTGGCTTAAGTAGTTAACAATAAAGAATGAAGATAAAAGGAATTTAGCCTTTTCCATTGTAGTTTTTATTTTCCAACCCCTCCAGTTCCAATTCTTGTGAGCAAAGTTCCTACCAAACTGAGTGACTACGTAATATTTATCCTTGCAAAATGCCCAGCCGCAATAGGACCCATGTCCTGAAGACCTTGCTTCTGTTCAGCAATTTTTTTCTTTGTCAAGGGCTTCAGTGCATGCTTGATTTCTCCTATCAAGGGAGGCACAACGGATAGCACCTCCCTCCTCAAACTGAGAGGACATGGAGAGGTTGGTCCCATGCCTGAGGCCACGGTGCCCACTCGCGGTACAGCAGGAGGAAATGGAGGTTGTTCAACACTCAAGTCTGTTCACCCTCCAGGCTTTTGGGAAGAAGGAGGCCAGGCAGGGGGATAATACCCTTCTGTGTGATGGTTTAATTTTTGTGCAAATATCTGGAGTCCTCTTAGTATCCAATTAGATTATTCATGCTGTAAAACTTGAGATAATTGGCTATCCTTTTGGAGTCAGAAGGGTTTCCTTTTAGAGTCAGAAGGTTTGTTGGAACCTCCAGGGAGGCAGAAAGCAGGCAGCAGCAGAAGAAGTCAGCAAAAAGCTCCAAGGAGGTTTATTTAACGTATCATCATCATCATCGTCATCACAATTATTATTATTCATTTTTTGCCTCTCTGGAAAGACGGGGCTCCAGTTTCCATTGAGTGAAGCTTTAAGCTGGCTCATATCTTAACCCACCTACTCTCTGCTCTCCTGCACTCCAATCTGCTGAGATATCTGTAAATGCGTGCCACCAACTATGGTGTTCAGACAGTCTGAAGATTATTTCAACCGGACCGGAGATTGATCTTAGTTTTCCGCAAGTAGAAACAAGCTCAAGTCAGCTCAGCAACTTACTCGACTTGGAGCCACTCTTTTTTGTTTCTTTCTCTTCTTTCCCGTTGCAAACTCCTAATCTCTCTTGGCATCAGGACTTGGTCTCTCGCTGTAGGACCTGCACCAATGGATACCACTCAACCAAAGTGACCCTGGGACAGAGCCAGTATAAACACGGTCCCTTGTGAGTCAAACGTCTGGGATAAGTGAACAAACACTGGGCTGAAAACCTGGGACTGGGCGGTTGTTTAAGAGCTATCACCTGCTCCTTGGTTCTCATTGTAGCACAGGGCTGGCTGGGTCAGGGGTGCATGTCTCGTCCAGAACCACACAGAGGCCAACATTTTATCAACGTTCACCAACCAAGTAAACATTTGACCAGCTTACTTTTTCCTGGCTTTGCTCAACTTGATAACAGAGAAAGTGTTGTGGAGAGAAAAGGGTGGCAGTGTAGCAGAAATAACTGCTCTAATCTCAGCAGTGGGAGGATTCGCTGCTTGGCCTTCCTCATGGGTGGGAAAGAACATTTCTCATCCAAATCAAGAGTGGTCTTTTCCACCCAGTGAAGCTGCTGTGTTTGACTTTGTTGAGGATGTGGGAGGAACTATTTAATTACTATAATGTGGGAAAGACTGAGCAAAAAGATTGTTTAACAGCCCAAACGATTGAGATGGTCCAATTAAAGAGCTGACCCTTCAGTCTTCTCATGATTCCTGCCATTCCTGAAAGATCTACTTTCCTTGCTTGCAGGACATTTATGAGGCCAGCACCTCCTGAGGAAATGCAGGAGTTTAGCTTATAACTAAACTCCTTAGTTAGAAATAGGATTGTCAATATATTGGTAACAAGGGATCCAGAGAGTATTATAGTAGACAGACTGGGTGCTCAATCAAAAATTGTGCTTCTGTTTCATGAGCGTCTTTAGGAAGTGGGAATGTTGAGATGGGAAAGATACAAAAAATTAGAGAAGATGTTTGTGGAGGAGATTTTCCCTCCCAGCCAGGTCATAAACTCCTGGGTTGAATCTCTCTATAAATTCCTATTTGCGTTAGGAGATCAACTGGGGATGTAACATGTCAGAAGGAATCCAACCCATATTTCACAAACACGTGAGAGAGAGTGAAGTGGCTAATGACCAACATCTTTAGCGACAACTTGAGTAATACAGAGCTGACATTTTTTTCCTGGGGCAAAAGACCTGCCAACAGCTGCTCTTGGAGATATTCCAAGGCTGGCCCATCAGAGTGCAAAGAGCAAGTCAGGGAAAGAAACTGAGGGTAATAAATATACCTTGGTCTTTTCAGGATCCTTATAGAAACAGGTTCACTGCCAAAACATGACAGTTTCCAATCTTATTGTACTTGTCTGTGATTAGAAGAAGGTCACCAATTTGATGCATTGGAGAACACGAGAGTATATGATCAAAAGGAGAACAAGTGAGTGGGATGAGGGCAGCCTTCCTGTCTTGCCCAGGTGGCAACGATGACCTGCAAGGAAATATTTGCAAGCTCTGAGAAATTAAAGCAGAAGAAATAAAAATCAAGGGCTTACGGTGTTTGACGGAGTAAAAAGTTCAATAAACGCCCTTTCAAGTCAGAATGATCATTCATGCCATCAATATTTAATACTTCTTAGGTGCCAGCAGCAACCTAAGCATTAGGGATAAAATAAGAAGAGAGGGTGTCTTTGCAGTCACTGAGCTAAAATATTGCTCTATGGATAGGGGCTAATTGAAGACATGGATACCACAATGGTGTGCATTTTTTCAAGAGTTTTACCAGGCTTCAAACCTTTTGGTGGAGAGCGTACAAGGTTTAAGAGTAAGACGTTTAATGCTCAACTGCTTGAATAACTTCAAGTGCAAAGACCCCAACTTCCGAAATGTCCCTTTAAGCCTCCTGACCTCTTCAAGGCTAAGGTTCTTAATTTTGCTATATCCAGAGGAATGGGACCACTTGGTCACTCATGGGGCAATGCAGCCTCTCCCACATGGGTGCCTGGAGCAGCAGTGACTATCTATGACTTCACTTCTCTGCCCTCACTTGGGGCCTGTTGCCTTTGGCCCTTGGTCTAAGCCCTGCCCATATATGTCCTCTGGCTCAAGCTCTGATGATCACATGAGACGCTTTTCCTTAGACCCAAAAACAGGATTGTTGGTCAGCTAGCAGAGTGGGCTGGTGGCCCCCTGGCAAGGATGCCGGCTGTGACTCAAAGGCATCAGGATTGGGCAAGGGAAAACCCCTTTAGGGAAATCAATGAAGGTCCTTGGGGGAAAAGAATGGAGACTTGTGGTGGGGAATTGGCGACTCTGGACAAAAATAGACCTGGAAGAAAAGCAAAGGCGTCACTACCAGGAACCAGGTCTGCTGGGAAGTGCTGGGGGAAGGCCAACCAGGAGCACCTGGTCAGGAAGCCAAGGGCACTGCAGCCTCTGTGCTCTGAAGCCATCATAGGCTGGGTAAGAAGGTGTGTGGTTACTGGGACTCTGTGTTCCATACCCGTACCCCAAAAAGAACAAGGTATCTGACAGTCCTTCGTGATCTTCTGAGGATGGCAGATCAGAGTACTGGAATTTGAGATCTACCCAGATAATCTGGAAGGTGTGGGTATCCTTTTGGAGAGGAGGTGGTGCTTCTCCCCCACCCCATGTGAAGGGATGTCATTATATATTTTTGTTGTCTCTTTGCTTCCTCTTTTCTCTTATTTATTAATTGCTTGAAATCATGGGCAGGCAGGAGGGTATTAGTTTTTCCATTGATCTTCGTACTTTATTTTCCACATACACCTTAAGAGAATAAGGAAAAATCTATCTATCATTGTGTATTTTTGTAAGCTAATATCTAAATGTTTTCTTAAGTTTTAGAAAGTTCATTTCTTGGTTAAAAAAAAGACAAATATGCATTACTCTATATGATGAAATAAAGGAATGATTGGTGACAATTAAATAAATGTTATGTGATTTGATAAAACAGGTTTACTGAATGAAACACACCAACTCTAAAAGGAATCTCCTAAGATTATCTGCACATTTTATGTAATGTGTCTTAAAGAATTTGGTAGTTCCACAAAGCATTCTATTCACATTTATGAGAACAAATGACACTAATCTAAATGGCTTTGGCTGTTCTACATTCAGAATATCACAAAACAGGTCTAAACATTATTTTTAACACCAAGCTTCACCATTAGCAGAAGTATCCCTCAGTTAGGGAAAGGCTGGAGGCCCTGCGGCTTAGTGGGCCTTGATTAATCATGAAGATAGTCTTTTGAGACAATATTTCGATTCCTTTTGTAGAACGCCAGTTGTGTATTTCAACTAGGGTAATGAGCCGCAGAAATAGTTAAAGTAGATGAGGGGCACCAGTGTTCTACAGTGGGGAAAGGACTATTCTGAATGCAAGCTCACTCTCAGATCAGTTTTAGAAAGGTTACTGTCTTATCATATGTCCTTTGAAGGCAGACTCTGAGAGCTGAGTGCCGAGGTTTATTGGGGAGTGTTCTTGGGAGATACACATGTAAGGGAGTGAGGATGGCAGAACTGGGCAGAGAGAGAAACTGACCTGTGATGGTGCTATCACTGAGATCTCAGTTGCTTCCACAGGAGCTCCATAACTGGAATGATCCGTCAGAGTTTTCCCAAATTGAAGGAAAGGGGCTGGACCTACATACCCATGCAGAAGCCAGTCATTGGTGACACTCGTCCCCTGGGAGGGGGCACACACTTGAGATAGGCAGGTCTCTGTGTCATTGTTGGCCCCTGCTGCTGATGGGTTGGACGTGCGGCAGCAGCCAAAGCTAGATCAGCCTTGATGAGAGGGAGGCCTTGCTGTTGGGTCCAGGCACAACCTCAATCTCCTTCTCTGTCACCTTAGCTACTCTGTGAGCTCCTTGTGCCAGAATTGAGGTGGCTGGTCATAGCTGGCTGAGTCATTCTGTCTATCTGTACCATGGTGCCTCTTACAGACTAACTTTTGTCCCTCCGCTTTCAAATGTGTGGGTTGAAGCCTTAACCTCCAATATGACCATATTTGAAGATAGGGCCTTTAAAGAGGTAATTAAGATTAAATGAGGTTGTAAGAGTAGCACACTAATCCAGTATGACTGATGTCCTTATAAGAAGGGGGAGATGCACCAGGGATGTGTGCACACGAAGGAAAGACCAGGTGAGGAAACAGTGAAAAGGTGGCTGTCTGCAAGCCAAGGAAAGAGGCCTCAGGAGAAATCTATATCAGTCCTACATGAAGGGGAACTACTTCTGGTCTTTTTTGCTGATACATAAGGAAAAGTACACATTTCCAGGTCAACGGCAGCACCCCTGTGCACACCACGTTCTAAAGGCTGTGTTAATCTCTCTTTGCCACGTACGGCACAGTTGCTACAATGCAGGCTACTACTTGCTTGAGTTTGTGACAGCCCATTGTCATCTCCATGACCCTCTGATTTCTGTAGTGGCCAGACTGATGGATTTGTTGCTGGAAAATAGGGTCCCAATCCAGATCTCAAAAGAGGATTCTTGTATCTCATGCAGGAAAGAATTCAAGGCAAGTCACAGAGAGCAGTGAAAGAAGCAAGTTTATTAGAAACTACTCCATTACAGAGTAGGGTATTCTCAGGAAGCAAGCAGAGGAATGTATCAACTTTAAGTTTAATTTTTTATATAGGGGTCTCGTCTATGTAGAGACTAAACTAAGTTGTGCCCACATACGGGTGGGCTGACAGCATGACAAAATTATTCTGTTGATTTAAATAAAACTATCCTTGACATTTTAGTGTGTAAGTACATCAAAGCGTAACTGTAATTATCTTGGAAACATATACGAGTATTGGGACATCTGGACTTTTTGTTATTGTAGGAGTGTGTCCTTGTAGCATCACTAAGCTGCTTCCTTAGCTGTAAACATCTCAGGACCATGGGTCGTGACTGGCAAGAAATGTGCCTTGCCAGTTTTAAGATGGAATTGATTTAAAAATGGTGTCACTTTGGCTCTCCTGGGCTCCTGCTTCCCTAACATATTAAATTGGGATATAGCAATGATACCACCCCTGCCTTATTCAAATTTTTGCTGGTACCACTAAGCTCCATTGTTTTCCGGGGGATGCGTTTTGTTTTTTTTTAAATTATTTTGGCCAAGGACAGGAGTTGGGTTTCTATTTGGCTTTCCCCAGTATTAAAACTCTTATGCTACCGGTCAAGGTTCCAGTGTGAGACTTCTGACAACCACCAAGCATTTTCATTCCAACTCTCTATTGAGTGATTAGGAAAACAACCACTCAGTGTTCTATGAGTCAAACAAATCCACTGTAAGCTAGACCTGGGCCAGGACTTCATGTATTACCTGGGTCCCGTATGTCCCCAGCTATCAGTGTCAATTCAGACTCTATGACCAACAATCCTACAAGGTCTGGGCATTCTCCTTATTCCAATGCATGCTTACTTGAGCTCATGACCCTAGGCTTCAGAGTCCCCATTGGGACTGAACCCCATGCGCCTGCAGCAGTAGTCCACTCACTAGCGTGTCCTTTACTGATCCCCTCCCCTTCCCAGCACTTGTTCCCCTCTCCTTCACTGTGCTTCCTGGATCCCTGCCCAAGAAACTGCTTGCATAGGAAATCTTTGTCCAGAGGTCCACTTTCAGGGGATCCCAAACTAAGATATGTGGAGTCTTCTGCAAAGTTGGGACAGTAGTATCCATTCGGTTGCAGCAATGCCAGACTTAGCTCTAACGTCTGAGTTAAAGCATTTGCCACAAAGTTGTATTCCTCACTCTCCTTATTCCCTGCCACCACAGGACACTTGTTTCCCTTGAGGGGAGGAAGTTCCCGCCTTTCTTTGGAAAAGGTGACCCATCCATAATACACTTCTTAGCAGATCTAGGGAGGGAGAAAGAACCTGCATGAGAGTAAAGGGTGCAGGCATGTGAGTGCACAGGGAGGTCTGGAGCACCAAGCTTGGGAATGCCTTTGGGCTGTCTTTGCTTTGACCGTGCGCCTTGCTGTACATAACAGGTAAGGGCAGGCCACATACTTTAGTTTTCCTCCAGGTGCCTTGCACAACGCTAAGCCTATAGAAGGCACCTACTGACTATTTGTCTTATAACTGAGCAAGAGCTTTGGGATTTGCCCTGTGCCCACTTGGCACAGCAGTGGGCCTCTGTGGGAGGGACTGAAAATCACCTGGAGATTTCCTTTAAAACACACACACACACACACACACACACACACACACACACAATTGTGCCCCTCCCAGGATCTGTACCTTCCTGCCTGGGGAAAAGGCACCTGTGGGGGCCAGTAGGCATGAATCAGTCCACATCCCGAGGTGTGTACAAAAGAGAAATCTGTGTTTTTCATTTACTTAAATGTTATTTCAAGAGAACAATTTCTTCACCAAGCTGGATCATTTCCTGAAAGTTCCTCTTTGTAAAGGGCTGAATTCGGACCTCCTAAAATTCTTCTGTTGAAGTTCTAACTTCCAGTACCTCAGAATGTGATGGTCTCTGGAGACAGGACCACTAAAGAGGCAACTAAGTTACCATGAGATCATTAGAGTGGGCCCTAAATCCATATGATCAGTGTTGTAATGAGGATATTAGGACACAGACAGGCACAGAGGGAAGCCTGTGTGAAGACACAGGCAGAAGACAGCCATCTACAAGCCAAGGAGAGAGGGAGGCCTCAGAAATAGCCAAGTGACACCTTGATCTTGGACTTCTGACCCCTAGAACTGCTACAAAAAAAAAGTCTGTTGTTGAAGCCACCCAGTCTGTGGTATTGTTGGGGCAGCCCTAGCAAACCAAGGCACTTCCCTTACTCTGTGACCAGATGATGGTCTCAGGGACACATGTAGGTTGTGGAAGTGCTGAGTGGAGTGGGGGCAGGAGTGGATCCTCTGGTCCTCATTGGGCCTCATCACATCAGTCTATATACATTACAGTCCATTGGCTGGCCCTCGGCTCGGGGCAATCAGGCCTGAGGTTCAAAGCCCCATTTGGGGTGAAGACACCTTTCTCAAGTACCTAAGAGGACCAGGCAGCTGCCGCCTTCCTGGGACCTTGCTGACCTATCCCAGTCTCCTCCCCACATCCCAAGAGAATATCTCCCTGACCTAGGGAAAACTGCCTTATCTGGGGAAATATTCCTTCTGTTTATTGGTCCAGTATTTTTTGTTTCTACTCTGATCTGGTTTGGCTCTGTGTCTCCATCCAAATCTCATGTTGAATTGTAATCCCCAGTGTTGAGAGAGGGACGTGGTGGGAGGTGATTGGCTCATGGGGGGTGGACTTCTCCTTTTGTTGTTCTTGTGATAGTGAGTTCTCATGAGATCTGATCATTTAAAAGTGTGTGGCACTTTCCCCTTGTCTCTCTCTCTCTCTCTCCTGCTCCACTATGGTAAAACGTGCTTCCCCTTCACCTTCTGCCATGATTGTAAGTTTCTTGAGGCCTCCCAGTCATGCATCCTGGTAAGCCTGCAGAACTGTGAGTCAATTAAACCTCTTTTCTTCATCAATTACCCAGTTTCAGGTAGTTCTTTATAGCAATAATGGGCTAATACATACCCCTAACCCCTTTTATTTTGCCAGCTCAGTAGATTCTCTGAAATCCCCCAGGGGCTTAGACTTCCAGAAGACCAAAGCTAGGCAATTTCTGCCTTTATTTCTACTGCATCCCACCAGGGGACAGTGAACACAGAGCGCGCTCACTTTTTAAATAAGGGACAGGAATAGGACGATGAAAACCTCTGGCATCCACACCTAATTGACTTTTCCCAGGTGATTGGAGAATGCCTCTCTGTCTCTCCATCTAGAGCTCTAGGGAGGGGGTACCCCAGCATAGGAACTTCACAAGGGAAGTGCTCAGTGGGTGTTGGATGGCTCACCCCATAATGGTTGGCAGAGCATGAGAGGGGAACACACTGGTTTGGATTTGGGGCATGGGCAGGTGGACTCAGATGAGACCAGGGCTCTCATGAGGGTGCAGCTGTGCAAATTAAGCACTTCCCCAGGCCTCAGCAGCCTTGGGGTGCAAATAGGTCACAGCATGTTAAAAAAAAATCAGGCTCAGCTCCTACTCACTTTTCCAGGACCTCTTTCATGTGCCTCCATCCCTCCCAGAGATCTCTTGGTGTCCTCTGATTGGGCTCTTGTGCTCATTACCAAGGGCATCCAAGTCAAGTTGCGATGTGGTTCTGTATTCTCCTCCCCAGTCAGGTCTGGCTCATGGAGGGCACTTTTTACCATGAACACTGTCAAAGCCACCACCATGACTGATCCTTATTATTAGGGGCTGCTGTTGCCTATGACGTATGCCAATGGCTGAGAAGAAGCTGGGTAGTGGGTTGAATGGTGACCCCCAAAAGATACATCCGAGTCCTAATCCCCAGTACCTGTGAATGTGACTTCATTTGGAAAAAAACATCTTTGCAGATATAATTAAGAAAAGGATCTCCAGATGAGATCATCCTGGTTTGATTATATGGGCCCCAAATCCAATGACAGGAGTCTTCAGAAGAGACAGAAGAGAAAACACAGACAGAAAGAAGAGATTGGAGTGACACAGCCACAAGCCAGTGGATGCCTGGAGAGACCAGAAGCTGGAGGAGGCAAATGGCAGATTCTCCTCTTGAGTCTCCAGAGGGTGCCATGGCCCTGTGGACCCTTTGACTTCAGATTGCTGGCCTCCAGAACTGTGAGAGAATACATTTCTGTTGTTTTAAGTCACCCTATTTGTGTTAATTTGTTGCTGCAGCCACCACCGTCCCAAGGGAAGGTACTGATGTTGTGTGGGAAGCTGTTTCTGCCCCATGGCTGCGGCAGACTCTGACTCTCCACTCACCCTCATGGCTCCATTCCAAGTGGAGTGGGGAGAATACTCCCCCTATGGGGAATTGAACTCCTCAGCTGCAACCAATGCTCCTAGTACTGGATGTATCTGTAGATTCTCCCGCTTCTTTGACTAAGTTTCTCTCCAGCCACAGCCCTGCAGCAGGTCTGGGTGGAAGGTCAGCTGGAGCAGGTGATGACTAGCATGGACTCCAGATGACTCTTGTCCACTGTCAGGGCCTGATGTCCCCGACGATGACCTAATGGCATGACAAGTCACCAGTTCAGCTGCCACAGGGGCCGGCGGGTTCTGTGAAGGAGGAATGGGGGTGGTGTGGCAGAGGGGACAGGGAATCCCAGCTGCAGGGGCAGCGGCAGCTCCTCCCCTCCATGGAGCCATGAGATCATGTAGGCCCAAAGCGGTCAAGTCTCCAGGATCCAGACATCAGTGTGAACTTTCTCAATGTTTAGACGTTGGCTCAAAACATTTTAAAAAAACATACGCCCTCTACAAGGGACCTTTGCTCAAAGGATCTCAGTGGGAATCTTTATATTCTTAGGGACCCACGGATGGCCTCAGGTTGCTAGAAATTGCTAAAGAACACACAGACCTAAGAAATGTTTTGTGGTTTTTGTTGTTGTTGTTTTTTTTTTTTCTGGGGAGGGTCTCTGTAGACTACATCAGTGTTCAGAGAATCCAAAATATTGGGAGTCCCTGCCTTATGATGAGGTATTTTGTTTGTTCATTTTCTTTTTTTTTTTTTTTTTTTTTTTGTTTTTGAGACGGAGTCTTCCTCTGTCGCCCAGGCTGGAGTGCAGTGGCGCGATCTCGGCTCACTGCAACCTCCGCCTCCCGGGTTCAAGCCATTCTCCTGCCTCAGCCTCTCCGAGTAGCTGGGACTACAGGCCTCCGCCACCACGCCCGGCTAATTTTTTGTATTTTTTAGTAGAGAGGGGGTTTCACCGTGGTCTCGATATCCTGACCTCATGATCCGCCCGAAAGGCTTCTTGAGCCTATGCACAAATATCTCCTGGAAATTCTTCCCTTTGTTGGGTCTGAACTTGTATGCATGTTGCTTAGGTTCAAGCCCCTGGCTGCCTGTGGTTTTTCTAAGTGTGGGCCAGAGAAGGTTCTAGAATAATCAGTGAGATTAACGCCGTACATTGGTGCTTTTGAACTGGGGCATATGTCCCCACAGGGCGGCTACAGGAGAACTGTGGGTACAGCTTTCTGGGGCACCATTTTTTTTAGGTTTCGGGCAATTATTAATGCTACATTTAATATAAAATAGACATGGGTATAGCATGGACAGAAATGTAAAATTCTCATGAATTATTAAGATAAATACAAGACTTCAAAAACATTCCATGCAAGTTATGGGGCTGCTTCGAGCTATGCCTCCAGACCCCTGGTGCTCATTTGCCCTCCTCCGCAGCTAGAGGGACCCAGTAGAACATTCTGAGAAGCTCTTCCCTACATAGCACCAGGGACTTGGCAAAACTTTATCTACTCTTAATGGTCCATGGTTTACCCATGTTCCTTTACGAAAGGAGCTGAGGAGGCGACAGGCATTTGGGGCTCTGTAGAAATTTAGTTTAAAGTATGGTGCAAAGATTCACAGCCTCAGGGACTCCTGGAGTCACCTGGAGATCTCTTGGCAGGACCTTCGTCTCTAGGATCATTTATGTTATGTGGGAGACCAGATCAAGTACACCCTGGCATGGACTTCCCCTGAGGCTGTGCTGGAGCCTGGCTTCTGTGTCTGTCCTGGCATCTGCCCAGCGGCCTTCAACACAGTAAGGGCCTAAATTGGGCCTTCACACTTGACACTGGCCGACGTGCCTGCCTTGTTGTTATCCTAACTGAGTCCTGAGATGAAGCATGTTCTATGCTAAGCACATCATCTAAAATACATTCTCAGTTTCAGACAGAAAATGCAGCCCCAGAAGAATATACTGCATTAAGATCTGCATTCACAGCTACCTCTAAGTATTGGAAACTGTATAACTTGGTGTTGCTTGCCAAGTGTATTTAAGCTCCCATGACTGTAGAAGATTGGCATTGACTCAGGGATCTTGCAATAACAGCTCATAGTTTGGTGGGAGGAAATAAAACTCAGTGATTTAACTAAACTACTCTCTTTTAAACAGGACCCTCCACTTTTCCACCAGTTTGTCCACCGGTGAAAAGGAGAAGCCAGCCAAGAACCAGGTTTGTGCTGATATTTTCTTGAGCCGTTTTGCTAGAAGTTAACAGAGGCTGGGCTCCTGGCTCCACTGCTTCTCTTCCTGGCTGTGCAACCTCAGGCAATATTCCTATTACCTGCCCTCAGCTTCCATTTCCGCATCTGTAAAGTGGAGATGATAGAAATCCAATGGTGATAACAGCTGCAAGAATTAATTAAACTGGCATACATAAATTTCTTATCAGGGTGCCCAGCACATTAGAAGTGATTAATAATTCTGAGATTTTATTTTTTCACTTGATCATACAGCAGCTTCTGGCTACCTTGATCAGAAGGTTGATGAAGGCAATGAAACAAAGATGGAAAAACACATCACACAGGTAAGTGCCTGTGCTCTTCGGCCTCCAGAGTGACACAGGTGCCTGGAAGGCATGTTAGGTTGGGGTGGAGCCAGGGGAGGGGTCCAGCCAGAAAGAGGATCTGGGATGAAAGGCTGTTGCTGCCTTCAGAAAGCTCAGTGACTGGGGAGACAAACATGTTTCAAACAAGGGGCCATAATGGCATTTGTCATATTGTAAACTAGAGGCTTATAGAAGATGCTAAGAGAGGTTTGGAGAGTGCTGTGGTTTGAATGTCTCCTCCAAAATTCATGTTAAAATTTAATTGCCAGTGTGACAGTATTTAGAGGTGATGAGGCCACGAGAGCTCCACTCTCAAGAATTGAATAATGTTGTTACTGCAGGAGTAGGTTAGTTATCATGAGAGTAGGCTGCTTATACTAGTGAATTTGGCTCCTTCTTGCTCTCTTGCTCTCTCATGCTGTCTTGCCTTCCACCTTCCGCCATGGGGTTGACACACCAACAAAGGCCCTTACCAGATGCCAGCATCTTGATATTGGACTTCCCAGCCTTCAGAACTGTGAGCATACATTTCTTTTCTTTATAAATTACCCAGCCTGTGTTTATAGAAACACAAAACGGATAGAAAGTTGGTACTGAGAATTGAGGCAGTTACTATAACAAATACCTGAAAATGTGAAAGTAGCTTTGGAACTGGGCAATCGATAGAGGTTGAAAAAACTTGGAAGAGTAGGCTAGAAAAAGCCTAGATTTCCATAAACAGAGTAGTAAGGACAATTTTGGAGAGGGCTCAGAAGAAGAGGAGAGCTGTAAAGAGAGTATGAAACTTCTTACAGATTACTTGAGTGGCCATGATCAGAATGTTGATAGAAATGCTGAGAGTAAAGGCCATTCTGATGAGGTCTCAGGTGGAAAAAGAGGGTATCTTTTTGGACACTGGAGTAAAGAGCATCCTTGTTATGAAATGGCAAAGAGCTTGGTCAAATTGTGTCCATGCCCAAGGGATTTATAGAAAGTGGAATTTAAGAGTGTCCGACTAGAATATCTAGTAGAAGAAATTTCTAAGCAAAATATTGGAGGAGTTGTGCAGCTACTTTTAACTGCATATAGTAAGATCCAAGAAGGAAAAAATGACTTAAAGATAGAATTTATAATTTAAAACAAAAGCAGAACAGAAAAATTTTTTAAATTTTCAGCCTGACCATTTAAAGAAAGAAAATGTATTCACATGAGGAAACCAAGGGTGTGGCCAACAAACCGTTGGGTAAGGAGACTCGTACAGATGGAAGGGGTCATCAAGACAGTGGAAGAATGACCCCAAAGGCATTTCAGAGATCTTCAAAGCTGCCCTCAATCACAGGTCCAGAGCTCTCAGAGGACAGAATGGTTTTTGGGGATGGGCCTGGATGCCCTCTACAGGCTCACTGTCCAGGACCACCTTGGGTCTCTGTTTTTACATCCTGGTGCAGTGATTTTCTGCTGCTCCAGCTGTGGTTCAAGTGGCCCCAGTTGTGGCTCAATCAACTGCTCCAAAAGGTATAAGCTGTAGACATTGGCAGCATCTACATGGTGCTAATTCTGCAGGCATGTAGAATGTAAGAGCTGTGGGGCACAGTGACCTCCACCTAGATTTTAAAGGCTGTCACAGTCAACCTGGGGGCCCAGGCAAAGACTTGTCATGGAGACAGAGCCATCACAGGGAGCTCTATTAGGGCAATGCTGAGTCGAAATGTGGAGCTGGAGCTGCTACAGGGGCTGTGCTGTGCCTAGTGAATCAAGGGTCACTTCTGAGACCCCAGAACTGTAGAGCTACCAGCTTGAAATATTAACCTGGAAGAGCTGCTGGTGCCACACTCCAACCCGTGAGACCTGCTAGGTAGACTGAACTCAGCAAAGCCATAGGAGCAAGGATGCCTGAGTTCCTGGGAGCCCAACTCCTGCCCCAGAGTGCCCAGGACATAGAGTCAAAGCAGATTATTCTGGAGCTTCATGTTGTTCTCTCTGTTGGATTTTAGATTTATTAATACCTGGGACCAGTCATCTCTTTCTTCTTGCCTATTCTTCCCTTTTGGAATGGGAATATCTATCTTATGTCTGTCCCATCATTGTATTTTGGAAGCATGTAACTTGTTAATTTCACAGGTTATAGCTGGAGAGGAATTTGCCTCAGGATGAATCATGCCTTGAGTCTCCCCGATTTCTAATTCAGATGGGACTCTGGGCTTTGGACTTTTGAGTTGGTGCTGAAATGATTTAAGACTTCTGGGGCATCAAGATAGAATGAATGCATTTTGTATGTCAGAAAAACATTAGTTTGGGGGGCCATGGTTGGAATGCTGTGGTTTGAATGTCCCCTCCTGCCTTACTCTGTTTTCTGTTGCTAAAATTGAATAACTGAGACTGGATAATTTATAAAGAAAATAAATTCATGACTTACAGTTCTGAGGAAATCCAAGGTTGAGTGGCCACATCTGGTGAGGGCCTTCTTGCTGGTAGGGACCCTCTGGAGAATCCCAGTATGGCTCAAGACATCACATGGCAAGGGTGTGAAAATGAGAGCCACGCTGGCTTTTAAACAGACTCGTTCCTGTGACAGCCCATTAATCCATTAATTCATGTATGGATTAATCTTCTCATGAAGGCAGAACTCTCATGACTCACTCACCTCTTAAAGGCCCCACCTATTAATACTGCTACATTGAGACTTTTCAACATACTTTTTGAAGGGGACAAATAATCAAAACACAGCACTTCCTAAACTTGTGTTGAAATGTAATGGCCATTGTGATGGTATTAAGAGGTGGGACCATTAGGAGGTAATTAAGCCATGAAGGCTTCACCATCATGAATAGAATAATGTCATTATTGCAGGAGTAGGTTAGTTATCATGAGAGTGAGCTTGTTATAAAAGCAAGTTTGGCCATCTCCCACTCTCCTTTGCTCTCTTGTCCTCTGCCTGGGGATGACACAGCATGAAGGCACTCACCAGATGCCAGCACCTTGACATTGGACTTCCCAGACTTCAGAGCTGTGAGAATAAATTTTATAAATATCTTTTCTTTATGAATTACCTACTGTATGGTAATCATGCAACACAAAATGGATTAACAGAGGAATTGAGGGCACAATCTGGAAGGAAAGAAGGTGAACTTCAGCAACATGGAGAGCAAAGCACAGGACTAGGAGGCAGGAGTGTGGGGAGACCCAGTGGAGAGAGTACAGGGAGAAGAAAGGGAAGAGGTATGTGAAGGCAAGACTGGCCTTGGAAGGAAGTAGAGCTCATCGCAGGTTTTGAGCTTCTTCACAAGTGGAAGGAGGGGAATAAAACACCTGGCACAGGCAGCTGACAGAAGTACAGGGAGGCAGATGAGACGAACTGGGTCAGGACAAACTTTAAGCCTGTCCCAGGGCTGGAGCACAGCGCTGGATCAAGGGAACTGATGGATTCTAGTCCTGGGGGTTATCATAACATACATCATCCTGAGACCAAGGTCCCCAAGTGGCTCCAGTTCTGAAGTATATGAACCTTTGCATCCTGCTTTGAATGAAATCCTCAAAGCGCCCCAGATTTCTTCCATATACCTGTCTTACTGTACATCCAGTTCCCTCTGACTAGGCTAGACCATGGGCCTTTGAGGGTGACATTGTGATTGACAGTGACATCCATTAGACCTGGAGAAACAGGGTCTGAGTCACTGGCTCAGCCCAGGAATTAGAATTTGATGAAGATGCTGCTGGATGTAAGGACAGTCTGACTGTAGGAACGAGCTTCCATGAGTATAATGAGAAGGTTGGGGCATATTATTAGTGCAAATCCACCAGCTAGAAGGCTGAACTAGCAGGAAACAGAGCCAGAGGGTCCCACAGTCTTGCTTCTGAAAGTGTGATCTGAGCACCAGCAGCACAGACATACCCTAAAAGATTTCATAAATGCAGTCTTAGGCCCACGGCAGACTTTTTGAATCAAAAATTGAATTTAAACAGGATTGCCAGGTAATTCATCTGTATTGTCAAAAGTTTTGAGGAGCTCTGTGTTGGAGAGCCTCTATGAAGGTAGGCTAAGAGAATCATGAAATAATACTAGCTAACAGTCAATTGTGAGCTAGAAAATGTTATACAATCTTTATAAATATTTAAGCTTTACAGCAAGGTCCCCAACCACTGCCCCCTGCCGGGCCACAGATGGGTACCAGTCCCGGACTCTTAGTAACCGGGCCACACAGGAGGAGTTGAGTGATGGGTGAGCGAGGGAAGCTTTATCTCTGTTTATAGTCATCCCCCACCCCCTTGTTCACATTACTGCCCGAGCTCCACCTCCTGTCAAATCAGTGACGGCATTAGATTCTCATAGCAAACTCTATTTAGAACTGCACATGCAAGGGGTCTAGGTTGCATACTGCTTATGAGAATCTTATGCCTTATGATCTGTCACTGTCTCCCATCACCCCCAGGTGTGACTGACTAGTTGCAGGAAAACAAGCTCAGGGCTCCCACTGATTCTACATTTTGGTGAGTTGTATAATTATTTCATTATATATTACAATGTAATAATAGAAATAAAGTACACAATAAAAGTAATGCACTTGAGTCATCCTGAAACCTTCCCCACCACCACACCCCTGGTCCATGGGAAAATTGTCTTCCACGAAACCACTCCCGGGTTCCAAAAAGGTTGGGAAGCACTACTTTACAGCACCTCTGTAAAAATATATGCCCATTTTCCAAAAAAGGACACGGAGACAGAGAAAAGTTTCTTGCCCTGGGTCTGGTTGCTGGTGAGTGACATTGCTGGGTATTCACACACTGCCGGACTCTAGTGACTGCTGCTCAGAGGAGGGTGTTTGGCTGCAAAGAAGAGAAAACATGACTAACAGTGGTTTAAACTTGGATTAATTGTTACTGAAATGAGGAGTCAGGAAGGGCAGTTTGGGGGTTGATTTAGCAGCCAGGTGAGGCTGAGTTGCTGTGTCCACATCTCTGAACTTTCCCTCATGGCTAAAAGACACCTCTGGTTTCAAGCCTCAGGTCCTCCACTGGCTCTTATAGGAGGTAGAGGTTGGAGAGGATGGTGAGAGAGCTCTTTCGCCATGCTTTCCTTCTTTCTTTCTTTCTTTTTTTTTTTGTTTAGACGGAGTCTCGCTCTGTCGCCCAGGCTGGAGAGCAGTGGCATGATCTCTGTTCACTGCAAGCTCCACCTCCTGGGTTCACGCCATTCTCCTGCCTCAGCCTCCTGAGTAGCTGGGACTACAGGTGCCCGCCACCACGACTGGCTAATTTTTAAATATTTTTAGTAGAGACAGGATTTCACCGTGTTAGCCAGGATGGTCTTGATCTCCTGACCTCGTGATCCACCCGCCTAGGCCTCCCAAAGTGCTGGGATTACAGGTGTGAGCCACCACGCCTGGCCCATTCTTTCTTTCTATCAGGGAGGAAACACCACTCCCAGACTCCTCCTGGCAGATTCCCTCTTGGCACGAAGCCTGGAACGCGTCACACGGTCAGCCTAACTGTAAAGGGTGCTGAGGAAGAGAGTTTCTCCTTTCTTCCACTTGAGAGGGGAGGTGTGCATGGGAGGAGGAAGTTGGGAAAGGGTTTAGGGAAGGGATCCAAGCAGGTTTTGCCCTGACCAACTTTGTGACCTTGGGGAGGCCACTTTACTTTCTTTAACCGTAAAATGAGGGACTTGGACTGAAAGAGATCTAAAGCCTCTTTTCCATGTAGAGGAATTTATTCTGGAACATCAAGACCCTTTGACATACCCAACATCCACATGCAAAAGGATGACTGACTGGTGCCGTCCCTGACCTTGGGAATTTGAAGCACCTGGGAGCTGGTTGATCTGCTTGGATGGTTTCTCTTCCTCCAGGCTGTAGAATCAAAAGTGTGTCCTGAGCAGCTGGGCTTGCAAGCACTTCAGGGACCACTGATTAAAGTGTGAGGCAGAGCTGCTGCTGTTAATGGTCACTGAGGTGGCTTTATTAACCCAGCTGCCTTGCGGAAGGTAGCGTGGGACTCAGGAGGTCACATGGTGGACAGAACAAAAGACTGTGTGTGTTTAAGTTGAGCTTTCTGGTTATTTGGGGTAGGGTGTTCCCCCTTTGTCCTTCTTTTTTCTTGATTCATGTCTAAGATGGGTTGTTACATCTACCTGTCCACAGTTGCTTATGAGGTCAGACTCTGAGAGTAACAAACCTGGCTTTGAATACCAGCTCAGCCACTTGCCAGCTAGCAAACACTGGGCAATTTGTTCGGCCTCATTTAAGCCTCAATTTCATGATCTGTAAAAAGGTATAATGATATTTCACAGGAGTGTTGCGATGATGAAATAATATGATGTGTGTGTCATGTAAAGGCTGAAATTGAGGCGTGGTATAGTGTGCTGCCTTCAAATCTGGTCAAATCAGCAGTACCTCTACTGACCTACCCACAAGAGCCTCTCTCCATTCTACTCCTGCAGATAAGGCTCCAGTCAAGCAACCCACCTTATCAAGTGGACCAGGCACAGCTCCTATTACCCCTGAGTAGTGGGTATCAGTTTCCTGCTAACCTTGGAATTGTTCAAAGCCCATCACATTCTCCTGCAGGAACCAGGGGGCACCTCACCCTCTTGTTGCTACAAAGCTTGCCACCCACAGCCCCTGCCTGTTCACCCTGCTCCTGAGGGCAACCCCTGTGTGGCCAGCATCCCATGCTGTGTTCACCTCTCCCAAGCTGCGAGTGTATGTGAATAATAACTGCCGTCAATCGCATCTGTTAAGCGTCGAGTGTAATGTGTTTGGTCATCCTAAATTCTAGTGTGGAATGTCTCCCTCACAGTGGTGTGAACAAGAGGGAATGAAAACAACGTGTAAAATATTTAGACACTGCAAGATACACATTTAGAGCCTGGCAAATGTTAGTTAAGGACATTATTGCTATTATTTTGCAAAAGGGTAATAATTTGGCTTTCTTTTAACAAAATTTGTTTGGGCAGAATGCTTAGCTCATAGTGTTATTCTTAGGTTCCTCCAAACAGCTTCTCTGGAATTTTCTTTCCCTCATTAGCAATTATAAAGATATCCTAATGCTTTGCACCAAGTGGCAGCTACATGCTTGAGACCAACACTGAAAATCAGTCATGGAATCATTGCATGTCTGAACAAGGGCCACAAGAGGAGGCACAGATGGGTCAATGGACTTGAGCAGAGCCACCCAGCAAATTCAGTGTCGGAGTATGGAAACTAGATGTCCTGATCCAACCATCCTTCCCTGCACCCTCCCATCTAGGCTAATGAGGAGAAATGTAATCAACTGTGGTAATTGCAGGCAAAGATGAGCAACACTTGGTAAAGCAATATGTGTACTTGAGTTGGCCATACGGAAAATCCAGTGCAGGATATGGGGGTGAATGGTCAGTTGCTGTGTGTCATTGGTGGGATGGAATCTATGGCCTTCTTGGCTATTCTTTACATGAAACATTTCCTGAGGGTGATGGTCCAGTTAAAAGTCCTCTTAAAGATAAAATAAAACTAACTCAAACCAGTATGTCACACTTCACCAGTCTGGTGTCTCAACCAGGGAAGCCCATGCCAAGATGAGAAAGAAGTCCGCCCTTCCCCTGGCTGAGCTGTGGCTCCTCCTTATCAGTTCCTATTAGGAGAAGCTATGTTCCCCTTAGGCTAGAGGACTTCACATTCTGGACACTGGCAGCTCAGGGGAGCTCTGTTGCACCACCACTGTGGCCCCAGAACCTGTTGTTGCTGTCCAAATCCGGGGAGTCTGAGGAAATGTCCCATCCTCACTGCTGCTAATAGTGATTGGCAGGCTAATGCAACATGTCCAGCTTTACCACACTCTCCCACTGTCCCCAGTGGCTGCTTTTTGTGGTGATGCAAGTAAACACCATCCGCCTGAGAAGGAGTGGCATAAACTGAGCCTTTATCTCTGGTCCTTGCCCTGCTCCATGGTGCAGATCCCACTTTGGGCTCAGCCAAGAGTGGGTCATATCATAATTGGATTAGATCCCAATGTTATTGTTTTATAGGAACTCACACAACCATTTCTCCAGGATGCAAGGCTGCCATCAGGATGGCTGGGCTGCTGAATTTTCTGGCATCAGGAACCTACAAGACCTAGAACTGCTGTCACCTTCTTATGCCACCACACCTTCTTCTATGGTAAATGTTAGCTCATTCAATTAATTAAAACATACAAGCAAGGTGCTTTTTATTTAGTGCACACTTATATGGGCACTATGAATATAGGAGGAAAGATGGAGAATCCAGCCTTCACAGAGCCAGTATTCCCAGTGTTACTGCCATTCCCTGCCATGGGCTAAGATCAAGATCAGCTCCATTTGCACAGGTTTTATGCAAAGGGAAGAATTTCTTTTTCTGTAGGATCTATCTTATCCTCCTCTGCAAACTCCCAGGGTTTCTATCAGCAATTAGCACACTATGTAGCACCAGGCAAGCTGGGAGGTTGGCAGGAGGGGGCTATGTCAGAGGACAGTGCCGGAACTCCACCTCCCTATACAGCCAGGGCCAGCCTGGTTCCGGCACAATGTCCCGTTTCATGAGAGTTCATTTCCTCTGCATCATGTCTATGCACAGAGGTAAGCAACCAGGAATTTCTCTGTGCTCCCTGTAGAAAATCCCCATCTCAGATTACCTTGGCATCTCCATATGCAGATGCTTGTCAGGGGCCCAGTCCAGGCTGCTTGAATAGAATTGGCTGGGCTCCCTTTGTCCACTGATGAGATTAAGGAATAATGTAAGAGAGGAGCAGTCACACCATTACACTCTATTAGCCTGCTTTATGTTGGATCACTGAACCCCCCACCTTAGGTGCCACCCACCATTCTACCCCCTTAGCTACCTACAAACCCACTCTGGGGTAATGGGGTGTATCTAGTTTAAAATCTGTTCACAAATTCTTTGAAACCCTCTTGAAAAGGTGTAACCTACTCTCCTCCTCTTGAGTGTGGCTGGACTTAGTGACTTACTGTTAATGAATAGGTGTGGGGAGGAAGCAACATGAGATACTAGGCAATAAAAGATTCTGTGGTTTCCTGTTTATTTTCTCTCTTGAATTACTCTCTCTGAATGATGCTAGCTAGCTTCCTTTGCCTGAGAATCTCTACAAAGAGGAGCATCTGAGGAGGAAATGAGAACTCCAGCCAGAAACCAGCAATAAATTGAGGGCTCCTATGAGCAATGCATTCTCCAGCCCCAATCAAGCCTTTGGATGACTGCAGCTCCTGCCAGCATTTTGATTGCACTTCATGAAAGACTTTGAGTCAGAGCCACCTACCTAAGCCACTCCAAAATTCCTGACCGTCAAAAACTTTGAGATAATAAATGTTTGTTGTTTTAAGCTGCTACCTCTTAAGGTAGTTTTTAATATAGCAGTAGATTACTAATATAAGGCACTACTATATTCTCAAAAACTTCTGAGAATCTTACCGCAAACCACCAGCTTTATTACTATCAGGGTATCATAATGACAGGTTGTAAGTTTACAACTTGTATTAGTCTAGTTAACACTTGTGTTAATCAGGCTAGTTAACACTAGCCACTGTAACAGACAAGACCCCCCACCCTCGCCCCCGCCAAATCACAGTGGTTTAACAGGGTAAAAGCTTAGTTTTCCTCTGTGAGAAGTCCAGTGTAGCTAAAACATCTGGGCAAATTGTAGACCAAGATCACTGAGGAGGGGAGGGAGGAATGGAAGAATTGACTATCTTGGTCAGAAAATGCCACACATCATCCATGCTGACACCCTGTTGGCCCAAATCAATTACTGCCACCAACCTAACTAGCTGGAAGGCTGCTGGGAAATGTGGGGGAGTCCCAGGAATATTTGACAACTCCTATTGTCACTGCCACACAACCCTATTTGGGTTTTCTAATTTAAAAGCCAGAAAATACATGGCTTTAAAGAAATATGTAATCCATGTTTGCACTTCCTGCACCAGCCTGGGGGTTAAAATGAGAAGCATATTCATCGTAATAAACATTATTCTTTAGATTTTATCAATAATTATTATTGCTGCCTCTCAAATCCTCATCTCAAATTGCTTTTCTGGGAATCCCCAGGGAATGTCTCCTGGGCATTTGAGACAAACGTAATTAGATACCACAAGGAGTTGCCTTTTCCTTCTTCTCTCCTTTTGGGCAGTGTCCATTGCTGCACTCTCTGCCAATGCCACTATGAGCAGAAGTCTGCCTGTCAGTGATGAGCAAGCACTGTGCTTCCAGCACAATACAAACAGACTGAGCTCCCTGAGAGATGGAATGACTGCGTCTCTCCCCCTTGTGTCTTGCTTGGTCCCCTGGAACCGAAAGCTAAGCTTTAAGTGGAAACAGCTCTTCAGAGCTCACACATAAGTCTGTGGTCTGAGTCATTCTCTAAAACAAAGATGGCGCTGGGCACTCGCTCCACCACCTGCTCCCGCCCACCCTCTGTGGTGCATTTCTTCCACCCTCTCCTCTTGCCATCCCTCCACTCATGAGCATCCTATAAGCACCTTTATCACATCTCTTATAAAGAGAAAAGACATCTGAAGAATGGTGGAGTTCATGCTGGTGGATGATACAAGAATGCTATAGTTCTGCGTCGTTAGATTTATGGCTACTAGGAATACACTGGCTGGCTATTAGAGATGAGAAGCTATTTTAAATTGTGTTGTATTTTTCAGCCTTTCCTCAAGCTTGTCCTTATTGAACTTTCCCACCCTCCCCCTCACTTTTCAAGAGATTTTCAAATATATTCGTTGAGCACATTGTGACTGCACACCTAATGTGCGCGTAATTCTGGGACATAGAACTCCCTAGAAGTGTGAACTTCCACCTGAACCCACCTTCTCTTTTGTAGGATTTTCCAAACTTCCCCATTGTTTCCTTTCCTAAATAAAATAGTTTGGAAAAAAAAGTTATAAATATTTCTCAGACTTCCTGGAAATTTTATTTAGCATTTTGATAAGTGAAGTGTAAAGAAGTTGAAATATGCAGATCAAATTCCCCTTAAAATACATGAACCCTCATACGAATGAGGGGAAACGTGCTTTGCAAAACCATGGTTTTGGTTTTTCTGAACCAAAGGCACTTGAAAAAAATAGTTTGAGACCTTCAGCTATTCCACAGTGTGGCTGGGCTCACCCATCCCTAATTTCAAGGGAAATTAAATCCATCTGTTTCTCATTCATTGATTCTCAGCTCACCAAAATGCTATTCGGCAAATGTGATGGGACGTCCAGGAAGCTGTGCAGGCTGTTTTTAAGCCATGTTGTTCTCAACTGGGAAGTGGGCTTGGCGAACGTTCCCTTGGATCAGCTCCTTTATCTTCTATATGGTACTCACAAAGTCCTATCAGATTTGAAACTCTCTGAGGTCAACTTATAGATATATAAGGGCTCTGGCAGGTCAATGGGTCCAGTCTCCTGCCTCAGGGTGGATTTATATCCGAGTCGTTGTGACTCCAGTTTAGTTTTGTCTTCATTGCTCACCTGTTCTTGTGATCAACAACTTTCCTGCTCAGGAAACTCCTCCTTATATCTCTCCTGAAAGGCTCCTGTACTGTAGTGGACACTGCTCATGCATCATGCAGCTCTTCTAGGAGAGCCTTTACTGGGTCTCTGTCCCCATCACTCAACTTCTGCAAGACTTGCTGCAACAAGCTAGCACGTGGAGCTCACAACTCTGAAGCCCTGGGTTATATTATCCTTATTCCAGGAGAGGGGTCAGGAGTCTCTCACTCCCACTTGGTCAAGGAGATGGAAATGTTGACAGGTGATATGGTTTGGATTCCTGTCCTTGCCCAAATCTCATGTGGAATTGTAATTCCCAGTGTTGGAGGAGAGGCCTGGTGTGAGTGACTGAATCACAGGGGCAGGTTTCCCCCTTGCTGTTCTCATGATAGCGAGTGAGTTCTCACTAGACCTGGTTGTTTAAAAGTGTGTAGCCCTTCCCTTTTCACTCTCTTCCTCCTGCTCCAGCCATGTAGGATGTGCCTGCTTCCCCTTCACCTTCTGCCATGATTGAAATTTTCCTGAGGCCTCCCAGCCTTGCTACCTGTCCAGCCTGCAGAACTGTGAGCCAATTAAACTTCTTTTCTTTATAAATTACCCAGTCTCAGGTAATTCTTTATAGCAGCGTGAGAATGGACTAATACGACAGGCCTGCAGGAAGGAGCTCCAGAGTCAGCTCTACCTTACATCCCACTAACAGCCATCATGCTTTAGTTTAAATGAATTTCCTCGAGTTGCAGGGATATCTGAACAACGCTCCATATTTCTGATAGTCAGAGATCAAAAAAGCAGAACAAATCCCTAGATGCTCATAGCCTGGTTCTCTCATAGCTCTGGCTCTGACACTAGGGAAACGTATGAGGCTGCTTCTGCTCACCTGTGACTCCCCCAGTGGGAGAATGGAGGGAGGCGGCAAAGTAATGACAGTCAGCATTCTCGGCAAACAACGCACAGAGTGGGCACCGCCAATGCTGGGTTAGTAGGCAAAGGATTATATGTGTTTTCAGGGAAGTATGCACAGAGCAGACCACCAACTCCTGGGTAAATCCCTGACACATAGCAAGTGCTCAATCAATATTTGATGTTGAACCAGTAAAGCCCTCCATAAAGTGTGGCAAAGCAGGAAGATTTCCTCACTCAGAGGATTATAATTCTTCCAAGGAGAAGCCATAGAGCACAGTGCTTAAAAGTTTGGGATGCTTAGGTTTGAATCCACCTTATCTGCTCATCAGCTGGGTGACCTTGGGCAAGTCCCATAAACTTTCTGGGCTTTTGTTTTGACGTTTGTCAATATGAGATAGCAATAGTACCTGCTTTTGCATCAAGGATTAAATGTGTAAATTCATGTACAGCTGTAAGAACGGTACCCAACACTTAGTGTGTGCACTGTAAATGCCAGACGTGGTTGTTATTAGCAACCTCACAGAGTATTAATGTCGCATCAGGGAAAGTTCCGGGACATGGCACAGCTCTAAAAGCAGGAGAGAGGTAACGTTAATCACACCTGAGAAGAGGATTCATAAAACGCTCCTCAGCTTCATCATTTGGGGATGAATTATCGTAGTCTCAAGCTTCCCTTAAGTGTGGAACTCAGACCATCAGCATGGGTATCACTTGGCAGCTAGTAATAAATGTGGAATCTTAGGGACCATCCCAAATCTAATGGATCAGAATTCCATTTCAACTAGCTCCCTAGTGATTAGCGTGCACATTAATTTTAAAATCCAATTTATTGTGGTAAAAGTAAGATAAAGATCTATTTAAACTGTCCTGGTTGATGTGCTTTGAGTGATGTATAAACCTGTGAATCGTTGTTGCAACCAAGATTCAGAACATTTTCATTGCTCCCAGAGTTTGCTCAAGGTCCTCTCAGTCCGTTTCTCCCACCACTCCTGACCCCAGGCAACTTCTGATTAACTTTCTGTGCATGAAATCATACAGTATGTACTTCTGGCTCATTTTGCTCAGCAGAATGGCTTTGATGTTCATCATATTGTTTTTCTCATCAGTAGATCATTGATTTTTCTTGTATTCCATTGTATGGGCAGACCATATTTTTTTATCCATTTACTGACTGACAAATGTATATATATATTTTGAGACAGAGTCTTGCTGTGTCCCCCAGGTTGGAGTGCAGTGGCGCGATCTCGGCTCACTGCAACCTCTGCTTCCCGGGTTCAAGCATTTTTCCTGCCTCAGCCACCCCAGGAGCTGGGATTACAGACGCCCGCCACTACGCCTGGCTGTTTTTTTTTTGTATTTTTAGTAGAGATGGGGTTTCACCATGTTGATCAGGCTGTTCTTGAACTCCTGACCTCGTGATCTGCCCGCCTTGGCCTCCCAAAGTTCTGGGATTACAGGCATGAGCCACCGTGCCCGGCCACCAATTGATAAATATTTAGGTGGCTTACAGATATTTTGGCTACTATGAAGAAGCCTTCCATGAACAATATTGTACAGTTGGCCCTCTGTGTCTGTGGGTTCAACCAACCATGGATCAAAAGTATAAATAGCAAAACAATAAACACTAGAATGCAACAATAAAAATAATAGGTTTCAAAATCAAATATAGTAAACAACTATTTACATAGCATTTACATTGTATTATGTATTATAAATAATCTAGAGATGTATATAAGAGAATAGATGTAGGTTATATGCAAATGTTATACAATTTGATGTAAGGAATTTGAGCATCCTTGGATTTTGGTATCTGAGGGAGATCCTGGAACCAATCCCCTTCAGATGCCAAGGGATGACTGCCCAACCAAGTCCTTGAGTGGACAGATATTCTCTTTTCACTTGGGTAATGCTTAGGAATGGAATGTCTGAGTCTTATGTATGTTTAACTTTTTAAGAAATTGTCAGTCTTCCATAGTGGTTGTGCTATTTTGTATTCTGTTTAGCAGTATATGAGAGTTCCGTTTGCTGCATGTACCCGTTAACAATTGGGCTAGTCTTTTTATTTTCTATTCATTCTAATGGGTGTATCTTGACATCTCATTGTGGTTTTAATTTGCATTTCTACAATGAATCATGTAGAATAATGCATTCATATGTTTATTGGCCATTCATATATCTTCTTTTTGTGAAGAATCTGTTCAAATCTTCCGCCCACGGAGATCAAGGCCATCCTGGCTAACACGGTGAAACCCTGTCTCTACTAAAAATAGAAAAAATTAGCCAGGCGTGGTGGCGGGCGTCTGTAGTACCAGCTACTCGGAGAGGCTGAGGCAGGAGAATGGCGTGAACCTGGCAGGCGGTGCTTGCAGTGAGCTGAGGTTGCGCCACTGCACTCCAGCCTGGGCGACACAGCAAGACTCCGTCTCAGAAAAAAAAAAAAAAAATCTTCTGCCCACAATTTAATTGACTTTTTTGTCTTCTTCTTACTGAGTTGCAGGACTTCTTTATATATTCTGCATACAAGTGCTTTGTCATATATGTATAGTTTTGCCAAATGTTGTGGTTTGTCTTTATTATCTTAATTGTTTCCCTTAGGAAATTTTAAAAATTTTTGATAAAATCCAATGATCATTTTTCTCCTTGTTTATACTACTTACCTCCTGTTTAAGAAATGTTTGCCTACCCCAAAATCACGAAAATGTGTTTGTATGTTTTCCCAAGAAGTTTTGTACTTCTAGCTTATACCTAATAACAAAACATAATTGAAGTTTTATATTTCTAGCTTATACATTTAGGCCTACAATCCCTTTTAAAATTTGTGTGTGGTGTGGGGTTCTCTGTAGTGTTTTTTTCTTCCTTGTAAAGATTTGGTTATTCTAGCACCATTGTTGGAAAGGATCTCCTTTCCCCATTGAATTTTCTTCTGGCATGTTCACCAAAATTCAATGGGCATTATATGTGTAGATCTACTTCTGGACTCTATTCTGATCCATTTATAAATGGCTACCCTTTTGTAATTACATACCATCTTGATTACTACACCTTCACAATAAGTGTTGACATAATTAGTACAAATCCTCTAAATTGATTCTTTTAAAAAAAATCTTAGACTATTCTGCGTCTTTTGTATTGTGACGTCCATTTTAGAATCTGTTTGATAATTTCTCCAAAACAGCTGGTTGAAATTTTGGTTGGGATTGTAATAAATCTATTAATCCATTTGGGGAAATTGACGTTTTAACCACATTGAGTCTTCCAACCTATGAGCATGGTTTATCTCTCCATGTATTTAGGTGCTCCTCAGTTTCTCTCTGTAATGTTGTGTACTTTTCAGTTGTAAGTTGTACATGTATCTTGTCAAATATATTCCTAAATATTGTATTTTTGAAGCTATTGTAAATAAATTTTTAGCTTTTATTTTCCAAATTTGTGCTGCTGGTATTTAAAAATACAATTGATTACAATAATCTTTTACCACGTGACTTTATTAAACTAATTTATCAGTTCTAGTGGTTTTCTCTGAAGATCGCATGCTCATTCTTAACTTTTCAGTCTAGTTTAACTGTATCATTTTATATGAATGTAAGAATCTTACAAGTGT
Source organism: Hylobates moloch (assembly GCF_009828535.3). NCBI lineage: Eukaryota > Metazoa > Chordata > Mammalia > Primates > Hylobatidae > Hylobates > Hylobates moloch. The sequence continues at coordinate 7,872,664 of NW_026652289.1, forward strand.
GTATATCCATTCACTACCCCACCATCTTTATGCTATTATTTATGTGTGTATACATGCATATATATGTATAATCCACATACATATAGATGTATAATCCACAAGATACTTTTAGAATTATAAATATATCCATATGTGTTTTAAATAAATTAAAACAGGTTTTTTCCCTAGATATTTACCATTTCTGATGCTCTTTCTTCCTGCTTAAAGATGAAAGTTACCATCTGACATTTTATTTCCCTTTAGCCTGAAAATCTTCTTTTAATATTTTTTGTGCTGTGGGTCTGTAGAGGCAATTTTTCTTAGTTTTCTGTTATTTGGAAAATGTCTTTATTTTGTCTTCATTCTTGAAATATATATATATTTCAGAAAAACTATATGAAATATATATAGAAATATATATGAAATATATATAGAGAGAAATATATATATGAAATATATATAAAGAGAAATATATATATATTTCATATATATATCTGGAAACAAACATATATATCTGGAAATAGAATCAAAATTGACAAGTTTTGTTTTCCTCTTAGCATTTTAAAATATTGTTCTACTATCTTCTGCACCCTATGGTCTCTGATCAGATTCTGTGATCATTAGAATCACTGTTCTCCTGTATGTAATGTAGAATTTTTTTCTTGCTCTCTTCAAAGATTTCTCTTTATTGTTGGTTTATAGCAGTTTGATTCGAATACTTTAAAAATGGTTTTCTGCATATATAATCTATACATATTGATATAATACAACATCTTCTGTTTGGGGTCCTCCGAGTTTCTGGAATCTGTACATCTTTCTCTTTCACCAAATGAGGGTCATTTTCTGTCATTATTTTGCAAATATTTTTTCTGCCCCATTCTCTTTTGGGGATTTTTTTGCCAGTACATTTAACATTATACCGCGGGTTCCTGGTGTTTGATAAACTTTTTTAGTCTTTTTTTCTTTCCTGTCTTTAGTTTAGATAATTCTATTGATTTATATTAAAACTTACCTATTTTTTCCTCTTTCACCTCCATTATGCTGTTCAATTCATCCAGTAGAAGTTTTATTTCAAGTGTTTTATTTTCCAGTTCTAAAATTTTAATTTGGTTCTTTTCATGTATTCTATGTATTTAGTGAGATTTCTTAAGTTTTCATTTATTGCCTATTTTCTTTAAATCACTGAGCATAGTTTTAACAGCTATTTTACAACCTTTATGTAATAATTCCAACATCAGGATCATCCCAGGGTTAGGCTCTCTTGATTACCTTTTCTCTTGAGAGTAAGCCACATTTTGCTGGTTCTTCATATGTCTTTTAATTTTGAATTGTATCCTGAACATTGTCAAAGATATGTTGTAGAGATTCTGAATTCCGTTCTCTTTTTACAAAGTATGTGGATGTTCATTTAGCAGGCTCGTTAGAGTTAAACTTCAAACTTGGTCTTGCCAGTGGTTACACAGTAGTTATGATCTTAGTTTGGACTGGTGCAGTCTGCTCTCTTTATGCGTGGTTCAGTGGTCACCCACTGACTTGTCCAGAGTTTATGCACAAAGTTAGGGATTCCCATTTCATGTGCTCTTCTTTCTTGGATTTCTTCCACCCTCCAGTAGCCCTGGTTGCCCTTGAGACCTTCTCTTTTTTTCATGAGCCAGAAAAATGGTGAGCTATTTACAGGAGCTTTAGTTGACCTATGACACAAGCCAGCTGCAGCTATCCTTAGGGTAAAGCTGAAAAAAATGAGAATTTCCCCCATGCTGGCTGCTTCCTGTGAACTTCAACTCTCCTGTGAAGTGTGCTTGCTTTGGTTCACTCTCTAGGGTCCTTGGTTAGTTGGTTTTATGTATTTTTCCAGCACTTATAGTTGTTATCTGTAGGAGGATAATTTTTTTTGCTAGAAACAGAACTCTTGCTGGTGTATTTCCTATTTCCTTGATTTCTTCCTTCTATTTTGGGTTCAATTTATTCTTCTTTTTCTGACTCTTTAAGGCTGGAGAAGAAATCTTTTTTTTTCTTCTCAAACACCCGAAACTATAAATATTCCTTTAAGCACTCTTACTGATCCATTAAAATAGAATCTTGATTACTGAGTTTTTCAGCAACCCACAAATATTGTCCCTGAGGCAAGTGTCTCCCTATCTCACTCACCACACCCCAGTCTTATCAGAAGAACCAGTGGGGAGCCACTTACCAGAGTGGGCAAGGGCCCGGGAGCAGCCCAGTTGGAAGGCCTGGCTCCAGAGATGGAATGCTACCCAGAGGCATGGCAGGCTAGGTCATGATGTCAGGACAGCCTTCTGAGAGGTGGATGTGAAACCGGAGAAGTTCCCTTATCCCCCTTGCAGGGCATGTGACAGGGGTGTGGCTCGCTTCTTTGGAACCCCACTGTTCAGCCCCATAGGGGGAGCATGCAGATGAGCAGGTGCAGAGGTTGCGGGGAGCATGTTTGGGTTCCAACCCCATGGCAGTATCTAGGGGTGAGTGTTTACAACTCCCCATTACAAGGACAGAGGGCTTTCTGTATCCCAGGTTCTTACTGTATTGGAAGAATCAGATCACACGTGGGCTTAGAGGATGAGTGCGAGGTTTTATTGAGTGGTGGAGGTAGCGCTCAGTGAGATGGATGGGGAGATGGATGGGGAGTCAGAAGGGGGATGGAGTGGGAAAGCAATCTTCCCCTGGAGTCGGGCCGTCCAGCGGCTGGACTCTCCTCTGACCATCCCTGACTGAATTCTCTTCAGTGTCTATGTCATTCCACTGTCACTGGCCTGCGGTGTCTGCTGGTGTTTGCCAGTGTGTTCTTCCGCTCCTCTCAACGTCTAGCCACTCATGTCTGTGCCCACTATGGTCCTAGATTTTTATAGGCATAAGATGGGGGGAGGGGTGTGGCAGGCCAAAAAGCAACTTTTTGAACTCAAAACCAGAAATGCCTATTCTCATTTAGGTCCGTGGGCACGGGCCCGAGGGTAAAGCCCTCACCAGGGACTCTGCTCTTCTCTGCCCAGCACTTCTCTGCCCCCCATCCCATATCAGGTCCTGTGCACCATGGGGAAGTCAACAGAGTGGCAGGATCCCTTCCTCTAGAATCACATAGGCACTGTCAAGAAAGCCGTTCAGACAGGCAGCCAGCAGACCAAGCAGGAGTTGGCCAGGGTTGGGTGGTAGCATCCCAGACAGGAGAAGCGTAACCAATATCCCAGAGGCTGCAAGAGGAGGAAAAACCTTCAGCACTGGGGGATTGCAAAGAGTTCAGGATGTTTGAAGGTAGAGTGCAAGGGAAAGAGAAGACAAGGGAGGAGGCTACCAGGAGTCAGGTCAAGGAGAGGCATGAGTCCCATGTCTGGACACTTGCCCTTTATCTGGAGGTTGGGTTTTGAGTGAAAGAGTAATATGATCGGACTTCTATTTTAGAATGACCACACTGGGTACAGTGTGGAGAATAGATTGGGAAGGATAAAGACTAGAAACAGGGTAGCCAGTGTGAAATGTGCCTTTTTAAAAACATATATTGTTATGATGATGATGGTGGCCAGAACTAAGCACCGGGAGATTAGAATGGAAGAGAAGAAACTGACTTGAGAGCAATGCCGGGGGTAGCGTGGACAGGGATTTGTGATGAATTAGATACAGGTGATGAGGGAGTGGGAGAAAACAAGGGTAGCTCTCACGTTTCCGTTTCTGGCACTGGATGAGGAGAGGTTTGGGGAGAAATGCAACACTTAAGAGCATTATTCTCAAAACAATGGGGTGCGACTGTTGACTCAGTAAAGCAAAGCAAGTGTGGGGACCTCAGCTGGTGGTCCAGTGATGGATGCAGAATCACCTTGAGGCAACATACCTGAGTTGCTGGCTTGCCAAGCAAGGGTTTTCCCTAACCTTTATAGTAGGAGACCCAAAATGATGACAATGGCAGAGCCAGAATTATGAAAGGCATCTAGAAATCAATTATTTTCAAGTATCTCAGTGCTATTGAGAAATCAGCAAGCTTTGTGAGAGCAGTTGAGAGAGGAAGCCCAGTATATGATTAACTTGGAGAGGGCACAATTCGCCTCTGGCTATTTGAAAACCAGGTTTGAAAAGTCCTCTCCTGTTTACAAAATAGTGGAGGCAATTTCCAAGGAAGAATGTTCTTTGCTCTCTGCACTGAGAACCAGAAACTGTCTCCAAAGGAATGTCCACTAGCATAACTTCCCATGTAGCTATGGTCAAACTATAATGGAATGTCTGCTAGAAGTCAGCTTTTTCTGTCCATTCTGCAGAAATAGGAAATTCAGGACAGTTACAGTAACTCGGAGAAAGCTTCTGTCTCTTCGAAAGCAAAGAATTCTATTCTGGTTTATTTATATGAGTATGATTCTGATTAGAAGGAAGGTTAAAGGTAGATCAATTGGTGATGAAATGGATGGGAAAGAACAGTGTTATGGGTTGAATTGTATCCTCCCAAAAAGATATGTTGAAACCCTAACCCCCCCAGTACCTCAGAATGTGACCTTATTTGGAAATAGGATCTTTAGAAAGGTAGTCAAATTAAAATGAGGTCATTAGGGTGGTCCCTAATCCAACATGACTGGAGTCCTTATAAAAAGGGGACAATTTGGACACAGAGACAGGCACAAAGGGAAGCTGATGTGAGAACACCATGTGCACATGAAGACAGAGATTAGAATTATAGAATTATGCTCCTACACACCAAGGAGCTCCTGAGCCTACTAGAAGCTGGGAGAGACCAGCGAAAATACCTCCCTTATAGGCGTCAGAGGGAGCATGGTCCTCCTTCAGACTTTTCACCTCCAGAAATGTGATACAATGAATTGTTCTAAACCACCCAGTTTGCAGTTATTATGGCAGCCCTAGAAAAGTACAAATAACTTAGCTCTTTTAGGAATCTGCTTTTATTTCCTAGTACAATGTCCATTGCCAAATAAATATTAATGTGGAGACCACAACACTCCACGGACCTGTCTTGGAGATCAGGTGATTGTTAAAGTGACTGGGTAAATAATAAATGATGCGAGAAACCGCTTCAACTGATGATGAAATATGCACTTAAGGCTGTGATGATGTGCTTGCCTCCTGGCTGCCAACTCTTGCCCTGGGAAGCACTGAAATAGAAATTGTGGTTTCCGGCTCTGATTCCTACTGAGGAGAGATGAAGATGTTACAAGCCATTGACTCCTTAACCAGTGTACCTTGTCCAGGTCCAGCTCGCTACAAATCCTTCTTTCCAATGAGGAAGCCCCAGTATTTTATCCAGTTCCTTTCCTGCGTTGGCCAGCCTCTTTGCACTTGAGTTCCAGCCTTCATTTTTCTGTCCCTGCAGTAGGATTTTTGTCTTGCTTCCCTTCTTCCTGACTCCTATTAAGGACAGAGTCCTGCCCTTGATTTGGAGGCCCTGGGTCTTGGTCTCTGCTCCTGCAGCTCTACTTCCTTGATCTCCATCATGTGTTGTGGGTTCATACTCCCCTTCTCTCCTATTTGCGCCTCTTTATTTATCTGCTTGTGAAATTGAGAGATTTATAGGCAGGTCTTCCCTAGTGCCAAGAGCAATCTGTCAGAACATCTTTCTAGAGTCAGCTTCTAAGGACCCCCTTGTTCTCTTGCCCTGCGTTTCTAGCTTTGCTTGGTGTCTGGGTCTTGAGCCTTCCTGCCCCGGGCCTGGTCATTGTAATCGCAGTGACTGCTCATGCTGGGGCCACTCACCTGCTCCCTTTAGGCCCTGTAAGCTCAGTATTGGATTCCAGCCAGCTCCACTGATTCTGCAGTGTTTGCTTGTCTCTACAAAGCTCTCTTTGTCGCTTGACTCAATCAGCCAAGACCTTAAAATGATTACCTACCTTAAAGCTTCTCTGAGAAGCCCAGTATAAATCCTTACAAATCAGGTTTTTAGAACTCAGCAAAACATTCAGTTGAAAGCTCACTGCTCTATTCACAATGGGAGGCACACTGACAAAATCCCTTATTATTTGCATTGCTGCTCTTCAGCACGAATTCAACGCCCGCGAGTCGTCTGTGGTGACACCGCAATTCAACCACGGCTTTGTTTTCACTTGATGGAAACACTTGAGCACCAAGCAAATGCTGCTTTGGCTCCAAGACATCAACCACCAAATCACCTATGCTTTTTTGGATGCACCCTGTAATGGCCCACCTGGGAGGCAGGACAAAACACGGAGAGGAAGCCAGGCTTTCATGTTGGCCACTCCTGGCTTTACGCCTTGGTAGATGGGTAACTGGACAAATTACTTAACTTTTCTGAGCCTCATATGATGAAATCATAATGAATGTGAGGACTTTAGAACTGAATGCTTGTTCATCTTGACGTTTCTGTAGGATTTCTTAATTTTAGTCACCCCATGTCTAGTCTTTGGTCAACCATTTGTCTCTGCTTAGATGAACAGCAGGGATGTGGATTCTGTTTTTGTCTTGATGAATGGCATTCTTACTCCTCTGCCTTTTCCTTTTCAATTGATCCCTTCATATCTTCTCTACCTTCGAGATATTTATCTCATGTTGCCAGCCTCTAAATAACAGACCCTTTGAAGCACGTTAGGCCTTTAGGCAATTTATCCAGACTCCCAGTCTCATGCTTTCACCTGGGTTATCTCTTCTGCTATCACTTTTGCCCTAGTTTTGATCCATCTCACGTGGAAATCTGCTCCACCATGAGATTCACATGTTGTAAATCTTGGAGATAACACACTAGGCCAGAAGGAAAAAATCCAGACTGAGCATAGTGGCTCACACCTGTAATCCCAACACTTTGGGAGGCCAAAGTATGAAGATCACTTGAGCTCAGGAGTTCGACACCAGCCTGAGCAATAAGCTGAGACCGCATCTCTACAAAAAAATTAAAAAATTATCCGGGTATGGTGGCGCACACCTGCAGTCCCAGCTACTCAGGAGGATGAAGTCGGAGCATTGCTTGAGCCTGGGAAGTTGTTACAGTGACCCGTGATTGCGCCACTGCACTCCAGCCCAGGTGACAGAGTGAGATCCTGTCTCAAAAAAAAAAGAAAGAAAAGAAAAGAAGGAAAAGACCCAGATTGCCATCAATGGCTCGCTGGGTCACTCTGGAAGTGAGGTCAGTGGGCTACAGGGTCTTCTGCAAAGTATAGATAACTGCATACGTCCTTCCTCTACCCTTTCATTGGGTATAACATGGACTATTGAATATTCGAAGTTGTTTTTAGCATTCAGAGCCCTACAAATATGAATATTGCTTGCTCTCTGGATATCTAAGATGTGACCAGATGTCATGAGACTTGTGTGTTTTGGGGGGTGTGGGGCTTGTATGAGCAGAAGAGGCATGCTGGCAATAGAACATGCCACAACATATTTGAACATGTAGCAGGTCAGCCAGACTTACTGTGGGGGCAGGGGTAAGGAGAAGCACACTGTTCTGGGCTGCTGTGAGGCTGTGAGTCTGTTGGTCGTAGTGGACTTCTTTATTGCAGATCTTTAAATCACATGCTGAGTGGGCACGTTAAACAGAGTTTACAGAGAGGTACACTGTCAGAGCAAGTACAACTGCTAATAGAGTAGGTTTTAAATGCTCTCACTACAAAAAAGAAAATATGTGGGGTGATGGATATATCATTAACTTGATATAATTATTCTAAAATGTATATTAAAATATCACATTGTAATCCCTAACTATATATAGCTATTATTTGTTAATTAAAAATATATGTGGGCTGGGCGTGGTGGCTCACACCTGTAATCCCAGCACTTTGGGAGGCTGAGGTGGGCGTATCACCTGAGGTCAGGTGTTCGAGACCAGCCTGGCCAACATGGCGAAACCCTGTCTCTACTAAAAATACAAAAATTAGCTGGGTGTGGTGGTGGGAGCCTCTGATACCAGCTACTTAGGAGGCTGTGGCTGGAGAATTGCTTGAACCCAAGAGGCGGAGGTTGCCGTGAGCTGAGATCACACCACTGCACTCCAGCCTGGGCAACAAAAGGGAAACTTCGTCTCAAAAAATAAAAAATAAAAATAAAAATGTGAACAAATAAAAATGTGAAAATCTTAAAAAGAGTAAGAGTTTCTGGCAGACTCAATAGAGGCAAACTAAGAAAGATGCAGAAAGCAGCCCTTAGGACGGGTGAAAACACATTTAGATCACTCAAATACCTTATCAGCTAAGATTATCATGCAAGCATTAAATTCCAGTAAAGGAATAGACTAATTTAGAAAATAATCACTTGAACAATGTAAGAGTTTCTGGGAAGAATATGGACTTTTGCATGAAAAATTAAACCATGAAAGTTGTTTGTCTAACATTTATGAAGACAGGATTTCTCAGAAGGGAAATTATGCCTGCCGGGATGTTGCGTATCCAGCCCAGAATCAAAGCTTCCCATGTTGCTATGACAAATTCCCTTATTCTCTGCCCCAAGGACATGGTGTGGTGAAAGCAATGCTGCCTTATGGCTTGGATATGGTTAGCTCAGTTCTCAGCCAAGGTCACCCTGGAAGGACAATTGACGCTTGAGATAATGGGGTAGAAAATAACATGTGTCTGAAGACTTCCATGCAAATTAAAATCAATAAAATGTATCTCACCGGCTAGCTTCATGACTGTGTTTCAGATGACTGTGCACTTTCTAGAAAACATTTTGCCTTTTTGTTCAAACGGTATCCTCAAAGATGACTTCCTACTATCTGCATCAGCCTTGTTTATTTCTAGCTGTCACATGCTCCCTCCAAGAACAAAGCTTGGCCACCCTGAAGAATGTTACAAAGAATGAGCCAAGACTCCAAAGGAGAGGGCTCTAAGAGAGACACTCTGGAATGTTCAGAGCTGTGGCAACTATCTTGTTGCATGTGTGTGTAGTTTTCTCAGGAAACTGCTTGGAGGATAACTACTGCCATTTGGATGCATACCTTGGCTATGTGGGTTTTAATTAGGTGTGCCGCTTTAGAGTCACACCCATACTAATGCCTGTAGGACTTATGTAGTTAAGTGTTTTCTTTCTTTTAATCCATCCAAGTAAAGGAGCAATAGCACAAAACGCACTTTGGTAAGGGTTGCAGTGCTGAAAGGACGTCTGTTATTAAATGGTTGCTTGATTTTTAATCATTGACTAAAATGAAATAATCATTCTGAAGCAGGAGAGCATCAGACAGAAAAAGAGAGATGAGGCTGGACACAGTGGCTCACACCTCTAATCACAGCTACTCAGGAGGCTAAGGTGGACAGATCACTTGAGGTCAGGAGTTTGAGACCCACTTGGCCAACATGGTGAAACCCTATCTCTACTAAAAATAAAAAAATTAGCCAGGTGTGGTGGCACACACCTGTAATCCCAGCTACTTGGGAGGCTGAGGCAGGGATTTCATTTTCTATTCAGTGATTGGAAAGAAGCAAAATACATTTCTTTAGGTACTGATATACAGTAACGCCATGATAAGTTTTTAGGACCTAGTCATCCCCACATTATTGTGATTGTCATCACTGGAAAAGGTTATTTCAAATAAGTTCACCTCTGAACTTTCTAAGGACATATTAGATTTTTGTCTGTCAGAGCACCACTATAACACCATTACCATTCCAGTGAAACAAAAAGAAACTCAAGACTGTAAAATTAGCTTTATAGTGTTTGCCATTGTTTCACAAGTTACAGTAATTCCATTTATCGGAAGAGAAAAAAAAGGTGATGGAGACACATATGGAAATAAAGGATTTGACAAATAAAGGGATGAATTCATAACATACAAAAGTAGATATTTAAAGCTGTCTGGTCATTGTATGATTGGGTTCAGTGATGACAGAGTATCCACAGTTAGTGTGAGATTTCCAACATACACCAAATAGTAGCTCAGCCTTGAGAAACATGAACCACCATTCTGCTGGAGCAAATCCAAGCTTAAGACTTGCTTAAGAGCCATGGGAAAGCAAGGACATATATCTTGCAACACTGTATAAGGATCAGATGTGGTTCTATATATAGCAAGAGACCGAAGTGTGATCAAGATTTTGGTAAGTACACACTGCCAGGAGTTACAAGTAGTGGGATTGTTTGCATATAAAATCTGCATGTCATTTGGGATTTCCATCACCATAACATTCCCATGGATTTCATTAAGTAGCATTTTGGAGTCCATCCTTCTGGAATGGAGATTCTGTTTACAAAAGCCTTATTTTTGTAACTTACAATTCCATGACACCTTACAGAAATAATTCCTCAAAAATGGATCCAAGTCGGCTGCTATCCTTCCTCTCCTGGCTGCTATGTAACACTTCGTGTCAGCACACAAACACAGCTTCCTTTTGTGATCTGGAGGTTTGTTTTTGTAAAAAGCCGCTGATACAGTCATACTTCCTGTAATGATTTGATTTAATACGACACCCTTAATCCTGAGATTTGATTGCAGATGAAAGAATACAGCTAAAACTACAGTGAATGAAAAAAAAATCTTCCCTTTGAACTTCCCTCCAATCAACTTCTTGGAAGCTCTTTACTTTTCTATATTAAGTAAATTTGCATAAAGTAACAGTCAGCTGAGAGATCACGCATTTCCTAGCTCAGAGTCAACAACTTCTGATTTTTTTTTTTAAGGAAATAGATACTCTATAATCAACTATAGTAATTCCCTTGGAGTCTAATTTTGAGTAGATCTAACTTTTATTTACTTAAATATTTTTGAGGGTGAAATTAGAAATTTTAAGTAGGTGGGAAGGCATGGACACTAGGTAAGATTTGGCCTTGAATAAAGATAAAATTAGAGCTAAGTACTACATCATGTGGCAAGGGTTGCTAACCAAACAAAACTTAGTGATGGACTTTTAGGAGGACTCTTTTGTAAAACCATCAGCCTAATTCTGCAAGTGAGGCTTGAGAATCTGGGCTCCTGTGCACCCACATGGAGGGCGACTTTGAGCCCATCCTTCTAGGGTGATGCCCCAGGGAAGACCATTCCTCACTATGGAGGCTCAGACAGTGCACGCTGCTCCACACTGCACACATGACTGTCAAAGACCGGGTTCCCTGTGTTCAGCTGAAATTTTCCCTTGATAATTGGGCAAGCCAGGGAAATATGTTTCTGGAATACTCCCCGCCTCTACTACTAGTTGTATGAATATCATAAACTCCAAGTAAAGAAGCATGTATTTCTCTTGTAGAAATGGGCATAGTTTGGGATTATGTGAACACTCTTTGTAAGTTTGTCAGATTTGGCAAATAACTATTCAGGACAGGAGTTTCAGTTAAGTTTGAAGATTTGTCTAATTTCCAAGGCAATTTTGTAATATATGGGGGAAAAAAAGGTTGCACGTAAGACATTTAAGGCATCCTTAAAAAGTCTACACAAATCAAAAATTACTCCATATAGGACATATTCTGCACATACAGATTGCCTGGCAGCCCTAGCTCTCTGGCATTATATTCAGATTACAAAGACTTTACCTACATATATGACATTGTTGGCTTTTATACTCGTGTATCAGTTCTGTCCTTTGACTTCCACCATCCATTCTTATAATTTTTATTAGCTATTAACTATCAACTCCAATCAACCGCCTTCTCTTGGTCTTCTATTTTTACACACTGCCAACATAGCGATTGAAAAGTAAAAATTCCTGCCCTCAATATGTGGATATCTGAATGTCCATAAATTCCTAATTTGATTTTGAATTGATTATTTTTTAACCCACCAATCTATTTGACTTTATAGAATGAACAGCAAATATGAAGAAACAGTCAACTAAGCACATATGATGCTGAAAAGAAATTGGGTGCAAGATGAGGAGGGCCATAGGGTTAAGTGAAGTGAGGTGGCTGAAGGTCTAGTTTTGCCTCATGTTTCTTTTCTTTTCTTTTCTTTTTTCTTTTCTTTTTTTTGTTTTTGAGATGGAGTTTCACTTTTGTTGCCCAGGCTGGAGTGCAGTGGCACGATCTCGGCTCACCGCAACGTCCACCTCCTGGGTTCAAGCGATTCTCCTGCCTCAGTCTCTTGAGTAGCTGGGATTACAGGCACGCGCCACCACACCTGGCTTGTGGGCGGGCAGATCACGAGGTCAGGAGATCGAGACCATCCTGGTTAACACGGTGAAACCCTGTCTCTACTGAAAATACAAAAACAAAATTAGTTGGGCGTGGTGGGGGGCGCCTGTAGTCCCAGCTACCCGAGAGGCTGAGGCAGGAGAATGGCGTGAACCCGGAAGGCGGAGCTTGCAGTGAGCCGAGATCGCGCCACTGCACTCCAGCAGCCTGGGCGACAGAGCAAGACCCAGTATCCAAAAAAAAAAGATAAATTGAAGTGTAAAGTGTATGCAGTTAATCATTTAGAATTGAATGTTAAGCTTTTGACTTTCAAGTGTAAGTCAGTCTTCCCAGGGGAAGAAAATTAAGAGACTCTTGTACCTACCCAGAGTTTAACAATCCGAGACTAGATTTCGAGTGCGCACCACAGAACTTGGAAATCAAGACTGGAAATGCTAGTACCTTTCACTTAAAAAAAATGCATCATGGAAAGCTATGATAAAACTAGTTATTTCAGAAATTCAATAGAAGAAAAGTCTAGCAAGAATGAAAGCCAAAATTGAGAGCCTGAGAGTCTTCACTGTACCATGTGGTCAAATGTCTGACCTTTTGAACATCATGACAGCATGTAGAACCAAACCTAGTCAAAGGCCTAGCGCTTTCATTTTTCTCTTCTTTTCTCTTCTTCTCCCTCCAGCTGGGCATATATATTAAAGACTCAAATAAGGGAGACAGAATAATACTAGAGTGCAAGTGCCACTATTTTTTCATGCTGGAGTAGAAATGCCACCTTAAAAATATATCTTCGTTTACATTTCGATAATATTGAAATGACAGTCTATTAAAAATTGGGAAATTTAATTCAAATAAAAATCCAACAAAATAGCTGTTTTGATTTATTAAATATCTGATTCATTCATTCATGGCATTTTTTTTTCACCTTAAACCAGCTCTTTAGATTTCTGGACACTCTGCATTGTGTTGCAATTTCCCCAGGATAAAAAAGGGAGCCAATGCATGACTCCCAACCCCATCCCAAAGGAGTGGGGTTGGGTGACTCAGTGCTTTGCTGTGCAGAGCCACCGTCCGCCAGGCACCATGTGAGCGCTGTCTATTTTATTGCTGAATAAGACGTGGCTTGTGGGGCACACGGATTTACTGCTGTTGACTCTGTGGTTTCTCAAATGGAACACAACGTTTTTTAATGGTCTCATTGAGAAAACCTAACACATTAGAAATGTTTCAAAATTCAAAAGCCTTTTTGGGTCAGGAATACTCCACTACTTTGGCTCCTCCTTAGTTGGGTGTTGAGCGCGAATCTGTTTCAAGCAGAAGACTGACCAGATATAATAAATTAAGTTTGCTATCTAAATCCTTTGTTAGCATAGTAACACGAAAGTATTACGTACAAAGTAATAATAGTTAAGGTTCCAGGAAAATGGTAAGTTTCAAATCAGATACAACTTCAGAGCTATTTATTGAATATTATATGATTTGTTGACTTACACATATATTGGTTTTTAAGACACTCTTAAAAACCAGACACTCTTAAGGCACTCTTAAGACCAGATATTCAGATAAATTGAAACAACTATTTTGTTTGATTTTTATTTGAATTAAATTTCCAATTTTAATAGACTGTGATTTCAATATTATCTAAATATAAATTAAGATATATTTTTAAGGTGATATTTCTGCTGCACTATTTGTTTTGAGTGTGTAGAGCAAAAGATAAGATGATCAAGTCTTCCAAATTTGGCTGAAATTGATATGCTAAATGACAATACAAAATTTTTTTTGGATCTTATGCTACGTCATTGTACCATATACAATATAAATGAACACGATTTTTAATCAGCATCACATTCAAATTAGCATTGATATAAATACTGTGAAAAGAATTTAATAGTGCAACAGAAAAGGTGTAAACATGCCCGTGGCATTATTTTGTTTTATTATACCACACTATACAGTAAAAATAGCAAGTATAATAACTAAAAGAGATGATATCTAACTACACTGACATGTAATATTTTTTAAGGAATGGAGATCTAAAGCAACCTTCCATAAAATTATCAACAGACAAGGAAAAAAAACCATCTAAATAATTAAAGACAACATCCTCCCTCTCGTTCATGGATTAAGGGCATTCTTTAAACTTTCACAAACTTTACTCCCACTATCCTTACACCTGCCTTAAACTACTTCAGTTCCAAGCCAGGGGTTTTAGCCACATTTTCTGTTTAATGGGAGGACATTTGCAAATGCAGTAACATCAATATATATCCAGATTTGCTGTAATCTATACCATCATTTCACTGATAACCTGAATCCACTTTATTTTCCCCATTTTCTCTGAGTCCCAGTGTTCATATTTTTATAGAACTAGAACCAAATAGACATGAACATATTTGTCAAGGACTTGCTGTCTTAATCACAAATGTCTTTCACTGATGACTACCATGATTACGCTTGAAGAGCCAGGGCCTGTGTGTGTGTGTGTGTGTGTGCACGTGTGTATGTGTGTGTGCATGTGTGCGTGTGTGTGCGTGTGTGACTGTGTGTGTGTTTGGTGGGGGAATCATGCGTACATCTTTGTATGTATGCAGGGGCTGAATATTCATGGCCACATTCTGCTTGAGTGAATGCACAAACCTGTCTTTGTTTGAATGAAATGAGAATTCACCTTTTGGACATTTAACCAGTCTAGCCCATTTATTTTTTGCCTCAAAAGAATGCAGGGCACTAGACCCCTGAATCTGGCCCGGAGCAAAATGTTACCTCTTGGTATGAGCTTTATTTAAATAGCAGAGGTATTCTTTACAGGCTTGAGATTTTCAAATCTTGTTCATGCATCAAAGAGTCATCTTGTTTATGAGCTTCTTACCTTCAGCTCCTCTTCTTCCTCATGGCCCCACCAGACCTTACAAACTTCAGCATCTGAGAACATTTCCTGTATTGTCAGGCAGCTGAATTTTTCTTTTGTGCTAACTGTAATCAGCAAGCATGACTGAGACAACAATTACTCTCAAGAGCTTTATTTTGCTCTTGGAATGTCAGGGGATAATCCTATGTAGTTCCTTTATGGGCAAGGCATTTTAATAGATAAGAAATGAAATGGCTGAAAGAAATATTGGCCAATAATAATGAAATGAAGAGAGGCCAGGTCTGGATGCCACAGGGATATGGGACCCACAGAGTCAGTTTTCCACATGGCTTCAGAAAGTTGCTTTGAAAACGATGTCCAGAGCAGAGCTTTTGAACTTTCATTTGTACACAAATCATCTGGGGTTCTTGTTAAGATACAGACCCCAATTCTGTAAGTCTGGCTGGGACCTGAGAATCTACACATTACTAATAAGCTCTCAGATGGTGCTGATGTGGCAGGTCTGTGAACCACATTTTGAATGGAAACATTTTGAATGGAAAGAGGATAGTAGATTCAAAAAAAAAAAAAAAATAGAGGAAACAATGGCATCAGCCCCATTTGTGTAGGTTTCCACAGTTGTGAATTACAGATCTGATCAGTATCCTTCCATACAATTCAGTCCACTGAAGAAAGGTAAAAATGAAATTGCTATATTTTGTGAACATAGAGTCTCTCTACCTCCTTTTAGGTATTACCACATAGACATAATTAGATATAATATTTTTCCTGCTTGAACAAAAACAGCATGTTTTAAAGCAGTGAGATCAATGAATACTGAACCACAATTCAACTCTCAGCCATAAGGCCATTGGTTAAATAAATATCTTGTATTACAGCTAATAATTTTGTATAGAAATACATTTCCTTTTAATGTCAGCATTGCTAAATGTCTGTTTATCTAACAGGACATTATTCCAATTGCCCTACACCAAGCTCTTAGAAATGCAGCTTTATTTTATACAGTTTGAATTATGAGAGTTCACTTTCAGACGAAGCACTTAACAGGAAATCTCTCAAACACAGAAATGCTGGTTTAGCCACAAGATCAAAGGAAAACATTGATTTTGTATGTCCGTGCAGTTTTTGAGAGTGCGTCTACCCATTTGCATTTTCACAGCAATCTTTGTGTTTGAAGGGAGTTCTGATGTGGAAATAGCTTGCAGAGTTAAACCTGGATGGCACCCCTGTGATCAGACATTGCTCTGTTGTAATAAAAGTGTCCTCAGTTCTCTTTCCCTCTGATCCTCCTGCCTGTACTTCTCCTCAAGTTGCTGTTTCTCAGAATCTGCACAGTAAAATGTGCAATGTGGGCTCTTCCGAATCTGTTCAAACTGACTGAAATCAGCCACATATTTTCCATTTTTGGAGAGAGATACCACAGGCACAAACTCAAAACCCCAGTAGATTTCCTCTGGGATATAAGATGTTCGGCTCTGGCAGACAGCGCTGGTGGATTCCACAGTGGCATTGAGGAGGACCACAAGCTCAAACTCCTTCTCCTTTAGGTTTTGGGGTGTGAGGTCTCTCAGGGGGCTTGTCTCATCCAGCACGTGGTAGAATGTCATGGGCAGAATGAGGAAGGGGCTCTCAGAGGAGGAGTCCACATGGAATTTGACAGTGGCTTGGTTGAGGAGAATCCGCTCCCCCTCCTTGGTGACGTGGGTCTGCAGGAGCTTGCCAGAGAGCTGGCACTGAATCAAGAGGCTCTTCCTCATATTGGCTACCTGAATCACCAAGCACAGCTTCCCATTCTGCTTGGTGATGACTGCACAGTGGCTGAACTTGATGGTCTCAGCCCGCTTTTTGGGTCTCGCAATTTTGGCCAGGAAGGTTCCGGTGATGAAGATCTCAATCAAGGTCGTGATGACCAACTGAGCAACCAACAGGAAGATGGCATGAGGACATTCCTCTGTGATGGAACGGACTCCATAGCCAATGGTTGTCTGGGATTCCAGGGAAAAGAGAAACGCCCCAGTGAGAGAGTCCACTTTCATGATGCAGGGGGTATGATTTGAAATGGGCTCACCGGGTTCTAAGTCCCCGTGAATAAACGCGATGGCGTAGTAGATGACTCCAAAAAGGAACCAGGTCATCACAAAAGTGGCGGCGAACAGGGTGAGTTTGTATCTCCACTTCATGTCTATCACTGTGGTCCACAGGTCTTGCAGGTACAGTAGGTATATACCATCCACTTTGTCAATTCTCACATTGCTGTGCCCACTCTTGGACATGACACGGGGTCTGTTGGCCTTGAGCCCAGTCCCAGCAGTGTGCTTCACCAGGGGGGTGCTGGACATGCCGATGTGAATGGCATCCATTGCCAGGCTCTGGAAACACTTAGAGAAATGACAAAGATGTTCCATTATCGCCATATGTGGTGGAACTTCCAGAGAATAGAATCGTCATGTGAATGTACATGGAAGTACACAAGAAAGGAGAATTCTGAAGGCAAGATTAACTGATCTATACTCAGGTGGTCGGTAGGGCAGAGTGAGGAGCAGAGGCTTTGCAGAAAAGCAGACCAGGATTAAATGCTGACTCTGTAATTCATCAGCTGTGTGACCTGGAGAAAGCTACTTAACCTCTCTGGACCTCTGCTCTCCAATGTTTAAAATGGCAATACAACCTATTCCTCAGGGGTTTTGTTACTATTAAATAAGGTAAAGTGTTAAAACAGGGCCTCGTATTTCAAAAAAATAATGTTATGCTGTTTTTGGTGATAACAAACTCTTATGCATATATCTCATAGAGTAATATGTTTACTTATATTCAGCTACCATGTATTCCCAATTATAGAAAATGTAAAATTATTTGACTGAGTGTAAATCCAGTACTGCTATAACTAAAATCTACCATCCATGAAACAGTTCTTGATATGGAGAATGTTAGTATACATTTTTAAAACTCAGTAGTAATGCATTTTTTAAAACCTATTTTTTGCATGATATTCTTTGTAATAGCAATTCGTTTTCCCCCTAATCTAATGAATAATTAAGAATCTACAACCTCTCCTAGTTTTGTTATGACTTTGGAGAAAACTCAGTTTGAAACAACCCAAAACATTCTTATAGCAAATAATTAGGCTTTATTAATGGCTTGATCAATATGCTGGTTATTCTTGGAAAAGTGCTACCAATGTCATTTTAGACATGATATTTAGGTATGGCACCAAAATTCTACCTTACTCCTTAGAATTAAGCAGAACCAGCAGGAGAAATCTATTTTAAAGAGCAAATGAAAAAGTCAATAAGTGTAGGCATCTAATATTATAGTAGGAAAGACCTACCTATAAGAAGTGCTGGGCTTCCATGCTCAGCCCCAGGGAATGCTCTGCTCCATGTTAACAGCCGGGAACAAGCTGTCTGTGAGGCCCCTAGCATCTTCTAGTACCTGCCTGGTGACTGACATAAATTTCCCCCACATTCCTTGAAAAAAATAATGTGGGTGATTACAGAGTAACTTTACCTGAGTGGCATGTTTTTCTTCACCTCGTTGGTATTTTAAGAATTAAAAAACTTCCCTTTTATTAAGGAACTGATATACAGATTCATGCATTGCTCTTTCTGTTAGAGCAGTATTATCTCAATAGAAGTTTTGAAAGTAATCCTCTGGGCAAATCCCTTCAAGGAAATGGAAACTGTATCCATTAGCAGCAAACACCTGTTCAGGATGCAATGGGTCCGCTGGGCATTTTAATTTTCCTGTTACATTATTAAGAGTGTGTTATTTAATAAATGCCCCCTTGAAATTGATTTTTCTTTAGAAAGTCGTGTTTTCATTTTTGTTGCAAAGAAGAGCCATAAATTATTCAAAATTTGTTTACCTTGAAGCAAATTCCGCTGTTCTTGGGATCAAGTTAGAAGAAAAGTACAGGACATAATTGATGAACTAGGGCCTTACTATACCCTCAGTAACACTTCTCAGTGTAACGAAGAGGAAAGTGACCACAATAAAGGTCTGGAAATGAAACGCCATGCTGGCATGCCCAAATGCACAGACAAACTTGTAACATGAGCACCAGCAGAGACAAATGCAGCCTGTCTGCAAGTGACTGCATGCATTTTTTTTAAGCTGCTGAGGAAACTGCATGCCATTCAATCCACTGAAATAAAAACAGAAGCTTAAGTTTTCCAGTGTGAGTGATACACAAGTGTCCTGCAGGCACTCAGCCCTCTGCCAGATTCTGGAAAGCTTGGCCCTGTTTTTATGAAGGCAGCACCATGAAGCTTCTGTTTTAAACTCTCTTTCAAAGGGGCAGCAAGCCAGGCTTGGGATGAACTGGATCTGTTTCTTCTTTCTGCTGAGAGAGCTTTTGCTGCAGTCCTGTGTATCTAGTGCTGGAGTTAATGGCATCTATCATACCTCCTATCAAGGCTTGATGGACAGAAATCACAGGACAAGACCTAGAGCATCTGGGTGTGTTGGGGGCAGCATTTCTCAGTGGGAAAGAGAGCAGCTGGCAGTCAGCAGTCAAAGGGCGCCATGGCCCTTTCTGTCCTCCTCCCTCCCTCAAGTGTGTGATGCCCTCAGAACCGTCTACTACCTGGTCACTCACTCCGCAGGTCAGGTGTCTTCTTCAAGGCAGGTAGAAGGTCCTCGCTCCCCTTCACCCACCTGGCTACCATGGGATTCTGCTACTGCCTGAAAGAAAGAGGGACACATGGATTCACAGATGGTTACCAAGTGTACCCCAGTAAAACTGACCCCCGATGATTTTCTAAGAGTTACGCCGTGGCATTTACCTTCCAATCCCTGGAAATCTGGCACAGTGCACAGAATAGGGTAAAGGTTCAAGGAACGATTTAAGAAGGAAGCTGAACCCCAACCACAGCCCTCACCACACAGTTCCCAGCCCCTGGAGGGAGCTCCGTAGCAAAACACCCTGGAAAGAGAGGGTTAACCCACCCTCATTGGAGCCCGCTATGAACTGACCAGCACACGGGGAGGCAGGAAGGGGAAGTGCAGGGGAAGTAAACAGTGAGCACTGGAAGGGAAGAGTCTAGAATATTTTTACCGCCTGTGGAAATGCATTGCTACTGTTGAGTCATAGGACATTAGAGTGGAAAAGATTGTCAGAACCATCCCACTTGACACAGCTGGGTCCTGGCAGAAAGAACAAGGTCCAAAGTCTTTGGAAGCTAGCCCAGGGTTCCTGTCAGTCCACCACAAAATCCCCTGAAACATCCACAGTTTCATGTAATCTCCTTTAAACTCAAGAAGTTCTTTTGCATCTACTTTTTGAAAATAATTCTTCCTAAGCTATCTGCCTATCTATTAATCCATCTTCTATCAATCTATTATCTATCAATTATCTCTCTATCTAATCTATCATCTATTATCTATCACCTATCAATCTATTACCTATCAATTATCTATCTATTTATTACCGGTCTAAATATCTACCTACATATTACCTATCATCTATCAATTATTGATCTATTACCTATCAATTAGCTATCATCTGTATCTCTCAATCATCCGTCTACACCCGTATATTTTTATGTCTGTCACACACACATAGGGCACACTTCCTACGTTTCTTCTGATCTGCCAATTATTTACAGTTATTATTCTCTTATACTTAAAGTATTCCCAATTAACCTGCACATAGTCGTACAGGCTGGATCCTGCCAGTGTGGCCACAGCATGTTTGGCAAATGACCTCTTTGTCATTGCTCTATTAAGACCCAGAATCTTCTTTGTGCCCATCAATCTTACCATAGGCTTTATGAATTGCACTTCATCATAGGCTCTTAATTTATAGAATTTTATTCCTCAGCAGACTTCTTTCATGAAGTTTAATTCATTGTTGATACATACTCTTATTTCATATAATTTTATGTTACTGCTTTAGGTTTTATTCCCTTAGTGATTGTTCAATAGACTTGGCTTAACGTCTAACATGGTAAGCGACAATAACAGTTTCCCAAAAGATAAAAACACAAAGAATGAGAGAAGAATATTTTCTTCTAATTTCCCCTATCTTAACCTTTTTCCCATTAAAAAAAAAATGCAGCTTGCCACCAGTGCTCATTTAATTTTACATAAACATGCTTTTCGAGGCTGAAGCAAATCTGATTGATTTTCAATGTGAAAATAAAATATAAAAATCATTCTTGGAGTTATTTCTAAACAGAACTAACATCAGAATCATCTGAATCATCAGAATTGTCTATTTCGGAAAAATTGGATTCATCAAATGAATCTTTGGCCAACAACTGTTGGAGATCGACATTAACATCATGTGTAGGAATGCTGTGTTTTCCAGGACTTGACATTTTCAGCGATCAAGAATTACTATATTTTGTAAATAAAAATACCACTACTAAAAGCAGAATGCTATAAATAGAATGTTGTCTTTTGTTTCCAAAGTTGATATACTAGAGTGACATGAAAATAATAATAAAAGTGATACACTGTGTGGCAAGATCATCTCCAGGTAAACGTTGCAGCCTCAAGTGCTGCCAGTAAGTATTCTCAGGGCAAATGAGAAAAGGGTTAATCCTCCCAGCTAAGCAATATTTCATATAAACCATTAGCAGTTTTCTTTAATTTCTGAAAATAATGTTTATTTCTGCAGTTTTTGTTATATCGTTTCAGTTTGTGGGTTGGGGTTGCAATTCTTAGAATGGCGATATCTACCTAAGTGAAGTTCTTACAACTATTGAATGGATAGGTCAGTATTACTTTCTCCTATTTCAAACCAGTAAAAGACTCACGGTCTGAGGTCACTGAGTGCTTATGCTGTGAGCATTTGTTTTCTGAAGTTAAAGGAAAGAAAATAAACACACTCCGAAACAGAATGAAACAGAAGGCACATTGAAAAAGGTACTTAGCTATATGGAGAACTACACTTCCAGTGCTGGGGACACAGCAAGGATAATGGGAAATGGAAGGGTGGTACCCATTGCCATCTTGAGGGAGGAAAAATATTCCATCAAAGACAGAGGCTCTTATAAGGATGAACAATCCAAAAACCCACCACAGCAAGCGGGAACACACTGTTCCATCAGAGAAATCAACCTGGAAATGACCAGAAAGCTACCGGACCAGTTGGAAGAAATATATAAGCAAATAATAGGCAAGAATGGAGCTAGAGTGGCCCACGGTGGGAAAGATGCAGATAAATAGTAACTATAGCAATAATAAGATAATGTGATAAATATTCAGAGAAGTAATGATAGCAATAAAGGTTCAAATCAATAATGACAGTCATCATCATCATAAATAGATAACACTTAAACCACCACATGCCTGCCACCATTCTAAGTGCTTTCCACATGGAAACTTATTTAACCCTCACACCAACCCTGAGAGGTAGGCACCATCATTATCCCCATGATGAGGAAACTGAGGCACAGAGAGGGTAAGTGACTCGCCCAAGTTCCCAACAGCAGACATAGGGCAGTGGTACATTCCACAGCAAGGCTCTTGCGCCCATGCCTGCAACCGCCCTGACAGAGGGGCTCAAGCTTAGCCGCATCAGAATCACCTGGAAGGCTCGGAGTTGCTGATTCAGTGGGTTTGGGGTGAAGCCTGAGAATCTGCACATCTAACAAGTCCTCGGGTGATGCTGTCTCTGGTGCTCCAGGAACACACACTGGGAACCACACGTGATATACGGTTTCCCCTTGACAAAGAGTCTTATGGCTCAACTTTCCCTTAGCATCCTAAAATAACATCATTTCACAGAGGCACTGAGAACAGCTGTGTATCCACTCCAAGAATGCACAACCTCTGCCATCCTCCCATAGTTCAATGCCAACTACCCAGGGACTCAAGGTCATGAATGTTTTAAAGCAGGAATATATGGAGAACCTGATCAAAACTGTAACATATTACTAACATGTATTATTATAAATGTTAATATAAATAGTATATGTTGTAGAATATATAAGCATGTATTATAATATTTATAGCTATAGGAAATATATATATAATATAAATAATTCTAGTAAAAACATTAGCTAAAATTAAGTTCAGATAAATCTTTAACTCCCACAATAGATTTTCAGCCCTCATTTATGCTAGTCAGCCCGTGTGTACATGCTATCACTTTTCTCTAAGTCTCAAAACTGAGCTCCTCCAGATTGGAGAAAGGGGAACCTTTCTATGCTGCTGGTGGGAAATTAGTGCAGTCACTATGGAGAACACTACGGAGGCTCCTCAACAAACTAAAGTGAGAATTTCCATAAGCTCCAGCAATTCCACTACTAGGTTTAGATCCAGAGGCAATGAAATCAGTATCTTGAAGACACACCTGCCCTCCCATGTTCATTGTAGCACTATTCACAACAGCCAAGATGTGGAATCCACCCAGTGTCTAACAATGGATGAATGGATAAAGAATATATGGTATATACACAATGGAATATTATTTAGCCATAAGAAAGAATGAAATGCTGCCACGTGGATGGAATAGAAGGCCATTATGTTAAGTGAAATAAGCCAGGCACAGAAAGACTCATATCGCATGTTCTCACGCATATGTGGGAGCTAAAAAGTAGATCTCGGCTGAGCATGGTAGCTCACGCCTGTAATCCCAGCACTTTGGGAGGCCGAGGTGGGCAGATCACGAGGTCAGGAGTTCGAGACCAGTTCGACCAACATGGTCTCTACTAAAAATACAAAAATTAGCCGGGCGTAGTGGCGGGCGCCTGTAATCCCAGCTATTCAGGAGGCTGAGGCAGGAGAATCACTTGAATCCAGGAGGCAGAGGTTGCAGTGAGCCAAGATCGCGCCACTGCACTCCAGCCTGGGCGACAGAGTGAGACTCCGAGACTCCGTCTCAGGGAAAAAAAAAAAAAAAAAAAAAGGTGGGTCTCATGAAAATAGAGAGTTTAATAGTTACCAGAGACTTTGAAGGGGGATGAAAGGGAAAAAAAGAATTGAAATGTGTTTATTATCACTGAACTGTACACTTGAAATGCTAAAGATGGTAAATTACATATGTATATTGTACCTCAATAAAAGGATTTTTTTCAAAAGTATGCATAAAAGGGGGATGGTCCCACTGTCACATGGATGCTTTGATAGGGAAAATAAATTCAGTTTAAGAATGATGTTTTTTTTTATTCCAAGTAAGTACAACATTGATGTCTTTAAAACTTAGAGCTCTCTTAGGCCAGATTTTGAAGGTTTTCAATTTGCTCATCTTGAGAAACCTTCATTCTGCATTTCACAGTGAACTAACAAAGCAAAGGCCCCATAGAAAAAACATTTCTCACTTACAGAAAAATGGGGAGACAGTGGCTCCCCAAAACCGGGGTTCCTCAACTAGGCCTTCAGCGACCTCATTCCACGTCTTTTAACCAGGGTGATGAGGCATAAAGAGTGAAATATAAATCAAATCGTAACTTTGGATTTCCAGACTAAAATTAACATGTGGTGGCTCTCACTTTTAAGCTCTGAAAAAACATAGCTTCCTGTTTGTAAGAAAAGTTGCCTTAAAAGCTTTTTTGCTTTTTTACATGTCGAATATTTCTGACAAATTAATTTTTCAATGATCTCTTTGTTCAGAAATCAAAAATGCCTGGATTAAATTTGACTTTAAGTATCACAGTTTTAAATATTAAGTAGAAAAAAAATGCTTGACAAGAATCTACTTGGGGTTCACTGAGCTCAGGAGGCTTAAAACAATTGAGAATAAAGGCTTAGCTCTCCTCCTTGGGCTCCCTCGACTGTGGTCACAGGAGGACATGCACCACGACCTTTGGCCTTGGCCTTGGGCCATTTTCCTCCTTACCCTACAGAGCAGTGAAGGATCTGCTTTAAAGGCTGGTCTGACTGTTCAAAGTTCAGCTTTTAACTCATCCATACCAGCCAAGGGCACAGATAGCTTTGCCAAGTGGCCTCAGAAACAGACGTGTTCATTGAAAACGAGCAAGGTGGACAAAGTGGATTCTCAGCAGATTCCAGAGGGCAATCCTTTGGTTTGTATCTCCTGGGGAAATTCTACTTTCCTTCTGCAAAAGCACTTTTTCCTTAGACTACTGAGGACTGAAGGATGGCCCAGAAAGAATGACAGCTCCTTGGAGGCTGCGGAATAACTCATTCTCCTCCAGGGGAATTATCAGGATTTCAGGCGAAGAACAGGTTGAGATTACAGGACACTTGGAAGCTAGTTTCCTTTCAGTGACCTGTGTCTGGAAGATGTGTTTGAACTTGGAAACTATTGGTAGAGCTGTGACAATTTGGGAGGTTGTGGTTGATGTACATTGCTCCCAACTATTTGCTGTGCCTCTCGGCTGGGTCCATCCACAAAGGATCCTTCCCCGGGACTTTCATTGCCGGGGCGTAGCAGGGGTGGGGTGTGTGTTTCGTACTCCCTTGTGTCAGGTGTGGCCCTGTCACCTGCTTTGGCCAATGGAGTGTGAACAGCAGTGACCCACACCATGCCTGAAGAGAGGTGTCCGGCTCATCACGCGGCTTGCCTTGCATGTGGGTGGGTCATGGATTGGGCTGTTCCTTCCTTCTGGTAAGTGGGAAGAAGGAAACTTGGAACTGAGCCATAATTCAACTACAGCTGATTTGAAACACAGGTGAGAAAAAATTCTTGTCGCTGTAAGCCACACAGTTCTTAGAGTTGTTAACAAGGCAAAACCTAGTGAAACCTGACCACAGAGACACTGTCACAATTAATACATATTTTTTTATCTTAGGATTATATGCCTGACCTAAAAGGTACTGCATTTAAAGGAAAGATGTAAAGTTCGGAAATATTCTCTTTTTTTTTTTTTTTTTTTTTTTGAGACAGCATCTCACTCTGTCACCCAGACTGGAGTGCAGTGGCACAATCTTGGCTCACTGCAATCTCTGCCTCCTGGGTTCAAGCGACTCTCCTGCCTCAGCCTTCCAAGTAGCTGGGATTCGAGGCACCCGCCATTACACCTGGCTAATTTTTGTATTTTTAGTAGAGATGGGGTTTCACCATGTTGGCCAGCTTGGTCTGGAACTCCTGACCTCAGGTGATCTGCTCACCTCAGCCTCCCAAAGTGCTGAGATTACAGTTGAGAGCCACTACACCCAACTGAGTTCTGCAACAGTCTTAATGTAAACCCTGAATGTTGGTCTATGACTAAACACTGAATACAAAAAGAACCCAAATTCAACAAGATTGTAATGGAAAGAATGGCTTGCCTTATCCCTAAGAACAACATAGAAAAGGTGACTAATTCTCTTTTGATTACTTCTGAGTCAATATTTACATTTATCATGACAAGATAACTTTTTAGGGAAAGTTGTAAGGGTATCATATCCTATCATTCTAATATTTTGTGGAGCAAGAAGCCCCAGTTTAAGGACCTAGTGGCCTCAGGATCTGTAATCACATAAACACACTCGGCCGCCCAGGTACCACTGTCATTAGGTCATTGATAGCTTTCATTTGGGAAGGGACAACTTAAAAGGGTCCAGGCACTTTTCAAAGCAGTTATAGATATTATCTTATTGAATCCCTCTCTTTACCTTGGGAAGAAATTATTTTCTCTATTTTCTAGGTGAGGAAACTAAGCTTAGAGAAATTAAATAATTTACACACATTCACAAAGTTAATAAATGGAGCACCTGGTGAGCAAACCAGCTCTGTCTGCTCCCACGGCTGCACTGCTATCTAACCACCGTCATCGGCATTAGCTTGCAAAGGAGTCTCGTGGTGCAGTGTGACAAAACTAAGTTCCTGCTCACTACTCGTCAGCATCCATTATAGATTAAGCAGCTATAATTAATTGACTCATTGCTCACGCTGTGCCAGGCCTGACATTAGGCATTATATATTAATTTAATTCTCACATAGACTCTGAGTTAGGTACTACTATTATTCCCATATTCCAGACAAAGGAACTGTGATATAGCACAAGGTATGTTGGAATCCATAGTCCATGCTTCTGATCTCAACACTGGGTCTCTAACTTCAGTGTGCTTTAGAATCACCTGGAGGGGTTGATAAAAATGGAAATGACTGGGCCCTACCTCAGAATTTCCAATTCAGCAGGTTTGGGGTGCAGCCAGAGGGTCTGTAGTTCTGATAATTTCCCAGATATCCCTGATGCTGTTAGACCTTAGACTACACTTGGAAAACCACGATCTATACTCTTCACTACTTAAAAGTTATCTGGAATATGGAGAAAATGAATAAGCCAAGAAATTAGATTGTCTAAAATTTAGTATCATTACTTTCAAACAAAGGAATGGAGAAAGTCACTGGGGTTAAATATATAAGTACTGCAGTGGCCAGGTGGAGTTTTTAGTTAGAAAATGTTTCCTTGGGATTAGAAGTTCGGGTGTAATGTCTTGGCAAAAAGTTGAGAATTGCTGGAAAAAAGCAAACAGTCAGTAGAAAACTGCTCTCAGGTTTCTTCCTTGGATAATGGGTATCATTAAGGGAGGCTTTTAGCATTGGCCTAGCTGGGAACATTGGAGGACTGTGGAGAGAACCTAGATTCTAGGCTGGGAAAGTTAAGGCTGGAGGACATTAGGGGTTCTCTTGCTGAAGTGTGTGATTCAGGTGTTCCACACACATAAAGGGATTTGTGGTTAAATACTTTTGGAAGGATTTGCCTACTGGAGCTGAAGCTGGGCCCCCAAACACCCCTTGTCTTCACTCTTTGGAAAGTCACATTGCACATTTGTTTATTACAGTTTCTGAGACGTCCTACAGTTATAAAACCTGCTTAACTGTAGCTGTGTGTGTGTGTGTGTGTGTGTGTGTGTTTAGCCTTTTTATGACATTTGAGAACACTTTGAGGAGTGCCGATCTGGTCTAAACTCTATACTTTATATCTGGGGAGATAAAAGGATCAAAAAGTTTGAGTAACTTGTTCAAGGTTACCGAGCCAGTAACAAGGTTACAGCTGGAAACAAGCTTTTGTGAATCTTAGTCCATTTTACAGGTAGGTTTCTGTCTTCGTGGTCATGCTATATGTTGAGA
The DNA here is from genome assembly GCF_009828535.3 of Hylobates moloch. NCBI lineage: Eukaryota > Metazoa > Chordata > Mammalia > Primates > Hylobatidae > Hylobates > Hylobates moloch. The sequence goes on from NW_026652289.1 coordinate 7,900,482, forward strand.
TGAGTTATCCATCTCACTGGCTACTGGAAACAGGGTGGTATAGAATAGTGTGACCCCTCTCCCCTCATCCGACCGCAGCATACCCATCATCAGAAATGCAGGCTCTCAGGCTCCACACCTGAGCTACTGAACCAGAATTTCTGGGGGTGCAGTTCCCAAGAACCTGTCTTCAAAAGAACTCAATTTCCCCAAGCAATTCGGTAGCTGGAGTTTGCTAGTGATGCCTTGGGAAATTGGAGAGGTGCCCCTCTCACCCTACTATGCATTAGAAAAGCAAAAAGTGTTCCTTTACAGACCAATCCACATTTGCATTGCATGTGAGCATGTAATAATGCAATTTGCCTCTGCGGTCAGATATGTAGCTTTTTTCCTATGTTTCTGTTCCATTATTATTGTTTGAAATTCCATAAGTACTAAAAAAAAATTCTTTTCCATCTCTAAATGTGGTTTGCATCGTTGTTCCCTTTACTCCTCGATGAGAATTCTTTAAAAACTTTTTTTTAATCTCATAAAACATCAACCCTTCTGTACTCGACAAAGACAAGTTTAAACAGATTCCGGGCCCAACAGGGGACTCATTTGCCATTTTCCATGGCAAAGAATCTGAGCGCTGGAATAAGCCAGAGGTATCATTTACTGAATATTTTCATAAAGACAGTTTAATTTCAGGCCCTTTATTTGTGAGAGAGCTGGCTAACCCAAATAAAACATTACACATCTGTCTGTTGTTACGAGTGACCAACCTCCACTGAACATTATTACTTAATAACAACTAGCTTCCCTACAGAGTGAGAGTGCCGCAGCGGAGGGCAAATGGAAATTTCCTGTGGTTTACCACCCTTGGCCTCTCCCTGCTCCAACATGCGAAGAACTCGGGTAATAAGCATATTCTCCCTCTAATCACAGCGTGGCTTGGACATGCATTGTTGTGAGATGACTGGCAAAACAGGAACACTGATGTCTGGAAGTGAGTGTGGAGGGCATAAGGAGGTAAATTGTACTGTGTCAGCCTCCGTAATGCACTGCTCAATTTTCTTTTTTTCTTTATTGAGATGGAGTCTGTCTTGTCGCCCAGGCTGGAGTGGAGTGGCACGATCTCGGCTCCCTGCAACCTCTGCCTCCCAGATTCAAGCGATTCTCCTTCCTTAGCCTCCCAAGTAGCTGGGATTACAGGTGTGCACCACCACACCCAGCTAATTTTTGTATTTTTAGTAGAGATGGGGTTTCACCATGTTGGCCAGGCTGGTCTTGAACTCCTGACCTCAAGTGATCCACCTGCCTCGAACTCCCAAAGTGCTGGGATTACAGGTGTGAGCCACTGCTCCTGGCCCCAATTTTCTCTTTAGGAAAGAGATTTATTCAACAGGCTCATGGAATCTCACTCACTATTTTTGTCTGGATTAGTCTAAACCTAAAACAGAGGAGAAGATGGCTCAAAACAGTACCATTTGGTTAAGGAGAAGGAAATCCACAGCGTTTGGGTTTGTCTGACTGTGGTATAAGTCAGAGTGGAAGGCTTCTGTTTTTGCAGATAATACTGGTAGAGAAGCAAGTATTTGACTCTTTTTTTTTTTTTTTTTTATGAGACACTCTTGCTCTGTTGCCCAGGCTGGAGAGTGCAATGGTGTGATCTCAGCTCACTGCAACCTCCACCTCCTGGGTTCAAATAATTCTCGTGCCTCAACCTCCCAAGGAGCTGGGATTACAGGCATGCACCACCATACCCGGCTAATTTATGTATTTTTAATAGCGATGGGGTTTAACCATGTTGGCCAGGCTGATCTCGAACTCCTGACCTCAAGTGATCTGCCTGCCTCGGCCTCCCAAAGTGATGAGATTACAGGCGTGAGCCACCGTGCCCGGCTTAGTGTGTTTTATTTAATGAAACTTCAAAGTGGACATGGTTGGAGCATTCACAGGAGATGACACGTGGGAAGTAAGCAGTGATGCTGGTTTTCTTAACTCCTGTTTCCGTGAGACACGAGAAGATGCTTGAGACTGGATCATGCCTTTTTACGCCGCATCATTATATAATTTGCAATACTTCCAAACTGATTTTCCCTTAAGTAAATCTCTCTCTCTCTCACTAAGATGTTGAGTCTGCCAATTTTTACCACTCACATTTATCTTTCTTTGCCTCACATTTATCATATTTTGCACTACGATGAAGGCATGGAAACATAGAAAGCACGTTATAAATATGGGTAACAATTTCAGGCTAGCTTGTTTTCTGGCCTCATGCTGACTACTACATTTTCTTTTATTTGAAATAAATGTGGAGTTGTCAGTCTCTATAAATTGATGACTAATGGGCTCTGATGTAATTCACCTGCATGCAAAGGTAAAATTCTTATCTTCATTGGCATTCATATTAGTTATTAGCATGAATCTCATCCCAGGCAATGGAAATTACGACTTGTGCTTGATTTAAAACCAAATTATGGCTGGGCGCAGTGGCTCATGCCTGTAATCCCAGCACTTTGGGAGGCCGAGGCAGGCGGATCACAAAGTCAGGAGATTGAGACCATCCTGTCTAACATGGTGAAATCCCATCTCTACTAAAAAATACAAAAAATTAGCCAGGTGTGGTGGCGGGTGCCTGTAGTCCCAGCTACTCGGGAGGCTGAGGCAGGAGAATGGTGTGAACCTGGGAGGCGGAGCTTGCAGTGAGCGGAGATCGCGCCACTGCACTCTAGCCTGGGCAACAGAAGGAGACTCCGTCTCAAAAAAACAAAACAAAACAAAACAAAATAAACCAAGTTATTTAACAACGGAACGAATGTCAAAAAGTTTTGAAATTCTGTCTCACTATCTGTCTACATTTTGACCACATTTCTCTGATATAGAAACGATCTCGGTGGAACACAGTTTATACCAAAATTTGCTTTAAAGACTGGTAGTATTTCTCAGTTGTTTGCTTGTCCCAAAGTTGAAAACAGACTCTGTGATCACTGATTGATAATACAAAATTTCAAACTTAAAAATATCTTCACATTCAATAAAAAATTAAGACATTTGGCAGTTAACTAATTTCCATCACTGTACTGTATAAGAAAACACATTCTAACCATCTGTAGTTAATTAGCCGGAGGACTATTGGCCCAAATTTGGTGTTTTTAGAGTTGCCAGATAAAATACAAGATGCCCAGTTAAATTTGAATTTCAGATGGACAGCAAATAATTTAGTATAAGCCTGTCATAAGTTATATTTGTTATATGCTTATACTAAAATTATTCATTGTTTATTTGAAATTCAGAGATATATATGTACTATTTATATATATGTATCTATAGATACACATAGTACAGAGTGGCCTTACATTTGTATTTGCTAAATCTGCTAAATCTGGCACCCCTAGGGAAAAGCAAACTTACGCTCAAGTGTCAGTCCTAAGGCCAAGAAACTTAAAGACAGGGTTTAACGTAAAGCCATCCTTCTTAGAAGAAAAAAAGCAACTCAGATTTTCCCAGTACTAAAAACTCTGAAAACAAATCTAACCATTGCAGGATGGGGGTGCAGCCTTTTCATGCATGGCTTAGCAGAGGTGTCAGAAAAGCTAAGAAGTTTGTCTCATTTTTAAGATATTAGCTCAGAGGCTCTTAACGTTTTATGTTATGGTCTTTTTTTGGTGGACTAGTGAGACACATGCCTGCCTTCTCAGAATAAAGTGTTCAAACAGATAAAAGCAAAGTCACAAAGATTACAGAAGACACCAATGGTATTAAAATGCACCTATTACAGTACTGAAAAAACAAAATTATACTTTTCCAAGCATTAAATCAGAGCTAATGTTTTGAAGGTGTGGTGAGCAGCAATGTTATTTCAAGGTCTCTGAAATGACTGGAATGTGATATTGAAATGTCTGTGATTTCCACTATGACCAAGTCACAGTTGCAACTAGTACATCTGTGGTTTGTTGCACACACTCAGTACAAATTTTAGTTAGAGGCCATTTAAAATAAACTGCTGTTCTTTTCTCCTCATGTGAGATCGTGGATTCTCCTGAGTTCTACCCATATATTCTCCAGGCTTCATAGCTCTGGGATTAAATTTGACTGTGGATGACGTTTTTAAATGCTGTAGATATTACCAGTAATTCTGGTAATATCACAGAATCAGACCAACCTATAGAATCTTCCTTGATTTATTCCCCTCATACACAATCTCTTGACATGTTTAACAGCCATCTCAGATGCTGTGTCTTTTATAAAAATTGGTTGGACACTTAACAAAATCACAGCTCATCATCTTTCCAGTAGGATATTCTTGCAGGCACTAATGTTAGTAATGAACATTACATTGGTGCTCACGTGATTGGAACAGTAAGACTAATGAGTAGACATTCCAACATCTTCTACTCTAGAAGTAATGGTACAGTTTCTTCTGACATAAAAACAGAGGGGGAAATAACAGAAAACAGCTCAGATACATACATAATGCTTGGTCTTCATAGCCTTACTGTAGCACTTCTCGGAAGTAGGAAGGTGGATTTTTGTTGTTGTTGCTGTTGTTGTTGTTTTGTTTTATTGTTTGAGATGGAGTATCACTCTCTCGTCTGCGCTGGAGTGCAGTGGCACGATCTCGGCTCACTGCACGTTCCACCTCCCAGGTTCACTCCATTCTCCTGCCTCAGCCTCCCGAGTAGCTGGGACTACAGGCTCCCGCCACCATGTCCAGCTAATATTTTGCATTTTTAGTAGAGACAAGGTTTCACCGTGTTAGCCAGGATGGTCTCGATCTCCTTACCTTGTGATCCACCCACCTCGGCCTCCCAAAGTGCTGGGATGACAGGCGTGAGCCACCGCGCCCAGCCAGGAAGGTGGATTTTTACAGTTAATATACCACTCAGTCACATGCAACTTTATATTGCCATGGTTTCATGGTAACTCTTACCAGGAAAGAGAAAGCTTACTCATCTAGAGTGCTAATTGAGACAATACTCCCTTTCATAAATCCTCCAGTATCTCCCACTGCTGACAAGACAAATACTGAACACCTTGGGAAACCAAAAAGACCCTTAAGCCCTGGCTCTCGCTCCCTCTCCGGCTTTATTCACCTCAGAACAGAGCCTCGGTATATACTTGCCCCTTCCTGAGCAGCTGGGTGCCCTCTCAGCCCACATCTGGCACATGAATTCCTTCCTGAAGGTTCTTCATTTTCTCCCTTTCTTGGTTAACTCCCACCTGTTCTTCAAAAGTCAGGTTGAACATTATCTCTTCTGTACTTAAAAAAAAAATAAACAATTCTTCAAAGGCAATATAGTGTAAAGATTAAGAGCACGGGACCCTGCTTCTGTTAACACCAGCTGGGTGACTTTGGACAACTTTCTTAACCCCTTTGAGACTCGGTTTCCTCATATGCAGAATGGCGATGATGATCATTTCTATGCCTCATAGGGTCGTGTGAAGTAAAAACATATAAAGTACCATAAAACTGCCTGCTCGTATGATTAGTATAATGATTAGTATTAATCATTATACAAGTGTTAACTGTTATCAACATATGCACACCACGAATAAAACATAAAATACGACTTATCAAAAGAAATCACATTTACCACAGATGAACAGCAGAGGGTTCATATAAAGTTTTCACAAATCAACAAGAGCCTTCATCGTCCTAAGTGGGCAACGTGTGTAGAAACACAATTCAATAAATGTTGAAAAGGCGAAAAGACATTTCAACACTTTAACATTTATTTATTGGTTTGTGTGGCAAGAATTTATTGAGCACCAATTATGTGCTCAATAATTGAGCACCAACTATGTGCTAAGCATGACACATGCTGCTGATGAAGCAGTAAGAGTGACTTGGTTCTTGCTCTTGGGTAGTTTGCAAGAAAACGAGGAAGAGAGGCATTAAATACATCATTAGACGAGTGATTTAAAGACATTTGTGGGAAGAACTGGGGAGAAAGTCAAGGACAGATGAGAGACTAGCACATGGGGTATATAACATGTCCTAGTCTGGAGTTGGAGCCTGGAGCTTGGCACCTTCCAGGAAACAAGGAGGATATCGAGTAGGGGAGAGGGGAGCAGGGTCGGGTAGGAGCGAGGGCAGAACCACGCCAAGCCCCTGCATGTGGCTTTGTGGGCTCCTTGAGGACCATCACCCCTACCCTTGGAGCACAAGGAGTATCTTGGGGTTTTATTCAAGGAAGAGAAAGGATCAAACTTGCTTTTGGAAGTGATCATGTTAAACGCAGCATGGGGAATGGATTGGAAAGAGTCAAACATAGATGCTGAGAGTCTATTTAATTGGCACTTTCAGTAATCTGAGTTGAAATTACTGATGCATGGACAAGGGCGGTGTAGTAGCTTGAGAGCTACTAGCCAGGAGCTCTGGGTGACAGATCCCAGACAGGTGTCTCCAACAGGTGGATGTCAAGAAGACAAGGCAGGGAGAAGACAAGGTCTCACCAACGACTCCAGGCTTCCTGGCATGGAAATGAGGTGTGTTGGGGTGGGCGGAGGCTATCTTACTTATTCAGAGGACACTGGATCTTCCTCTGTGATTTTAACATTATGGACATGTTATGGGACACCCAGATTGAATGTTTTGGTGTTATACCAGCATGGAGCTCAAGCTTGTACAGAATCCTGATGCAGAAGGAGGATCTCACCTCTGGGGTGCAGGTTTGAAGGTGTGCACTGGAGGCTGCCTGGAGACACCCAAAGAGAAGTAAGCACTAGGGTCTGTGCAGATGGGCCTGGCCTTCAACAGAGAGACCTGGACAGGAGGGATGCCTTTAGCACATAAGCTGACAAGTGGGATTTGAACCATGAAAGTGCAGGAGCTTCCCCCTTAGACAGTAGTGTGGAAGCAGCAACCCAGACTGAGCCTGAATAGCCTTAAGATCAGGCAGAGTCAGAGATACAGGCAAAGGAGACTGAGGAGGGACCATCAGTCCAAGAAACACAAAGGCACCAGGGAATCACTTTTCACTTCCCAAATTACCGAAAATTTTAAAAGACATGTCAACATTCTACATTGACAAGTTTGAAGAAATGAAGAGCTTCCTGCATGGTGTCTGATAGAGTAATCTAGCATAACTTTTTTGAGGGAGGCAGTAATTTGACAATGTATACTCAAAGTTTTAAACTATTTATGTTAGACTGCTTGAGTCAGTAATGTCTACTTATAAGACTTAATAGGAAATGTATGATAGGATAATGTACAAGAATGTTCTCTATATTTGTTATGATATTAAAACTTTAGAAGCAATCTGAGTCACCAACAATATAGAAATGGTTTTATATTTATAAAACATGTATAGGCTGAAATATTATGCAGTGTTTAAAAATCATGACAAAATGCTAAATGTTTTTTAAAAGGCAAGTGATACAGCTAAATATGCAGGGTAATCTCTCTGTTTCTCTCTCTAGGTAAGATCAAAATAAAACACCTCTAAAATATTAACAGCAGTTATCTCTCTAAAGGAAAACAAAATTAGAAAGGTTTTTCAACCAGATTTTCCATTTTTATGCAGTTAATCTGAAAATTCAATTTCCCTAGCACAGACCATTTCCAAGTATTCCAGATTTTACTGTAAATGAGAAGTACTTACTGTGTTATATTACACAAAGAAACTTTCCACACAGTGTTGTGGCCAAACATTATGAAATCATTTACTCTCAGAGATATTTCCAAATATCTATTGCACAAATCGAAGAACCTAGTTTTCAGTCATCTTAAGGTTTCATTTCATTGACTGAATTAGAAGAGTTTCCACTTCACCCAGAGATACTGCTGATAAAGCAGATTTCCTGCCCTATACCTTTGCTCAGGCTGACCCCTTTATTCCATATTTCTTGTTTGCTCTATGCCTGGTAAACTCCTACACATCCCTCGAGGCCCCACTCAAATGTCATCTCCTCCAGCATGCAGGTAGAGTTCATCTTGTTCCTCTCTTCTGCCTTCTCATTATCCACACCTCATGATAATACTTACGTGCTGCTGTAATGATCAGTCTTGGAGCTTACCTTTCCCCATAGACTGGGCTCAGTAGTTCATCCTGAGTAGCAAACACAAGGCCTGGCATGTGGTAGGAACTTAATGTTTAAGGGAGGCACAGGGTGGGCAGAGATGCCATTCAAGGGGACTCAGCATCTGATTTAGTAAGAACGTCACTTGCCTAAGTGCCTAAGGTTATGATGCCCAACGTTCTAGGTCAGAGAGGAATCCCAGAGAGGAATCCAGTCCATAGCTAGGCACATTGTTGGGGTGGAGAATACTTCACTGATTTGAACAATTCAATTAGAAATAAAGATTTCATCTTCCTATTCTGATTCGTAGCACAAAGAATATGCCACAATGTTCTGTCTTGAAGAGAAAATTAGTTGTACATCTCTCAAAATGACAAAACCGATAAAAACTATGGGCAAACATAAGTATATTCAATTTCATCCAACAAATTACTTCCTCTGTGTATTTCATGTTCCCCAGTACACTGACCATCATAGACAAAGAGTTCCAAGATTCCTTTCGGCTCTGTTTGCTTCTTTACACCAGATGTCTCCAATGTGGGGTACACCAGTAACCCAAGCAGGGACAGTGACAAAATGATAGAAGTATTCAATCGTAGCTTCCACTTTATCCTTTTAAGTGTTTATATCTTACACATATTTTAAAATGAATCCATGGTGAACTTGAATAAATCAACAAGCAAAAAATACATTGCTCCATTTTAAAAAAATGGGCAAAGGACATGAACAGACACTTCTCCAAAGAAGATATACAAACGGTCAACAAACTTGAAAAAATGCTCAGCATCACTAATCACTAGAGAAATGCATATCAAAACCACAAAGAGATATCATCTCACACCAGTCAGAATGGCTATTACAAAAGAGTCAAAAAATAGATGCTGGCCAAGGCTGCAAAGAAAGGGAAAGTTTCTACACTATTGATGGAAATGTGAATTAGTCCAGCCACTGTGGAAAGTAGTCTGGAGATTTCTAAAAGCACTTAAAACAGAGCTGTGATTTGACCCAGCAATCCCATTACTGGGTGTTTTCCCAAAGGAAACTATATCATTCTACCAAAAGACACATGCATTTGTATGTTCACCTCTGCAGTATTCACCAGAGCAAAGACATGGCATCAAGCCAGGTGCCCATAAATGTAGAATGGATAAAGAAAATGTTGTACAAATATACCACAGAATACTATGCAGCCATAAAAAAGAATTAAATCATGTTCTTTGCAGCAACATGGATGGAGCTGGAGACCATTATCCTAAGCAAATTAATGCAGGAACAGAAAACCAAATACCACATGTTCTCACTTATAATAGAAGGAGCTAAGCACTGAGCACACATGGAGATAAATGTGGGAACAATAGGCACTGCAGACTACTAGAGGGCTGTGGGGTGGTTTTAAAAACTACCTGTCAGGTACTGTGCTCATTACCTGCATGACAGGATTTATACACCAAACCTCAGCATCATGCAATATTCTCATTTAATAAACCTGCACATGTACCCCATACCTATAATAAAAGTTGAAAAAATAAATAAAATATATGTAATATGTTAGAACAAGATGAAAAATGTATATATTGTGCGTGTATGTCCCTAAGTATCCTTGTGTGTGCTGCCAGAGGCTATAATTTTTGAATCCATTGCTTTACACCAATACTGATTAAACTTGCATACGAATTCCCTGAGGGCTCATTTAAATGCAAATTATTATTCAAAAGGTCTGCGGTAGGTCTGAGAATTTGCATTTCTAACCAGCTCCCAGGCGAGGCTGAGGCTGGAGGTGAAAGCTCACACTCTGCATAGCAAACGGCCTTTTGCAGCCACTGTTCCTCATCTAGACAACACGGTACTGAACCCAGAAAATGGTTTGAGTGACTGTTTTCTCATTTCTCCCATGGATGGTTATAGCAAGCATCACTCTAGACACATACAATAGAAGGTAATTTATTCCATCAGTGAATGCCATGGGGCTTAATTGAGGCTGGCTTCTCTCACATGACTATTGAGAAAGGAGACTCTGAGGAGCTTGCTGGACTTATAACTTCACCTATGGGGAGAAAGTTCAAAGCCACTAGATGACTTAATTCTTTAAAAAAATGCAGCTTATAAATCACCCATACAGTATTACAAAATGATCCTGTAGTCAGCAATTTTGTTTTAGCATTTGGCTTATATCTGGAAACTTCATTTATGGGAAACATAGCTGGAAACCAAGATTTTGACCACACCTAGTCATCAAAGATTCGGTAGTGCTAACAGTAACAGAGTGCTAAGTCAAGCGTCGCTTATATTCTGACTAATAACAGCTACCTCTATATACCCTCACCCTGATGTGCCCCTGACGTTGGGAGTGAGTGGCTTACAAATGCTGTTTTCCCAAAGAAAGGGAACACACACACACACACACACACACACACACAATTGACTGAATACAATGAATCTCTTAATTTACAAGATCTGCTCAACAATTCATGTATGTGTTCCCTATTATGACTTCCAAAAGACTACTTTGGTCCCATTTGAACTATATATATGCCTTAATTTCTGAGCTAGCTTGCACTGTGCAACAGTGCCTGTAAATAAATTTTCAAATATTTATGTCTTCTTTTTTTGAGACGGAGTCTCGCTCTGTCGCCCAGGCTGGAGTGCAGTGGCGCAATCTCGGCTCACTGCAAGCTCCGCCTCCCAGGTTCACGCCATTCTCCTGCCTCAGCCTCTCCGAGTAGCTGGGACTACAGGCGCCCGCCACCACGCCCGGCTAATTTTTTGTATTTTTAGTAGAGATGGGGTTTCACCATGGTCTCGAACTCCTGACCTCGTGATCCGCCTGCCTCGGCCTCCCAAAGTGCTGGGATTACAAGCCTGAGCCACGGCACCCAGCCAAATATTTATGTCTTCTATACTGTGTAACTGGTGTTCATCCTAAGTGATCCCTGGTTAAGTCAGACAGGTGCTTCCTCTGAAACTAGTCCACAGTCCACAGAAACACAATGTGGCCCACCAGGACTCAGTCTTTCAACCACTTTGACATGTTCAAGAGGGATTAAAGCCAATGAGGCAGGATGAAGACCCTTAAATTTGCCACTTGAGGGGAGTTGTTCCCCAGTTTAAACCTAGTTGGCCAATTCCCAGTGGTCTTCCTTGGATCTATTTTCAACCCTATTTTCAGCCAAGACATTGAACTTTCAGGAAGTAAAATTGAGAGTACGACCCCGGTTGAAAGACCTTGGCAATGCCCTTCTGTCTGCTCTGTGTGCCATGTCCTATTTCATTCATTGGTAATAAAACCCACGGAGTTAAAAAGGTCAAAGTGCTTGTCTTGGGGTTGAGAGGAGAGACAATGAGTTTGTCTAAAGAGAATGGCTTTCACTAAAAGCCAAGGTTTGGGGAGCAGAGTCAATGGATATGGAGAAGAGCTTTAAAAAGGACAGAAGCGATACTTTGCTTCCACTTCCTTGAGGGCTGGGTGATTACTCTTCAACCAAGGGAGTAACCTCTCAGCTCACCACTCCACTTGGTCAGAGTTACTTACAACTCAGCAGGCAAATACATTTCATTCCTCATCTTCCTTGACATTTCCATAGCATTTCAGTCTGCTGCTACTGTCTTCTCTCAACTTGCCCTCTACTTTTCTGATGCCTTCTCAGTTCCATCTGTAGGTTCTTCCTCTTCCGCCAATCTTTGAAGTGGCATTTTCTCCAAGGCTCCATGCTCGAACTATTTTATTTTCACTAAAGACACACTCCTGCATCCACTCCCATGATTTCAGATGTTACCTTTGCAGTTCATGAAGCCTAGACTTTGTGGGTTCCAGATTGCTCTTGCAAGACTGCCAGAACAACAGTCAACTGTGTGTGGTTCCTCCCTTTGATTGCCCACAAACACCCCAAATTAAACCCAGCCTAGCTTAATTATCCATTACCCAGGGCAACTCCCTTCCTCCCGTAGACCCTCAGGCACTGAAAAACACTCAGCACCCTGAGTCTACCCCAACATCCCTTGAAGCTGTCCATTTTCTGCCTTCCTACTGTCACTGCGTTGGTTTAGATCCACACACTTTCTTTCTTGGGTGACACTGCCTTGGTTTAGATCCACATACTTTATTTCTTGCATGACAGCACAGGCTCATAATTGAGGTCCCCATCTCAAGTTGTCCTCTCTCTATAGCATCCTTCATAGTCCCTCCTCAGTGGTGTCCCTAAAGCACTCTGCCGCCCAGCTTAGTGGCCCCATTGTCTACAAACCAAAGCCTCAGCTCCTGAAACTGACTCTTCAGAAACTGGCCCCACCTGCCTTGGTGCCAGCCACTCCTCAGGTTGTTACCTGGTCAGGTCATGCAGAATGACTTGCAGTTGCCCAGATGGATTAGTCCTCTATTGATTGATTTGAAGCCATGCCGTCTGCCCGAAAGCCCACCTCCTATCTTGGCCAGCGTTCTCATGTCTATCCTTTGGGGTGTTACCTTTTCTAGGTAGGTGCTTTCTCCACCTGTTCCCATGGGTTTGGGGCTTTCTCTACATGATCACCTGTGCTTCTGTCTCCCAGAATATTTATCTCAGTGTATTGGAGGTATCTGTTTTGCTTGTGTATATTTAATTATAATAATGATCCAACCAACAACTGCCACTAGTTGAGAATGAATATGTAACTAGTGCTGTGTCGGCAGCTCATGCATGTATAACTCCACACTTCAGAGTAAAGCTGGTAAAAATAAGTAAATGGAGGCTAGATAAGTTAAAGCATTTGCCTAGGGTCACACAACTAGTTAGTAGTGGTGACAGTGTTGAAGATTGTAGTCTGACTCAAAAGCCAGCTCTTCATCCATCACACCCCGCCACCTCCCACTGAATGCAAGCTGCCATATCTCATCTTGTACATGCCAATGCCTAGGTTCTAGCAGGGCCTTAATGTCTGCTGAATGCATAAATGGAAGCAAACGGAACTTGGAATCTCCCAGTTATAGAAAAGCATCGCTGGGTCTCAAAAAGCAAGCTCCTATACATTGGTTGTGGTGATGAGCTGAGCAGAGGGAACGTCACTGTGTCTCAATACCCTACAGTACACATAGCTGTTTACTGATGCGTGATGCAGATGGAATCATGCCTGCAAAGTCAGTGCTCCCTAGAAGTTCTTTGAGGGCAGGGGTTGGGCCATGTCCACCTTTGTACCCTCAGTAGCACAGTTGCTGGCATGTGATAGATGCTCCAGAAAAGTTTTAATGACTCATGACTATAAATGAGTCAATGACTTAATCTGTGGATTAATAATCTATAAAGAACGAATGAATGTCAAAAACACAACCCAAAACATGTGGGTGCTCTCCATGCATTTATCATTACCTGTGTAGTTGTCTAAGTTGCTTTTTGGGAGTGATTTATAGTACACATTATTCTATCTCTGTGGGAAATGAGTTTTCCCAGTGTTGAAATCCTCTGAGTTAAGAAGCACTTCCTTTTATCTGTTCTGACTCAGACCCTCTTGGAAGCAGCACTTGCTCTTGCAGATCCCTTGGTAGATGACTCTTATGCCGTGAATCACCCATATCCTCCAAGAGCACGTGGAAGTTCAGATACAGCTTTTCTCCCTGAGAGTGGTTTGCTTCTTAGTTATGATTAATTATTTCTGCAGTTACTTGTAGGATTAGGATTTCTACTGGAGGAGAGTAATTACTTTCACATGAACATCAGCTCCTCATTTATTTAATTTGCCTCTCCCCTAAACGCACGTGCACAAAATTAGCCTGGAAATTACTGCGGGTCCTATTTGTTTATATTCATCTGGTGACCATTTTAGCAGCTTCATCAACAACATCTTTAAGAGGCTCAAGGATTTAACTTGAGAATCATGGCAAAGTCAAGTGTCTTCCCTAATCCTCCTCAATTCTTCCCGTCAGCCATCAAATGCTCACATTGGATCTCTAGGATATGCTTGCAAAAATCAAAGATGACAAGTCTTAATTTGGAAAGACCATTGTCAACTTCTTAGTCAGACCTAGTTTCTTTCTTTTTTTTCTTTTTTGGTGCTACTATTGATATATTGATTTTCCTGTGATAATTTTACACACACACACAGACACACACACACACACACATATTTTTTAATCTAAACACTCTTAGACCATAGTAATTGTCAGTTACCAGAAGATAGGAGTCTCTTTTTACTAAAATTAAGTGGTCATTTTTAGATATTATATTGAAATCTCTCAAAATCTTCCTAAAATATGTATGCAAAGTTGATAAATCTAGAATGCATATTGAAATAATTGCTTTTGTTTTCTAGGATGTAAATGCCTTGATCAAACTTAAAGTTTTAAAAAAATTTTTAAAATATGAATTCAGATGTTTTCTTTAACTGAGAAATAATATCTTACTTTTTAAATATATTCTAAAATCTAACTTTTTAAATTTTTATTTTAGGTTCAGGGGTACTGAAAACAGGGTATGAAGGTTTGTTACATTGATAAACTTGTGTCATGGGGGTTAGTTGTACAGGTTATTTCATCACCCAGGTATTAAGCCCAGCGCCCAATAGTTCTCTTTTCTGCTTCTCCTTCCTCTCACCCTCCACCCTCAAGTAGACCCCAATGTCTGTTTTTCCCTTCTTTTTGTTAATGAGTACAGGACCTAGTTTCTAACATGCTATTCCTATTACCATTTTAAATAAACCATACAACCGGTGATTGAGAGAAACTGCAAAACACACATAATTTAGTACTGAAATTATGACATGGTTCTGTGAACTCCATGGGGACACACCCAGCCCTACCCCAAGAATGGAACTATGGTACCATTTCCTAAGAGCTGCCATTATTCCCCAGTGACTCCTAATTACCAAAACATGATTCATTCGCTCATTTATTCAGCAAACATTTTACACTACTGTGGTCTTTGAAATACGTAAAGGTGAGACATGCATGATCTTAGCCCTCAAAAGTATACCATTTGATACAAGAGATGACATATACATAAATTGTTATCATGCCAAGCAGAATAGACTCCTTCACACCTAAACAGTATTCCACGGACACTTCTATCATAAAAGTTGATACTCACTAGTTCATGTGTAACCAGTGAGCTGGCAAGACTATAAGCTGCTTAAAGACAAGGACCTTGTCTTTTTTCTCTCCATTTTGTCCATATCTAACACAAGGTCTGCCTAGATCACATGAATGAATATGATATATTAAAAAGTGTTAAGGATTTCCAGGAGGAGGACTGATTCCTTCTAACTGGAAAAATCAAAGAAGTTATCACGTGTTTTCTGTAGGAAAAAAAAATAGAAGAAAGAAGATTGCAGACAAGGGGAATTGCCCAGGCAAAACTATGGGGTGGCAAAGTATGTTTCAAGTACTTCCAATTGATTGGGCTACAGGATTTATCAATTATCAGCGATTTTCAACCATGGCTGCCTATGAGATTCACCTAGGGGGATTTTAAAATGAACTAATGCCTTGGCTCTGATGCAGGACAATAAAATCAGAATATTTTGGTGGGGCACAGGGATGTGAGTAAGAGTCTGAGCTCTGCTCTTTTAAAAAAGGAGCCTCTGCTCTTTTCAAAAAAAAAGTTTCCCATTTGTTGTTTTTTTGTTGTTGTTGTTGTTTTGTTTTTTGACGGAGTTTCGGTCTGTCGCCCAGGCTAGAGTGCAGTGGCATGATCTTGGCTCACTGCAACCTCTGCCTCCCGGGTTCAAGCAATTCTCATGCCTCAGCCTCCCAAGTAGCTGGGATTACTTTCTTCAGATACACTGGGGTACCTGAAGTTAGTATGAGGCCATATTGAGAACTACACTGGCAATTAATTTTAAAAGGTGATGCGGGTTAAACTGAAAAGTTTGATCTTTCTGCAGGAAAAAAGAAGCCAGACTCATCTAGCAAGACAGATGGAGAGGGAGGAGAGGAGCTAGAAGGAGATCATTTAGGAGGCTGTTGAATTTGTCTAAGTAATACATGAATTCAAGAGAATCACCACGTTGGTTTGCCACCAGGTAAAATTCACACACCTATCGGATGTGAAGTAGAAAGGGTTGAACAGGAGTGGAAAGGATTCTGGAGTTTGCTGCCTGGATGGAAAGGAAGATTTGTATGAAAAGTAGAGGGTATTGAGGTGACATGGTGGGGCTGGCTCCAAGCATGTCCATATCTAGGAATTAAATTTGGGGCTGGAGGTAGAAATTGAAGAATCATTGTATCTAGAAGTAAAAGTTGACCAGATATGAGTCAATGAGAACTGCAAAAAAAGAAAAATACCAAGGGAAGAAAGTAACTGAAGGGGGCAATCTTAGAGATTGCCTGTATTGAAGAGAAGAGGAGGGGATTTTCTAGCAAAAGAACTGGAGAAAGGCCAGCCAGATGGCTGGACACCTATGTAAATTCATAAAAGCAGACAATTAAGAAGGCAAGATTTCAAGAAAGAGGACATGATTCAGAGGTCAATATTGGAGGAGGGACAAAGAAGCACTGATGTTATTAGAGAGGTAAGACAGAAAAGAAAGGGACATTTGTTTCCCTAAGATAGGAAGGAAAGATGAAAGGATATATTTATTGCACATGTATTTACCCATCACCTACTATTTTTGACTATACTAGACACAGGGGAGATAACAGTCCAGACGAGGCGTTTGCTCTCATGAGGCTTATATTCTAGTTGGGGGGAAGTGGAAGGAAGACAAGTTATAGAAAACGTGTGCAAGAGTTCCACATGCATTTCCACAGACAGCATCTTCCTGTTTATTGAGGAGTAGAGGACAGAAATTGGAGAAGTGTGATCTTGCTAAAGGGGATAATGGTATGGCACTTTGGTGTAAGAGGAACAAGCTGAAGGATGTGGAACAAACTTGGCTAGCTTTTGAGTCACATGTAGGAGAGGCAACAAGAGATGAAGAAAGGATTCAGCCAGCAGGCAGGTCTCTGTGAGGTTTTCAAGCATGAACACTAGTTCACGTCTTTGCTTACACCTAACATGACTTTGCCCAGGTGGAACAGCCTGGAAGCACTGCTGCATATGGAAGAGGTGGGCTGCCTAGTGTTGGGACTGGCAAAGCCTCAGTGCTAAAGGTTACTGGGGCCCAGGTTTACAAATACCACATTAGAAACATAAACATTTGAAAACCACAGAATGTAAATGTTCAAGGTCACAGCACGCTCATCAACTCGTGGAATCCATACAGTAATTGAGCACATTAAGAAGCCTACTGACTCTGCTGTCTAGTTTTAGAAGAGCTATAATTTAGTATTGCTAGCTATCAATTAGTCCTGTTTTCCTCATCTGTAAAATGAGAGGGTTGGATGAAATGACCTCAAAGTCTTCTTCCAGCATGGTCAATGGTGAATGCTAGAGCGCACGTGAAATTCTGAAAGTTAATTTACTTCTTTAACATTTACATTGATTGTTTAACTATTGATGTTCAAAAATGCAGCTGCAGAGCTACTACAAATCTTTTAGGTCTGTGCACACAAAGCTATTAGTTTTATGGACCATTCTGATTTTAAAATAAATTGCCCTGTGAAAATATGCAACCTAAATTCTGGTGGGAGAAATCTCAAGTGACATGGGTAATTGAATAGGGTAATTGATATGTCATTGACAGGACATGGAAATAGACCAAGTAGAAAGGTATTAGACATGAATAGGTTTTAATATTTGCAAGTTTGGAAAATGACTTTGTGAACATTGGGAGAAAAGGAGCTTTTCAAATACTAGGACGATAGTAGCTAGGGATACAAAATAAAGTTATTCAAATATGACTTGTCTTCCTGCACTAAGATTAACTTAGAGTAATATACATAGGACCTCTTTCGTCCCTTTCAAACATTGCCAGTAAGAGTTAACCAAGCCTTGGTTAGATCCTGAAAAATTAAGGTATAATGTGACCAACAAGACAATCTGTAAAGGTTACTAGAGTATTAGCTAGCTACTGTTGTTTCATATTGCAAAAATCTTGTCACTTTTCATATACAATAAGACTTTTGAATAATACTATATATAATCTTGAAAGAAACCTCAGTATGTGTGCTTTTTCTAACAGCTGCATTTACACATCTTGTCACTGAAATCAAAGTCTTTGAGGCTTAAAACTTACTACTAACTCTGAAAGTTACTTATTGTATATCTAATCTAAATGAATAGTTTGTTGCTATTTTCAAAAGCATGTTTGGTGCATTACTATTGAAAGCAGTCTTCGGCATAACCGACTGCATTTAATTTTATACCCAAAGCCTCTGTTTATGCAGATAAATTGAGGTTCCAGTCTTTCAGTGTAGGGTATACGTATCAATCAGTTGATATCCTGCCAAGGTTAATATATTTTTATTTGCAATCTCATAGAGTAGGGCTCAATCATTGTTAAGCGCTGGTAGTTTCAGAAGCAGAAGTCTTCTTCAGATCAGTAAGATTTACACTACTTGAAATTAAAAACAGCGGATAATGGGGAAAAGTCACGCCTGAGGTTAAGGTGAATCACTTTGATTGGATCTTCCAGAAATCTCCTTTGAGGTCTCCGTGGCTTTTTCCCCTCTTCCTTTGCACTACCCTGATTGATCAGCTACAAGCATCCTAAGGGGTCTTACCTTGAGTCCAGGTGCTGGGGCCCAATCTCAGCTGAAGATCCCAGACATCTGGGGAAGTGATGAAGAGATCTGGGGAACTGACTCTGCAGGGGGAAGCCTGTGTGCAACCCACACCTGCAGGCTACGTGCTCCTGTGCTGGCCGAGCCGGTAGGCGGGAGCACACTCTCCACCCCAGCCTGCAGAAGCTGAGCATTCAGGCAGAGCCTGGGTCCCACCGCCCAGCTGCCCTCATCCGTGTCCAAGGACACAGCCCTTGAGCCACGAGGGCTTCTGGCACATGGCTTCAATTTTTATGGGTGAAAGATAGTCCTCTGGCATCATAAGGTATTTATATCTGAGATAGCTCCAGATTTTTTAAAAGCTATTTGATAACAAAAACTGCCAAGCAGAATTAACTACCACAGAGGCCTGGAAAGCAGCACAAGTGAGTTTTTTAATTCTTCAGAGATGGTAGAAGTCACCAGAAATTCTCCCTCTTGAATTCTCTCTAAAGGGCTCTGGATCCTTGGAAAAATGATCTGGTCAAGCCTCATACTTTAGTAATTCTTAAAACTGTCACAGTCCCATGCTTTCTGTCTCAATTGTGGCACTGGGTCGCAGGTTTTGGCCATTTGTTTTTAAAGCAGCCTCTTATGGTGGAGAAATTATTATAAACAAATGGGAGCATGCTAGCAGCTTCCCATGACAGTGGGTGGATCTCACCTGCCTTCGGTTTAGACAAGCGCCATGTGAATTTCTATGGGCGTTTTCTTCCCCGTGCCATGTGTTCCTATAGTGACCTTCTGCACAGGATGGGCATGATCTGCATGGAGCAATGACGGCCATGTCTGGCAGCCCAGGCCTGGGGGATCGTGTGGCCTAAGCAGTGTAGCACACAAGCTCATTGCTTTCCATTGAGAAGAATACTCAAATACACCCAGCTCAGTCTCCAGGAATTCCCCTTATAGGACCACATTAGCAATGAGAGAGCTCCAGGAAGGACATATAAACACATTTCCACTGCTTAGGAAAAGCAGGAATCGCATGCCTCTTAAACTGCAAGTGTTTCACTGATTTTCAGTTTCTTTCCACTCACTCCTCTGATCTCTGTTGCCAAACGATAAACCAGTTTAAATATGTTGCTTCTGCCTGAGTTCAGCTTCATCTTTTCCTCTTCAGTTTCCACCCGGGATAGGAGGAGGCCTGGTGAGGAGTTCCAGGCCACATTAGGAGAACGAGCTCTTCTGTGTGCTGCAAAACCTCAGGCAAGTGACCCAGCCCCTCCGAGCTTCAGTTTTCTCAATGATACTGGGAGATGGGGTCAGACTAGCTTCTCTGAAAGCTCTTTAAGTTTTAGCTTTCTATGAGGGGAAATTTAAAGAAAAGCACAGAGAGACTGACTAGACTCTATTTGGGGCTTATTTAAGCAGCTACACCAGCTTTACAAGAGCATCTTTTCTTTTTTTTTTTTTTTTTTTCTTGAGACGGAGTCTTGCTGTGTCGCCCAGGCTGGAGTGCAGTGGCGCGATCTCGGCTCACTGCAAGCTCCGCCTCCCGGGTTCACGCCATTCTCCTGCCTCAGCCTCTCCGAGTAGCTGGGACTACAGGCGCCCGCCACCACGCCCGGCTAATTTTTTGTATTTTTAGTAGAGACGGGGTTTCACCGTGGTCTCGATCTCCTGGCCTCGTGATCTGCCCGCCTCGGCCTCCCAAAGTGCTGGGATTACAAGCGTGAGCCACCGCGCCCGGCCTCTTTTCTTGAAGATGCCCAACCAGGTTTTGTCCCAGAGAGGATTTGGAAAGGTCCACTTAGCAGAAACCCTGCTGGCCTGGGGCTCCCCAATGTCCGGATGGACTTGGCTTCACCAGATCAGAGTGGTGTTTCACTCAGAAATGCCTTTGGCTGTTGGCGAAACCAGGCTGTATGCCTTTCTGCTGCATATGAAATTCCTGATGATGCATGCAACGTATAGGGAATTCTACGCTGACCCAGGCAGAACAGTTACACACTCCCTTAAATATGAATATACTTATGAACCTTTTCAGTCTGTTACTATAAAGCAAAGAATGCGGAATCAAGTTTTGCCTTGGTCTTGCCATAAATACACTGCTCTGGTCAAATTTGCTGATTTTTTTTTTATGTTCTCTTAGTTTTGACAAAACGTGATGATCACAAGTTCATTTGATATTATGCCATGTTCAACTTCGTGTTGGGCATTTTGGTGATACGGAGGCAATATGCTACAGTGGGAAAGGTACAGGGTAGGAGCCAGACAGGCTTGGGTTCAAATCTCAGATCTTCAGGTTATGAGCTTCTAGGAGGAGTTAAAGTCTGAAAGCTCAGGCCCTGCGGTCATCTTGAAGATGGAGTGAGATGCCTTTTGAAAGGCAACTGGGTTGGTGACTTTGGACAAGCGACACTGTCTCCCTGATTTTCAGTTTCCTCATTTGTAAAAAGAGAGATAATAAATTTCACATTGCATTAGGCTAGAATTACAAATGCAGAGCTGCATGCACTCAGCTCAGGGTGCAAAAGGGAGGTGATTCTAGCTCAGCCAAGTCCAACGTGCTGTCAGCCCTCCAGGGGCTGGTGATCTGATTGGAGCTATGGGATGCACCAACACCGAATGAATCAGGACACAGCATCTGATTAGTCCTTAGTAGCACACAGACACACTAGGTTTTGTTCAGCCTGGAGAAGATAACATTTAGAAAGTGTAGAAGAGGTAAGGCCCCATGGGGAAGGGAAAGCTGAGTCTTGACAGGCCTTGAAGGGCTTCAAAGCTACACAATGAGATTCTAATAGAAAAGGGAAAGAATGCTTTCCAGGAAATGGAACTGCACAGGCAATGGCAGTGAAGTAGGGAAGCATAGAGGAGCAATTGAACAGGGTGGGGGGCCTTGTTGGGGAGCAGTGGGAAGAAGTGTGGGTGAAGCAGAGTCAGGCCATAGGGTTCCTGGATGATACAAGTAGGGGCATCCCACAGAGAACCCCAGGGTGCAACAGTGGTGTTTTACAGTGATCACTTTCAATAGATCCAGTTAAGCCTGCTAAGAATTACCAGCAGCTCTGTCTCCCAGAGACACTTTGTGCTCTCTTCGTGCAAAACTTACTCTCTGTCCCCTCCTCTCTGGTTTCAGAGAGCATTGTGGTTTCTCTCCACACCAGCTTAAGCACTGTGTAGTCAATTTATAGTTTACAGGGATTTCCCACACACCCATATATGTTTTCCACTGAGGTCGGTGCTTTTTCCTAGACCCACCCAAATTCCAGAGCAAGGCTCACTTGCATGCCAAGTTGATTTTCTTTTTCTTTATCACCTTCTTCTCCTTACTTTTTTAATGTTTCTGTGTATTTTTAACAGAAATGAAAGAGGCAACCCCAGAAAAAAACAATGACAAGGGTAATTTCTGATTCAATTTGCATTGACAACAATAGTTGTTCATAGAGGCAAACCCAGCAAGTGAGTTTTTTCACATTGCAACTCTTGTTTATGAAAGTTTGAGTGGCCATAGGGTATAATGCCTTTTATAAGTTTAAAAAAACAAAGCTTGAAAGTTTTTAATGGATAGACTCTGGCTCTGGAATTCAGGCTTTCTTTATAAAGTAAGTTTTGTTTTGTTTTGTTTTGTTTTTAGAACAAAAAGAAAGTATGAAAAAGGAATCAGGTCCTTAGAAAGGAAATTAGGAATCATTTTGGTCATTTTGAGAATGCTCATTCCCTACTGATTCATAAGGTAGAAGGCAGAAGTGCTTTCCACCACACTTTCACAAAAAATCATGTCATTTAACTTCCTTGTTGTCCTGTGGCAGGAATTTCCCTGCCTTTTGCAGGTGAGAAACTAAGAAGTTGAATCACTTGTGGAGGATCCCTCAGCTCATAGGTGGGGACTCCAATCCAGGGCTTCTACCTCCAAGTCGAACCTTTCCTTTACCAGCTGCCTTAGGGATAAGCCTGGTCCTGGGGAAGAAGGAAGGTGGGGAACAGTGGGAGGGTGGCATCCTGGAGTGGAGAGAGAAGTAGCCCACCTCTGTCTATTTCCCATATACCCCACAATGTGCTAAGAAACTGAAGCTCAGAACATTAGTGCACCTTTCCCAAGAGTATTGCAGCCAGGAGTCTGCACACCTGGAATTCACATCCAGGAAGGTCAGATTCCAAAGGCCAGTCTCTTTCCATAAGACCAGGCCGCCTCTCTCATTAGAATGACCTTCCATTTGTCAGTTTTCCACCATTACCTGTCAGGGGCTTTTTCTCACTCTCCTCCCACCTTTTTTTTTCAAATTTTAAGTACTGTTATCAGATATTTGTTTTCTCCTCTCCAAATGTTTCCAAACTGTGTGTTGTTATTCATTTGACTTTTGCTAAGAAAACTTAGGCTGTAATTTTTTTTAAAAATCCACCTACATAACTTTCAATACTACTACAATGCAGCACTTCCTTTTTTGCTGAAGTTTGGCTTAATCACAGTACAGCACTGAAAAATCAGAATATAGTCCCAGCCAAAGAAACTTGAAACTGTAGGTAGGTTAGAAGTCAGTGGCGACCGATTGTTCTGAAGAAAATTGGTGTTGTTTCCTTGTTCTCCTGCTTTCATTATTACTATCTTTGTCAGATCCTGTTTGTGTTCAAAAGGTTGCCGGTCTTATGAAAGGATAAACTTGAAAAATCTTGCTTTAATCATTGCAGCAATTAGCAAATAACTGCATTATCTTTCTTTTTTATTATAAACATATTCAAGAATAGACTTGTAGTTTAGTTGTAGTTACTCAGAGCTTCTCAGAAAACTGAAGCGGGTTGCTCATAAAAACCAGGTATTCAACCTGTTCAGAAGGGGCCTGAGTTGCTGGAATCTTCCTTCATGTCTCCAGTAATTATGTGACTACAAGAACAGATGTAACCCCCTCTCCAAGCTAAGCATATACTTCTTAAGTCATGATAGATTTAACTGAGTGAATAACTCAGTTGACTTTGAGGAGGAAGGGGAATAGGTTTGTCAAATTTAGCAAAAAAGAGCATGAGAAACATTCACCATTAATAGGCTTGAAGGCAGCCAGCTTCCAGGACCCTGAGAACTCTGCTCTGCCAGCCAAATGATAATCTCTCAGTTCCTCTCAGGCTTTTCATCTGAACTGAGTTGGCAAGGTGCTACCAAGCCTTCCTCTTCCACTGTTTCTTCCCTTCAACTCCCTCCATCTCCCCTTCTCTGATATATGAGTCAAGGGTGGTGCCATTAACTGTGTCTTCCTCAGAAAGTTCCTACTGTTGGTTACTAGTGGGCCAGCAGACTCATTTGTCATCTGTCTGCCTCTCTGAGAGTTCATTCTCCTGCAGCATGGTGGGTTTTTCTTCTTCCCCATCCTTTGTAATTATGTTCCCTAAGGTCTTGTGCTCATCCTCCTTTATTATATCTTTCTGTTTTCTTTTGGCATCCTCTGAGTTACCCTAGTGCCCATTCAGAGTCCCATGGTGCTAATCAATGCTCACCAACAGCATCTCCTCAGGGATCCAGTCTCTGTTTCCAACATCTCCTGGAATGAGAGCAGTCCAGAACTGAGTCATCCAAAACTGAAGGCATATTATTCTCCCTAAATCCAGCTACATCTCCTGATTTTTGTTTCCTAACAATGGCATCCTCATTCTCTCACCTCTCCCTCTTTAAGCAACTTTACTCCTGTATCCAATCAGTGCAAGCCCCGGATTCCACCTGCTGAATCCCCCTTGCACGGGTGTCTCTCCTGCCCCTTCCCACAGCCACCATGCTGGTCCAGGTCTTCATTCCTTTCACTCAGTCTCTCAAAATACCCTTTGAATTAGTCACTTAATCATCACTGCCAGACTGGTATTTCTA
Organism: Hylobates moloch; assembly: GCF_009828535.3. Classification (NCBI taxonomy): domain Eukaryota; kingdom Metazoa; phylum Chordata; class Mammalia; order Primates; family Hylobatidae; genus Hylobates; species Hylobates moloch. The sequence goes on from NW_026652289.1 coordinate 7,924,865, forward strand.
AAGTGCAGCTCAGGACCCAGAAAACCAAAATCTTCAATGACTCCTCATTGCCTATGTTTAACTCCCACCTCCTGCAGCAGAGGCTTAAGGGTGTGGCTTCTAGAGATGGACAACCTAGCTTCAAAGGCCAGCTTCACTCCTCTCTGAAGCCTGTGTCCTCACCATGTTACTTAACCTCTGCACCCTGCTTTCCTCATCTCTAAAGAGGTTAGTAAGAAAGCCTGCCTGTGTGAGGATTAAGAAATACTTAGAGCCATGGAAGACAGTATGGCAATTCCTCAAGGATCTAGAACCAGAAATACCACTTGACCCAGCAATCCCATTACTGGGTATATACCCAAAGGATTATAAATCACTCTACTATAAAGACACACGCACACGTATGTTTATTGCAGCACTGTTCACAATAGCAATGACTTGGAACCAACCCTAATGCCCTGGAATCAACCGTAATGCCCATCAATGATAGACTAGATAAAGAAAATGTGGCACATATACACCATGGAATACTATGCAGCCATAAAAAAATAAGTTCGTGTCTTTTGCAGGGACATGGGTGAAGCTGGAAACCATCATTCTCAGCAAACTAACATAAGAACAGAAAACCAAACACCACATATTCTCATTCATAAGTGGGAGTTGAACAATGGGAATACATGGGCACAGGGAGGGGAACATCACACACTGGGTACTGTCAGTGGGGTGGGAAGCTAGGGGAGGGAGAGCATTAGGAGAAATACCTAATGTAGATGACAGGTTGATGGCTGCAGCAAACCACCATGGCGCATGTATACCTATGTAACAAACCTGCACATTCTGCACCTGTATCCCAGAACTTAAAGTATAATAAACAAACAAATAAACAAAAAGAAATACTTAGAGCCCTGCCTGGCCTTTCAGGAGTGCTCAGCACTGTTGGCCGTTGGCTGCCAGCTTTACCCTGACTGTGGCCCTCACTCTCCCATTCCTTCCCTGCAGTAAGCTCAGCCCCTATGCACACTGTTGGCCTCCCGCACCCTCCTGCTGGTGCATGGTAACTCCTGTCACCCTCCTGCTCTGAAGGCTTCTCCCCGTCCTGACCCTGGAAGTCCTCCTGTTCTGTAAGGCACGTCTCAAATTTCCCAGTGCCTCTTACAGTCATCCCAAAGGGATCTGGTCTTTCCCCTCTCTGACTTTCCTGAAACTTTGTCAGGGCCTCTCATGTCAATGTCATCACATTCTGCTGGGCACTGCAGTCTTTCTTGTGCTTTGGGTGTTTTTCTTTACTGTTTCTCTATCTCCATGTCTTCCTATCCACACCTCTGTCCAGCAGCAGCCTGGAGGCTCCTTGATCTCCTTGAGTCTTTGATCTCACTTATATCTTCTAAATCGACATAAGACTGACCACCCAGCCTCCTGCAGAGTAAGCCCTTGGCAAGAATATACTTGGTGAAGATCACTGAGGGTTAAAGCCTGACTATCCAAAATCTGAGTGAGAGTTGATTTAAAAGCCCATCAAATATACATTTCTACCAACCACAGGGCTAGCAAGTCAGAACATTTCTTCAGATACTGAAAACTAGGCAAAGCACTGTGCAGAAAGTATCATTTGGGGAACATTCCCAGGATATTGGACTAGACATGTTAATATCTATAATTATACAATTCATGTTTAAATGTACATATCCTCATGCAGCCCTAGACTCTGAAATGCCATATACTGGCATAGGCTGCTCCCAGCTGCAAAGAAATTCACTTGATTGTAATCACAGAAAAGTGGCCCTTACAAGTTTTAGTCCTATAATATTTCACCTTTAAAATGGGGAAATGTTAGAAAATTCTCTTCAATTTAAAATTTAAAACACATTCAGAGCCAAATACCTTTATTGCCACAGGTATGCTAACACAAGCCAGATCTAGACATAGCGTTTGAAGGAGACTGAAATGATGCTAATTTTGTTGTTTTCTGCATTTGCTGCCCCATGGATCAAATCACCCCTTTCTAGCCTGGGATTGCAGTATATTCTTCCTTTTATTTTTTTCCCCTTGTTTTCTTCCTCAGAATCAAAATTCCAGCCCACACTCCCAAGCTGAACCCTGCTGGCTCCGTATTTACTTTTCTGTTTTATTTCAAGTTTCTTCATTTTCTTCTTTCTAAAATAACCTGCATGTTTTCTATTTCTTCTCTGCTGGGTTTACACAACTACTATATCTTAAGCACATGGTTCCCTGTTTCTTCTCACTCCTTAATAAGATGTCTGCCTCCTTAATAACCCCACTTACCCAATTCTAGCAGCCAATCTATCACTTTGTAATATTCACCAAGGGAGAGAACACACCAGTTAGCCATTTTCACATACACATATTTTCAAAAGACTTCAGATAAAAAGGTCTCTGCTGTGCATTTGCAGGATGAGGTAGATGTAAGTTCATGGTGAAAGTGAAGATGTAATTATAGCAAAAATTATGCCTTTCATGTCAGTGCCTGTGGATTCAATATATATTGCTTAAGGAATACCTTGGGCCATGCCCTGAAAGCACAAATAAATAATTACATAAAATCTCCATTGTCAAAGAGTTTGCGGCCCTGTAGGGAAAAGGGACAAGTAGGCAGGCCGTTGTAAAGTGGGGCCAAGCAGGGCGAACCAGCTATCTCCAGGAACAGGGAGGGAACCCCACAGAGGGTTCCCAGCCCAGGCCTGATGGACCAGAGATTATTCCTTTAGGCTAGTGCCAGACCTGAGTTTAAGCCAATGAAGAAAGTTTAAACAAATTATACATAAAGGGGTGTAAAAGGTGAAATAAAATTTAAAAGATCCACGGAGGAAAATGGACACTGTCTTTCAAAAGAATTGTAAAATACAGTGCATGTAAAGCTACATTCAGTGAGTGCCCAGTTGATTCCCAGGTTCAAATAGGAAGCTAAGTTAAGTTCAGATGTAGTTAAGATCTATATTTAATGTTGAGCTCAAAAGTAAGATTCTGGCACTGTGGATCTGTGTGCGTTTAACTGTGATTTTTAAAAATAGATCAAATCTATGTAAGCAAATGATTTAATCAAATGGCCTTTTTGACATTTATTCTTATTTTTCTTTTCTTTTATTTCATGGTGTGTGTGTGTGTATCTTTGTAAATTCACTTAAATTCTTTTAGGAATAAGGTGGATATAAAAAAAAAAAAAAAGAGAAAGAAAGTAAAAAAAAATTCTTTGGGGCTGACTGTAAGCAGCCACTTTGCAATCCCGAAGGCTGGCCAGTCACATGCAGAGGTAGTCAGGCCCCAGTAGTACAACTTACACCTAAATGGAGCCTGGACATCACACATGTTCTTTCTTGGATCGCATGATGCCTTGCCACTCCACACCCATCACAGTTGGCCAAAGCATCCCCAGTGGGGTTGTGTGAAACATTAGTCAGAGGAGGGAATCATAGCTGTGGTTGGGGAGGAGGTGGTGGACAGTTCTGCAGTCCAAAATGGATGTACAACTTGGATTCAAAGTTAAAGAATGTCTTTGCTGCAGAACTTCTTGGGGTTTTTTAAATGTTAGTGATTGCTGTGAAGCTTCAAGAGGGGCCTAAACTAGGAAAGGTCTTCTGAACCTATTTGAGTGCAGACCTTCTTATTTCTTGCAGGGATAGGGTTACCAGGACCCTCACAGGACTCCGCTCACCAGCAGAACTTCCCAGGATAGACAGTGCTTTGCTGTCAAATTCAATTGTGTTTCAGGACACTCCCTCCTGCCTTCTGACCAGCAGAATCACCCCTGTCCCCTGACTCCTGAGACAGGAACTATAGGGTCAGCCTCTGAGAGTTCTCCCCCAGTTCCCAGGCAGCTGTGTCCTGCTAGCAATGGAGTGGAGACTTCACCTCCCCTTCCCTCCTCAAAGCAGCTTTGGCCTGCCTGGGAGAAGCTAGCCTTCTTCTGTCCATAGGGCCTAGGAACCAAGACCCTGAGTCTTTCTTAATCAGATTATCACAGCATTCCTGTTGACAAGAATCAAGTCGTTTGACATTATATCCAACTCGTTTTAAGGAGTGACGTTAAGATGTCAACGTCGGCCAGGCACGGTAGCTCAGGCCTGTAATCCCAGCACTTTGGGAGGTTGAGGTGGGCGGATCACCTGAGGTCACGAGTTCAAGACCAGCCCGGCCAACATGGTGAAACCCCGTCTCTACTGAAGATACAAAAATTAGGCAGGTGTGGTGGCAGGTGCCTGTAATTCCAGCTATTTGGGAGACTAAGGCAGGAGAATCTCTTGAACCCGGGAGGTGGAGGTTGCAGTGAACCAAGATCATGTCACTGCACTCCAGCCCAGGTGACAGACCAAGACTCCATCTCAAAAAAAAAAAAGATGTCAGATGTCAATGTCACTATGACGTCACTTTTTAAAAATACTGTTTAGAGGGCAATTGTTTTGTGTGCACTTAATATTTAATTTTGACTGTAAGTCAAAATTATAGATTTGAAATATATTAAACAAGACATTCAAAATATAGTACTACTGTATTCTGATGTTGTTGACATTGGGATAGCCTCTCTATACCTACACAGTCAGTTTTGTTATTAATGTCCTAGCTAAATACACACCCACACTGCCTTTGTCACTTGCATGTGTGTGTATGTAATACAGCTCACTGTCCATATATAAATTATTTCCATAAACTTCTGACAATATAAAAAAGACAGGGCAGGTTTCTTATTTCTTAGTATTGAGAGCATCCTAGTCACAGCAGCCAGGTGCTCCAGGGTTCATTATATTTTCTTTACCTCCTAGCAGATATGTGGGAATGGCATTGGTAGGAAGAGTACCAAGATGCTAAATTTCATGAACTTTCAAAGCAAAGGATAAACTTTTCAAATTTGTCCTTTAAAGGTTGGAATAGACATGAAGGATAACTCAGGAAATAAGAAAGCAAGATTCAGGGAGCTGACCTCGTATTTTTTGGCAAAGAGGTCTAAGATGAAGCAAGATATCAATCTGCAAATATTTGAAAATGTAAACATCATTGAGTGAGAACATTATCTGGCCTGGTAGGCATGGGTTTAGCCAGCATTTCTACCAAGAAATGACACAATTAACTGCTATCGAAAATTGGAAACAGCATTAATAGAAACTAAGGAAAAAAGAGGAAGCCTTCTCACCAGAGACACAGATATTCCACTGGGGCAAACCCTCAAGTCTGCTCAAGAAGATGCTTATTATTCATGCATTCAATACCATTCTAGGGTCTAGTGGCACAACTGGCATAATGTTCTTTAGGTTTTAAGTTGGGGGCTTTTCAAGTGGAAAAAGTACACAGTTAATTTCAGTACTCGCATACTCTACCACAGGAAAAGCAGCTTTGATAGCATCTTACCCTTGGGCTGAGATATGACCTAAAGGTTCAACCACAGTACAAGGACCTACCTTTCATGGCAAGGTGCCAATGAAACGAGAAACATTCTAGATAGCATTGAGATCAGTTTTCCATATATCACTGATCACTAGATATGGATAAACATGATTGGTATTTTTTGCTTATCATTTTTCAGAGTTATTGAGAGGGCAGCCAGCAGCTAAAATTTACATAAGTTGATTCAACCATTCATTCAAGAGACAAGTATCAGGGCTTTACTATATATGACACAGAGTGGATTTATCAAGAAGTTAATGAAACTTCAGCTTCAGGGTTCCTCACTTGCCCAGGTCCTATCCAAATCCTTGTACTTAATAGTACAGTCCTAATTTTGCATTTGTTTCCTCTAAAGAAAGCTCCCAAATTGTGCAATCTTAAGGGTCCATAAAATCTTCATCAGCCTCCAGTATAGACACTAGACAAAATGCACATGAGTTCCAGAGCCATCCGCCCGACACCAGGGCAGCTCTGACTGAAGCAAGATGTGAATGAAACCCAAACCCAGGCACCTGGGTCCTCAGAGCACCCTAAGAATTGCATTCCCCACTGCAGTGTTCCTTCTCTGTGTCACCCTCTTTTTTCTTTGATGGCCCAGTGGTGACTCTGAGGATTCATGTTATCTGTAATCCCAGGGACATGGGCAGGCTCAGGATGTCGGAACTCTGAATGAGGGAATGAGTGGCCTACAGAGCTGCTGTAACTTCTGGCCAGGCTACTACGAGAGGGCCTGCTTGGCTGGTTCTTTGTGGATCCCTGCACATTAAGACTGCTCTGAATTGGAGCTGCAGGGTGGGAGAGACAGAATCAAACAAAACCTGGCTTGTTCTGTGGCTAATTCTTTCCAGTGTTCCCTCTGTAGATCCTCAGTCCTAAGGTAGTGCAGACATGCCCCTCCACTCAACTGCTCCCTACTGGAAAAGAATCAGGTGGCTGGCACATGTGTGTTTTGTACCAAAACGCAAAACTTTGTCCTTCTCCTGCATCTTCTGACGTTAGCATGATCCTGTGACCCTGATTCATCTTTGTATAGTGGCTAAAATATCTGGAATTGTGTGCTTTAGAATTTTTCGTCTAGAAGCACGAACTGTATTCTGGAATTAGGTCACGTGTGAACTTCTGGATTCAAATTGGATAGTGGCGACTATTGGCTTATTGATCTCTTCTCTAGTTAAGGCACAATGCCCATCAAAAGAAGTGCAGATACATGAACTCCTCATGGAGCTCTGACCTTTCCCTTGTGAAAACAGCACAGATATTTCTGACTGAAATTCTCCCTGGGCATGTGACAGATTTCACTATGTGTATTCCAGCTGCATTACGACGAGTGGAGATCCCCCTACTATCATCTGAATTCATCCAGAGACATGTTCCAGAGGCTACACTTGTCAAGTTCAACTTTCTCGCCTGGCCTTTTTATCAGAAATATCTACTCCCTCATTTTTTTTCTTTCATTTCAACAGAGTAATATTTAGCAAATAAAACTTCTTAAATGGAGAATCGAGGGCATACAGGGAGAGAAACTAAGTTAGAACTTATAAATAAAGGATCCAAGAAAGCAGTTGCATTTCCTAAATGTTTATAAACCTTTATTTATAAATTATAACTTAGTTTCTCTCCCTCTCTGCCCTTAGTTCTCTTTTTAAATGTGGGAGCAGGCCCCCTGTGTTCCTTTAGGGAAGATTAGCACTTCTTAGATTGCTTGTCTCTGGAGCTACTACCGGGTCACACTGCTCCTTCACCTGTCTGCAAAACTGGCACCAGGAAGTTACTTGAGCCAGGTGTGTTCGGTCAGACCTGTCTCCTTCCAGGGCACTGCATCCTTGAGGGCCAGAGAGTAAGGCCCACCCTTGGTTCACTTTGTTCTAGATCCAGACCTGCCCAGCCTTATCCCACCATCGACTGCACCAAAAGCCCCACTCCTGAGGTGGCTTTTATGAGATAAAGGGTAAAGGACAGAAGAGAGAGAAGGTAGACAATAACCTCTGTCTGACTTGCCTCTTGTATTTGCCCATGAATAAGCAACAAACTCATCTTTGCAGACACAAAAGTTAATATTAACTCATGTAGTGGCTTTCTGACAATTTTCAGTGTGGAATTATTTTTACTTGAAAGAATTAAAACAACATATTTAGAGATATACGATTTAATCCGGGGTGCAATGCTTGAATTGTTGCAGGGGAAAAAAATAACGGTAGCTGTATGACTTACATATTAAAGACTGAAGAAAATGATTAGGGAGGTGTATATGCCTACAACACGCATTCCCACGGGCCAGTCATTTACAGCTTTATCATGCTTACAGCTCAGTCTCTGGACTGTTATGTTGGCTCTAAGACTCTGACGCATCCACCACACAAATACATTTCATAAGCAACCCTGGACTCTGAGGCAAAGTATGCAAAAAAGTTCGTGGGCTGCTTCGAGTCTCCAAACAGATGAGAGGGGATTGGACGGGAAAGGATATTTCAAGGATTTGACATGTACTGATTAAATCCGAATAACTTTGCCTCTCTATTCCATGCCTAAAGCCACATATTGGTGGGTTTTCTTGTAATGAGTATGTCATTGTTATTCAGGTATATAATTGCACACACCACACACACACACACACACACACACACACACACGCCCCAAGAAAGCACAGCCCTTTCGAGATTTCCTCGATGCAGAAGCAGAGTGAGGTTGTGCCGAGCCTTATGGGAAAGAGCCCAGAGACCTGCTTTTGTTGGCTTCTCAGGTTTGCTGGCATGTGCAGCCTGGGGTCTCGCTCTCTTTCCCCCTGAAACACTGGCTGTCTGCACTGGTGAGAAGTGTGAGGAGAGGAAATTGGGGAAATAAGACTTTCTGTAAAATGACCACAACTGTTGGTGGGAGGAAGGAGTGGAAAGATGGAGAGAGGACGTTTTAGAAAAATGTGTTTTCCTTAAGCAACCAGAATCACAAAGTTCAACTAAGGCAATTTCTCTCAAACCCCCAGACTATTTATACATTTATTTAATTCAGTGAAGAAAGGTCTGTTCCGTTATTTGATGAGGGTTTCTGACATGCTGCTACCGGCAATTTGGTTAAACTCTTCTAATCTTCAGTATTTTGGGAAGACTTGCCTTGTGACCTCTGGGTCATTCCCTGGATGGTCACTTATTATATTAACAGAGAAAGAGAGAAACTGCTAAAAAGTTAAACCCTAGAAGGTATGGAAAGAAAGAACAGCACCCGGGGAAGCTGTGTGTGAGGTAAGTGCTTACTTACTTAATTAATTGGCTGGAAGTGTCTCTGATACTGTATTTAGTTTTCACAAAATGATGATATTTAAAAATGTATTACAGCTTTATGGGACACTTTTCTTTTGATTTTTAGGACAATTTTAAATAGGAGAGAATTTGTCACCTAAGGCTATTACTACTGATTGTTTCATATTTGTTTAAACATTCACAAGAGGACAAAATAAGATAGGATTGGGGATAACAGTTGATTGTGCATGAGTGTGAGTGTGTGCATGTGATCTTGAGGTTGCAAAAAATGAATTTTAAGAATCACTTGGATTTTTTTTTTTCAAAATCCCTCTTACAGGTTAAGGGGAAAAAGATAAATCTAAACATTTGAATTAATGGTACACATTTTTGGTCTTTGGTTTTCCACAGTTAAATACTACATTCGTTGTAAGTTTTCTAACCTGTGGGTTAAAGAAATTATGAGGTCAAGAAACATCTATTGAACAATAAATTCTTATTTCCTTCAAGCGACTAAATGCGGAAGTACAGAGGAGACAAACGTTGGCGTTACAGGAGCAATGTGGAAATTTCACCCAGTATAACATTTATTAGCTGAGGATAGTCTAAACTCTCATGAAATTATACACAGATTAAAAAACATATTAATCATGGGTCATGAACAAAGTTCATAATGTTTCCAAACTCAGGATTGTTTACATTCCTTACACCTACCACAGAAAACTTACATAACTTTTCTCATAAGGATAGGTAACAGATTTTAAAATATTCCGGCGAGGTTTCGCCTTACGGCAATCTAAGCTGATTTCCCCACTGACAAAGGAAAGTAACTGCTTCAGAATTAGCCAAAGAACTATGTAATCGCTGAAAATCAATAACAAACTTGCTCTGACAGACCCTTGCAAAGAGAAGTCGGAGTAATTCTTCTCCCGCAAGCTAGACCCCCGTACACCCACCGCAAACAAGACAACATCTGGATATTGTTTCACGAGCAAGAATCAAACACTTTTTTTGTCTCATCATTAAGTAAAATTCCGTTTTCCACATGCAAACAGCACTTGTAAATTCCCCCAGATAAGCACGGGCGTCTTGAATGATTTAAATAAGCTTTAAAAGAATCACAACGTTTTCATACCTTTAGAAGTAAAGTTTTTCAAAAATACCTCCAGCATGCCACATGCCCCAGAGTTGACATAAGCGCCGTGTACCTCTTACCTGCAAAGACTGAAGAGTACAGACTCCTGGCTGGATGGGAAGTTATGTCAAGTCAGAGAAATGCTCAGTCCAGACAGGTTGCCTTGGGAAAGATAGGTGTTTAGGGTTCCTCAAAATGAAGAAAACTCTCTCACTGTTCACTGTCAGTCAAAAACAAGTTGGTACAAGTTTGAGTAAGAATTACCTGGAGGAACTGAAGAGAGAAAGGAAAGAGATTGGGAGACATTGGGCAGAGGAGGGAGGGACAGGGAAGGAGGGAGGGAGGGAGGAAAGGAGAGAAAGTGAGAGACAGAGAGAGAGAGAGTGGGGGAGAAAGAGAAAAAGAGAGAAGGAATCTGAGAAAGGAGACCATGATGTCAGCATGTCTTAAAGTCTTAAGGAAATCTACAGACGAGCACAGGATTCTAGTGGGCATCCAGTCCGGGCTCTCCAAACACCTGTGCAAAAGAAAACTGATGCCTTTTTAAAGAATGCCAGTTAATCTTTGAAGAAACTTTGGCCATTCTTATCAAAGCTTTTTTAAGGTCCCTTTGGCTAAGTAAACTATAAATAAATAACCAGATTACCTTTTCTAACAATCTCTCCTTTATCCCATGTTTTCTTTTTCTCTTTCCTCCCTCCTCCCCAAATGAATATTAACAAAGTCTCTTGCCTCCTGGGGGAATCAGAACGAACCCATACAGACTATACCTATATCAAACATAGCTAAGCAAAATGCCACAGAGGAAAACTCGCGTTTTATCTCAACCCCCTTAATGAGCTGATTTTTTTTCTATTGCCCTGCTTTCCCTGATAAATATTATATATATAGAAGTTGAATAGACATGGGCAAAATTTGGTTCTTCTGGATCATGGAAACTGAGCTTCGGGATATGTGTTGGAATCTAGGTTCCAGCATTCTTGCATAGTCTGGCATCTTTATGAGAAATGTTCAGAATTCCATCCTTGAAGAAGGCTTCTAATGGAAGATCTCTGGAAGCAGAGACAGGAAGCTTCTTTCGGGAATGGGGTTATATGTCCATCCTATGCAAAGTGACTCTTGCAGCCACCACATCAAGGGAGGCCAGTCCAAGGCTCGTGTGCTCTCCTGGCCTTCTCATGGCCAGACTGCATGGGGACCATGGTCAATCCTAAGAGATGGAATGGGTTTTTCACAAGCACTTCCCCTAGAGAGAGCCCTCTACACTGGTCCAAAGGCAATGCCAAGAGACGCAAAGGGTCTCTTTCCCATGGGAGACGATGATATACCCACACGTCCCCTGCCCAGGCACGTCAGTGGGGACAGACCACGGCATCTGGTTCGACATAGAGCAGACAGAGTGAGGAACACTTTGCTTCTGTTGGAAATGAATGATACTTCCTCTCCCCAGAGTACTGGGCTCCGCAATTCACCCCAAGTGCAGCTGCTGCTGTTCTGGGTGCTTGAACTAAATGGGAGCTGGAAGGGATGGGGTGTCATTCTGTCTTTAGGAAGGAAGGGCTGAGACCTCCTTATTTTCTCCCCCCTCTCCCTCCTGACTCAAAGCTCAGTGCATAAATCATTCCATTTCTGTTTTCCCAGTGGAGATGGTATGCCTCAGTCTCCTTCTGTTTTGCTCTTTCTTTCCCTGGAAGCAAGGGACTCCTTTTCAGCCTGGGAGTAAAAATGGCGGCCCTGGAAAGAAGACACTGGGCTCCCAGGGGTTTAGGGCAGGAGGATTAAGAAGTCCACAAGATTTGGACTTCTTAAAGCTGGTACAGCCTTACTCCAGCAGTCTAGAATCAGATAGACCTCCTGCGAGGATATGCTAAAAGTCCCATAGAAAACAGGTAAGCACAGAGGTGAAGAACGATGAAAGAGGGAAAACTGAGAATTAAAGGATCTGAGTACACACCAGCTGCTCAGGTGGGATGACTTGCAGGGGCTGTTTCCTCGGCCTGGACTGGTCCCCTCTGGCCTTCATTCACCAAGCTGACTCATTGTTCAGGTCCTAGCCCAAATGGCACCTCCTCTGGGACATCCTTACCTGATCTGGTCTGGATCCAGCTCCGTTCCCCAAGACTCCCTTTTGTCGTGTATCTCACTTACCACTGCCTCAAGTTGCCCTAAAGCTTTTCCGTTTACCATCTGTGTTCCAGTCTAGAGCTCAATGGTACCTGTCTTGTTCACCAAACATCTTTCCAGCAATATCTGGCACATCATAGTCCCTCAAAAAATATGCATATTTGTCAAGTGGGTTGATAAAAGATTACATATGGAAGACATGATTTATTACCATGGAACTTTAATTATCTCCTTATATTTTAATCTGTATTTCCAGCCTCAGCTTTACTTAATAAACTAACATTGGAACACCTTTTTTCAATTTGTAAAACACTGCCAGAAATGTTGTTAATTCCATGCTCAGACCAAAATGTAGGCATGATTAGTTGGATTTTAAGGGCAAGAGATGGAAGCCAAAGAAGATAAGTGATTTGTGCAAAGTCACACAGCTACAGAGCGATGAATTGAAGCTCAAAACAGCTCTTTTCACTTTCAGTCCATGCATTTTTCATTATCGTACATTTTTCTTAAATTCTTATATTTTGAGCATACATATGCATGTGTAGCTTCTTCTCAGCATTGAGTTATACACTGCATGAATTATAACCATAGTTTAGTACTCTGGGAAGTTTTAGTTCTTGTAGGACCATATGCAGTAGAGTGGATACTCATTTATAACAATCTTAAAGATAATGGAAGGAAAAAATGAGTCCAGAGTAGCAGAAATAAATTTTAAAGTTTAAATGCTAAGACAATGTCCTTCATTTTGGTGATGTTTACCTGTTTTTGTTACTTTTCATTTGGTGATATGTTAACAATTAGATTTTGAGGCTGCAGATCTGACAGTTTACCAAAGAAGATGAGACATTATAAATGTATGACTGCAGGGTTGAAAGGTGAGTGGGGAAATTCTAAAATGCGCATCTATGTGACTTCTGTCATAGAGGCCAGGCTTTGTTTAGCGTGCTTTAACAACTGAATGATCTAAGTATTTCTGGAAATTTCTGAAGCTGACTAAGGGAAATAGGACAAACTATTAATCCTGACAAAACAATATTTTCTGCCATCCAATCTCTCTCTCATCCAATGAGTAAAATTTGTTTCACAATCTGGTTCTAAGGAGTACAGCGGGAAATCTAGTGTATAAGATTACATGAAATAACATAGCTAATCATTTCATAATTGAACATGGTTAATTTTACTGACCTTTTAGCTGAAGACAAAAACAAATATAAATGACTATTCAGTAGTTGTGTTTACTTCTTTCTGCTCCCCAACTCCCACCTCCACAGTTAACTGAAAGAGAAACTCTTAGGTGTGTCAAATTTGCATAGAAAATACATAGAAGTCTGGATTTTTCTACGAAGATCTGAAATGACATCTGAATACTGGGCAGAAGAGTTCACAAGAACCAAATTTTTCAAGAGAACTGTTCCCCAAGAATAATTTCCAAAAAAGAAAAAAAAAATGCTATAATGTTTCCAATCCTCATCTTAGCTTGAATCAAGACATAAAAAACCTTAAAATGTGATGAGAGGGAAAAAATATTTTTACCTTGGAATAAATTCTATTTAAGTTGGGTTAGATATGGAGCTATTTATGGAAGCTTACAACAGTTCTTAAAACTTCCTCAGAATCTCCCATGAATCTAGCAGCTTGAAGAGCCCTCCACAGGTACATCATGATATGGCCAGCTGTCTCCAGTTTGTTCTCACCATCCTTATCCTACAGGCATTGAAAATGATTCCTTGGAATATAGGTGAGTCTTGAAGCATAAAGTGTACCCATTTCCAGACCTCACAGGCCAGAGGTGAGGACCTACTTGCCTTTGGGTCTTTCTAGCAAGAAGCTTGCCCTGGGAAGCCACAAAATTAAAATCTTGTCTGGAGGTAGATTATATGGAAATAGACGTTGAGACAAAAATGCACAGGCAATTTATTAAAGTAGTACTCCCAGGAGGAACCCAAAGTGGTGTGGGGAAAGCAAGTCAGGAAAGGAAGAAGCCAGGGTATAATTTTAGGACAAGGACAAGACCCAGTCCCTGCCTAACACTGGGGAGGGAGTTCTGGAGTGAAAATAGCATCCTAGGTAAGAGAGCTGGGCTTTCATGATGCTGCCTATCAATCTTTGACTGAGAGTAGAAAGGGTGATGGGAGCATGCAATTTCCCAAGGGCTCTGGCTTCCTGCATCTGCAACGGAAGTGGAAGTGGCTCCCATAGCCCAAGGGCAATCTTATGAAGATGGTGGTAGGCGCAGCAGGCTGTTAAAATTAATATACACACAGAAGCACAGGAATGGGCTCTCAGAAGCAGTGCAGAACATTCACAGGGCTTGGGGCAGACTCCCAGCAGCACTGGCTGTGATGGCTAATCCTGTGAGTGCTGGAATGCTTTCCAATCCATGGTGCAGGTGCTATTACTACCCCTAATCATCGCTCCTCAATCCCTCAATGTTCCCATCCTCCTCCAATTTGTCAGTTTCCCAATTAAAATAAAATCGTGAATTTCAGCATTAAAATGTGGAATTCCATTTAAGATGCACGAGATTTTATTATGCATATGGTCTTTTCCTCAAAATGCCAGGAGAATCCTAGCAGGGCTTTCTTGTTACTAACAGAAACCTTTGTTACTGGTATCATGTCAATTTAGTTTGATTAGTAACTAAATCAGATGCCTTCTTTTTGCTGAGTTCCAAAGACCCTCCAGTTCCTAAACTGGACTAAATTATCGTTCAGCAGAAAGATGGACAAATAGCTAACCATGATATATTGTGATAAGTGTTATAGGACCATAATATTCTAGAAGCCCACAGGAAGGGGAATTTACTCTACCTGGGATTTTGAAGGTAGCCTTCCAGAGGTGGGAACAATTGAGTGCAGCCCACAAGATTTCCATAGGTAGAGACAAAGTAGGGTTGTTGACATTCCAGGAAAAATGAAGAGCAAATAATTAAAGATTATTTAAGTAAAGATTAAAAGAGCCAAGTGATCTGACCTCTGGGACAGCTTAGCAATGTAACTCTAGCCTTAGCCTCATGGAGTTCAGACAGCAAGAAATCACAAGAAAAATGGCTTTGGTTATAGAATCGCCTGTCTCCCCTTGTCTTTTAGCTTTCCCTTGGGAGAAGTAAATGGGGCTGAAAGCAACCTCTAGCCTCCCACTGGAGGCTTCCCCATCTTCCCACCACCCACCATCCTCAACACAAAGCATTCCTCCTCAGGAAGACATGGAAGCTATTTTATTCACGTTCTCCTTAAATGAGATGGTTCAAAAATTATCCAAAAATGCAAAACTCACTTAATAAAAATGTTACCTCCAAGTCATTCCTTTGTCAGGTGACCAACATTCCTGGCTTTCCACTGACTGCCCTGGTTTTAACACTTAAAGTCCCACATCCTAAGAAATCCCCTACTCACTGGCAAATTGCGAAAATGGGTCACCCTATTCCTCTGTGTGTCCTCAGCTCTTTTGAAGTCAGCTGTTAAATGCAATAAAAAAAATTGGAAAATGAAAGCATTAATACATGCCTGATATCCTAATTTGTTAGCACTTAGTGCACATTTGCCATGGCGTCTGTAAAATCTAACTTTGTCAGGTGGGAATGTACATACTTAAAAGTTGGGTGCATGAAGTGCCCGCCTCTCTCTATAGGGGCTCCGTATGGAAGTGTCCTTTAAACTTCTACTGGAGTTAGTTGGTGATTCTAGGTCCCTATCAGCGGCATGGCTTCAGAATTGAGAAACTGTGAAGCAACCGCTGACATGAACCCAAGGGCGATCCGGTTTCCTCTTGCTTTATTCAAATTGAACTTTATTCCTTTATTGTTGGTGCAACCTTACACCACATGTTAAATACACACCGTTTGTTCCTGGTTCACCTCAGACAGGCTTTTACCAAGTGAACTATTTTGTGGCAATTCCCATCAAAGAAGGGATATGATAATGACTGTTTTCCACTGTTGACAGTGTGGGCTGGCAAATAGAAAAGCAATATCTGCTAAGTATAGTTACCTTCTCCAGCCCACTGCAACCAGAGTAATCCTGCCTTGCTTTGAAAGCCTCACCGGATCATTCGTCAATGTGTGGCATGCTGGCTTGTATTACCCCCACCTCTTCTATTGTTGTCTTATTGTGGTTTAACTCTGAATCAACTGTACAGGGAGCCTCCTAGACCAGATGGTGAGGTATGTGTGCCGTGGACCCTATCTCTACCAGATGGCCAGACACGTTGTCTTACATACAACAGATTGACTTTGAACCCAACACTCCAAGACCCACTTTACAATATTTGAAATAGAATATTACAGAAAATGCAATTATCACTTGAATAATTTCAAAGATCAATTAGGGAAGACAAAAGTAGTGATTCATTCTACATTTCCTTCCATTTTCATATTTTAGCAATTGGTCAATTGGTGCTTGACTGATGATCAATCACACATTTCAGCTTTAAAAACAAATCACCAAGCCAATGGGAGATCTGTCTTTCAAGTTGGCAATATCAATGGACAGGCCAGGTGTTTGATTCTACCTGCTGTATTCCGGCACATCCTTCATCACCAAGTTCCATCAAACTGTCTGAAGCATGTGAACCTCCAGATCTCTCCTATACTGATATTTCTTGCTATGACATTTCAATTCCTGAGCATAGATCAGGCCTCTTTCACCCTTTTCCAAGTTTAGTTCTTGGCCTCTGGAAGAGCTAGTTGGGTACACACTGCATGTTTTATGGCCCTTTATTTGCTCCAGCATGTAGTGATATTATTAGGCTATAACGTCCTCATTTGTAACATCCTGAACCACTTCCCTATCAATCCATACAGTTTATCCCTCTAATATCCACACAGAAGAATGTCATTCAAACCCTGATTCTGCACCAATACCCCTCCTTCTACCTGGCATCAATGCAAGAGGGCCTAGGAGAAGTCCCAGGTCTCATCTTGGGTATTTATTATTAGCAGGAGAACCGGGTAAACAATTAGGTTTTTCACTTTGGGAGCTTTCCCATTGCAAAATTGTACCCTTTTGCCAAACATTCTAGTTATTGTGGAAAAACTGAGCAATGCGAATTGGCTAAGTTACGTAAAGTGAAAGATCTCAGCCCAGTTGTCATAAAAATCTAAGGGACTTCACACTGAAGGACTAGCAGGAGTATAGAAAGAGAGTGTTGTGAACTCAAACTCTTGACTATTAAATCCCGCCTATTCCTTATCAGCCCTAGCAATGCACAGGGGCTAATTCAGCAAACATTTCCTAGAGAAGCCACAACAAATACATTAAGCTAAAAATGAATTCAAAGAGAAAGCTGTCCAAGATCATCTTATTCTATCATTGCACTTCAGCTTATCAAATGTGCACGTAGAGATGATGGAGACTCCAGCCGAAAAAGAGATGATAAAGAATGCCTAATAATAGGGTACTGATTTTTCTTATTTTTCTCCTCCTTGACTGTCTGACCTGAAGAATAACAGCTAGAGAATTATGACTGAGCCAAAGTCAGGCTTCTGAAATTAAAGTCAAACATACAGCCTTTAGTTTCCTTGGTATTTGACCACACCTATACAGACTAGACATGCAGTGACTGTATTTTCTTTCCTTCTTCATTAAGAAAAATTCCTGGAGTTGTTTCACCTCCATGCATTTATTCCTGATCACATGCTGGAGAATATTTCCTATCTGTCATCCATTCTGTTCCACTGGCTTTGGTTTGCCATTGTGGTCACCCTAACTCAGAGTGATAGTTGAGTTATGACTGAAAACTCACCTCTGCTCACTTCCCTTCTGAAATCTGTGTGTACTTAGTAGGCAGCAGTAATTCTAAAGGTGCAGCCTTACCATTTATCAATCAGTAAATAACATATATCACCTAGTACGCACATCAGAAAGAGTACTTGGGTTATCAATTTAAACAATCATTGCAATCTCTTGGGCAAACGTCATTATGTTTTGTTTTTCAAATTGCTCAGTGGTATGTCTTATCTTACCAGTCAAATCTCATTTTACAGTGTGGACACCAACAGCAAAATTGAACCAAAGTTATAATTCTTGCCCTGGGACATTAAATGGTTATATTCTTTCTTTCTGGCAAGGAGTAAAGTCCATTGAGGGTGCAAGGGAGAAATGTAGGTTTGGTCTTAGCTGTAGATTCAAATTCTAGAGCTGCTACTTACTAACTCAATGACCTGAGGCAAGCAGATTGACTTATCTGAGATGGTTTTGCACTAGTGAAGTGAGAAAAACAGTTTACCTCCCAGGATCCCTATGTAGTTTGGAGAAGGGAGGGCATGGGAATTGTCCTGCACCACGTGTGTTCTGTCAGAAGATATCAGGGAACGAAGCTCCATGGTGAGGGGCAAAGGTGGCCAGCATCAAGGTCCTCTTCCTGCTGGTTGCACTCAGACAGGGAGCTCCCTCTGTTTTGCCTGAAAACTCACCTCTAGGAACAATAATGTGCAAAGCCATCTTATAATACGGGGTTCTCATCTCCTCTCATGTTTGAATTGTGGGACACAGGAGCCGTGTACTTCAGTTACTTCAAGATCTGCTGTTTTCACTAGAACGTATGCAGAGATCCTGAGCTGCCTTAAAATATCTTAAACAATTTGCATGCCCTCAAAGTGCTGCTGCACCTCCCAGGGAGAGCAATGTAGGTACTAGACTTTTCTGAGTCTTATTCTAGTTCTTTTATTGTCGAACCACTTCAATAGTCAAATAGTTTAGATTACCTGAATAAATATAATTTAATTAGCTTGTTCCTAGGAAACCAAGCTTTATCATGCCAGTTTTCCTGAAGTGCCTTGCATTGTACTGATAAGCTATAAGGTTTGTGCCACTTAGTTAACTTTCCTGGCTTTTATAGGATGTGTGTATTCCCAGCAATCAAGTGTGAGAATCTATCTCCTATCTTGGTTACAGAACTTAATGAAATATTTGTTGCTGCTCAGTTACCCTTTCTGTTCTTCATTTGTTGATGAAGTGCTTAAACCACCTGACACTGAATCAAGTACCAGATATAATTTCTGTGCTGCAGTGTGAAGGCGCAAAGATATGTCTGCTATTTGCTGTTCCTTGTGATGTGGTGTGCTCTTACTAGCAATAAGTTTATAGTGAAAATGCTTACTTGAATTGTAGAAATGCACCTGGATGGAGTGAACATAGCCCAAGTTTGGAAGCAATAACACTTGTCAGTTCACTGAGTCCTAGAGATGGAATTTTAGTTTAGTTAACAGGGAAGCCCACACCAGCAAGGAGCTTTCTAGTGTTTGGTGTTGGATTTCTTCCTCAGATTGCAGTGAGTGGGGTGAGGTTGGGAGGCACAGGTCATGGGAAGCTTCTTTCATAGTTGCACACTGGACCATGTGAATGTTTATGAGGAACATACGAGAACATGTAACCTAGGCACAAGCTGAAATAAAAATGACAATACTAATGCCAATCTTCCATCATAAGGCTAACCTTACATGTGGCCATGAAGAACATATGGGCATACAGAGTAACAGAGAATTCTATTAACTTCAGCATTTTATTCAATCAATCCATCCATCTACCTACATATCCATTCATCCATTTATCTATCTATGCATGCATGCATCTATCCATCCATCCATCCATCCATCCATCCATCCATCCATCCATCCATCTATCCATCTATGCATCTATCCAACCATCTATTTATCCATCCATCCATCCGTTTATCCATACATCCATTCATCCATCCATCCATCCACCTATGCATCTATCCACCCATCCATTTATCCATCCATCCATCAATCCATCTGTTTATCCATCCATCCATCTACCTATGCATCCATCCATCCATCCGTCCATCCATCCATATACCTATACATCCATGCATCCATCCATCCATCCATCCATCCATCCATCCACTTATGCATCCATCCATCTACCTATGCATCCATCCATCCATCCATCCTTCATTTTTTAGTTTTATTAAATGACTTTTCCTCTCTTAAAATTCAAGCCCAGTGTAACTTCTAACTTTGAAAGTTTCCTGTCAGAAGGGCTAAGTTCAAGTGAGGTTCTCAATATGCATTTATTCTATTATGAACAGTAAATCCCTGATGTTAAATTTTCGGAGTGAAATTGGTATTACCAGTCTGATAGATAAGCAGGTAAATAACAGCTCCCTGTAACCCACACACACACACTCCTCATACCAGCCAGGCGCAATAATAATGCAGACTAATGTAAAACATAATTTACCATCTAAAGATTATGTTGAAATTCTGCTTGCTTTGTAATATGTTCCTCTTTTTTAAAAATTAAAATCAAGCATTGGAGAGATTCAAACTTTGTCTATGTTTTTAACACTAATCTTAACTAGCATTTTTAAAATGTTACCTCCAGGTCACTGCAACTCATCTCTTGAAGACCCCTAGCAGATAGTAGGGAATATGGAAATATTTGCATCCTTCACATTAGCTGCAACAAACTCAAAGCAAATCAAAAGCAGCCTCAGAATTGTTTTGGCCTGCATGCCACAGATTCTTCCAAAAGTTAATCTCATCATATATGCTAACAGTAATCAATACTCCTGGAACTGATTGAAATTGGCAACATGCAAAAAACTCTAGTGAGTTTACAGCTTTAAGAAAAATCAAGACTTCTTCAGTGGGCTTTATTCTTATTCTTGAGCCATTATCCAAAACAGCAAAGAAACAAGACCCTAGCTTAGATACATGATTCGTTTTAGCTCTAGTGATAACAGCTGCTATTTGTTGAAGGTTTGCTATGGATCAGGAATTAGATTTAAATGCCTTATGTCTACTGTGTCATTTAATTATTAATTTATTCTTATAGCATATTGACTATCATATCAACAAATCAGAGTATGTGAGATAGGTATTATTCTTCTTACTTTATAAATGATAAAACTAAGTCTTAAATTAAGTCACTTGCCCAAAATCGAATAGTTGGTGAACTGAGAAGCAGAAATTCAAATCTCGATCTCACTTCACAGTCCTCACCTTGAATCACTGTACTGGACAGCCACCTGTGAATTCAGTCTTTGTGGGTGGTCTCAGGGTTAACTGGGCTGAAGTAATGGTTCACACCACAAAAAAAGGCAAAAATGGCCAAAAATGAACACGTGTCAGGCAAAGTTCTGTTTGAGTTCCAGCTGTAAACACCTTTCATTCTCTTTCTTTCTCCTTCCTTCCTTCCTCCCTCTTTCTTTCTTCTTTCTCTTTCTTTCTCTCTCTGTTTCTCTTTCTTTCTTCTCTTTCTTTCCTTTCCTTCTTTCTTTCTTCTTTCCTTTCTCTCTCTTTTCCTTCCCTTCCTTCCTCTCTCCTTCCTTCCCTCCTTTCTTTCTTTCTCTTTCTTTCTCTCTCTTTCTTTCTTTGTTATTATAAATGGAATTACTTATAAGGATCTCATATCCTGGTTTCAGATACAGTTTATGAAGAGGTTCCCAGCTGAAGAGATTGGAAGGCAGATGGTAGCCCTCCTTTTTTCTTTCCAGTAGTATTTTTAGTGTCATGATGTAATGAAGTAAAGCAGTGGCCCCAACTCTGACCACATATTAGAATCACCCAGAAAGAATCACTCATTTTTTTAAATGTCCAAGAGATTCTGATTTCATTGGTCTGGGGTGGGGCCTGGTGACATCAATGTTGTTTGTAAGGTCCTGAGATGACTGGAATGAAGCCAGGTTGAGAATCAGGGATATGGCCACACAGAGAGGACTTTGGGAATAGAACCAGGATGCAGTAAACTCCGATGTAGAATCCAGGTCTCCAGCCCCGCCTTGCCTTCCCCTGAGCTTCTCTCTCTGACTTCCTTCTGTTTGTAGACCCTGTGATGACGGCGCCTGTAGAAACCTTCTGTGGTCATGGAGGTGTCTGTGCCATTTCCTGCACATCATGAATGAGTCACTAGCCCATAAAGAGCATCTTAGACCGACAATACCCATGTGTTAACTAACTCAGGATGTGTCCAATTCCTTTAGCTGATCCTTTGGTCAGCTCCAAGGCCACAATCTGGTTCGTTCATTACATCTTATTAGAAAGAAAAGACATTCAGAGTACCTGCTGGTAGTCATTCGTTCTGCAGATAATACCGTAAAAATTACAAGACTAACCACCAGCGTCTCATTAGCAGCAGTCCTCTCCTCTCAGGGCTTGGGAGGAGACAAGGTTTTCTAGGGGTGAAAAGATATTCCCCTCCCCAACTTACTTGAGTCCTTGAATCCTAGGGTGTGCAGGGACTAAGATGGAACCAGAGATAATGCTGTTTTTGGCATGGTTAGGACTTGCTCAGTTCTGCTGGAGGAGGCAGTTGGAGACTGGAGGTACTCTCAGTGTCCTCTCCTGTCAGGCACGTCAATAGCTCTCCCAGAGATAAACCCACTCCAGATCAGATAAGGGCACTGCTTGGATGAAATAGAAAGCACTCCCAGGAGATGCGGAAGTTAGTTTGGTAACAGCCAGGTGAGGAAAGACAATAGGTCTATATTCTGATCTTAAGGTCCAATTCAGGTCAGGTTTCTGCACCAAGCCTGGGATGTGCCCTCGTCCCTGCTTCCCTGGTATTTTTAGAGCTTGAACTAAGACACCAAAGTCCACATCTTGGTCCTAAGTTGTATACAGACTTGGGGAGAGAGAAGGAGGTACAATCTGGCTTATGTTACACAAAACACATCAAATCTGGTACAATTCTTTCTTTCCCTCCTCTAGACTTTGGTGGGTAAGAAACCAGTTTAACCACAAAAAGCAGTCACTAGAGGCTTTGTCTCAGGTTCAGTTTGTGTAAACAAGGTAGTCACAAAGACAAAAAAAATTTAATAGGAGGAAAAAAAAGACGGTTACATTTCTTAAGTGGGTCAAGCCTTATATAATCTAAAAATGAAATAAAGACCCAAGCTTAAGGATCACTTAGCAAATCTTTATTCATATAACAAATGGCCAACAATAGAAATGAAACTTAAATGATCTCATGTAACTTACTCAGAAACACAGTGGAACCAAAGAGTTCATTTTTAGAAAATGGTTATTTTATGACAATAACCGTCTAGTGCCGGGCCAGCAAACTATAGCTCCCAGGTCAAATGCAGCCTGCCATTTGTTTTTTGCAAATAAAGTTTCATTTCAAGACAGCCATGCCCATTTGTTCACAAATTGTTTACGGCTGTTTTCAGGCTAAAATGGCACAGTTGCAGAGTTGTGGTAAAGAAATACAGGCCGGGCATGGTGGCTCACACCTATAATCACAGCACTTTGGAAGGCCGAGGTGGACAGATCACCTGAGGTCAGGAGCTCGAGACCAGCCGGGCCAACATGACAAAACCCCGCCTTTACTAAAAATACAAAAATTAGCAGGGCATGGTGGCAGCCTCCTGTAATCCCAGCTACTTGGGAGGCTGAGGCAGGAGAATAGCTTGAACCTGGGACGTGGGGGTTGCAGTGAGCCAAGATCACGCCACTGCACTCCAGCCTGGGTGACAGAGTGAGACTCCATCTCAAAAAAAAAAAAAAAAAAAAAAAAAGAAGAAGTACGGCCGCAAAACTCAAAATATTTACTGCCTGGACTTCTTTCAGAAAAAGTTTCCCAACCCTCGATCTAGCAGATCAAATACTGTAAAATACACCTTTTGAAACAGGCTTTCTGGGGAAAAAACAAAAGAGGTTATTTCCAACAAGTGATTATTGAGCACCTGAGTGTAAGTGTTGTCCTGTAAATTTCAGGAAATAAACAGATGCATCTCTTATAATCCTGCCCTTAAGAAAATTACAGCCCAGCAGGAAAAAAAAAATCAGAAAAGAAGATAAACAATTTTAAAGTGTTAAAGCTCGAAAAGCCACCCAAAATCTTTACTGTCTAAAAATGTGGCCCAAATCTCAATAATTATAATGATAAGAAGATTAAAAGCAAGAGAAGTTGAATAACTGAGCTGAAGTCACACAGCCAGGTAGAAAGGCAGGGCTTGAATCCCTATCTTTGTTTCTTCCTTACATACTACACCATTTGATTTAATCATTTAATTTGTTCTGCATTTACCAGGTTTTAATTTAGCATCTACAGTGGGCCCAGCACCCTTCCATAGGACATGGATACTGCAGTAAACAAAACAGACTTCCTACCCAGACGAGCTTACTGTCTCTTTCCCTTAAGCTTATAAGTGAGCATACAAATAAATAGTTTGTGTAATGAAGATGTGGGCTGGGGGAACACAGAGCAGGTGGCAGGAGGGGAAGGTGGCCCTGATGAGCCTGCTGTTAGATAGAGCCTGGTGGGGACGGAGGAGTCAGCCAAGAAGTTGCACAGAAAGAGCTTTAGCAGGGAAGGCCTCCAGAAGAGAGATGCTAGGCGTGTGTCAGGAGAGGCAGGAGGGCAAGGGCTTAGGGAAAGACGCCCTATCGATTTTCATAGGCCATCTGAAGAACTTGAAATGGAGCTACTTGGGGAATTTAAAATGGTTCCAATGTTGGATAAAGCCCCATTTCTTTAAACTCTTTGCCCCTAAGTGCTGGTTTGGTTGGGTCTCAAAGAGTATGTGTGTGAGTGTGTGGCAGGCACCATGGGGTCGAAGTTTCCACATATAGCCCCGTGTGCAATCCTGGTTCGCAGTAACCCCAGCTCACTATCATTGGGGCAGAAACTACATCAGAGAAGCACCAGTGGAAACAGCGTGCATTTAGGATCAACTACAAGTTGATTTGGGAAGTGCGTAACTACCACATTGCTGGTTCCCTGGTTACATTTTCTGTTTGGGTAAACAATCAAGAGATGGTATGAAAACTGCACATCCAAGTCTTGCCTGCACAAAACAAAATGACCAATTAACACGACGTGGATTAGAGGTGACTAGAGCCCAGAAGGGTGGCCGTGGGCCCCAGGATCATCAGCCTGTTAAGAATAATCCTCTCTGCACAGTGGAAAGCAGCTTTTCAAACACCGACTCTGGAACCATGCGGACAGAGGGCAAAAAGGGAGCAAGGGAGCAAGTCATTTTTTTTTTTTTTTTTTTTTTTTTTTAGATGGAGTCTCGCTCTGTCGCCCAGGCTGAAGGGCAGTGGCACAATCTCGGCTCACTGCAATTTCCACCTCCCTGGTTCAAGCGATTCTCCTGCCTCAGTCTCCCGAGTAGCTGGGATTACAGGTGCCCGCCACAACGCCCAGCAATTTTTTTGTATTTTAGTAGAGACAGGGTTTCACCATGTTGCCCAGGCTGGTCTCGAACTCCTGAGCTCAAGCAATCCTCTTGCCTCAGCCTCCCAAAGTGCTAGGATTACAGGCATGAGCCTCCACGCCCAGCCATGAGCAAGTCATTCTTAAACAATTTAGACTAAAATGTGAGATAATTCATGAAGGGTGGAAATTCCAGATTGCTTCGATAGTATATTTTGCCCAGACTTATTTAGGCAGTTGCCTCAACACTTCACACTGTAACAAATTCGCTGTTGGTAGCAGAGGACCTGGATCTAAGAGGCCAAGCTCATTTGAACAAGTTGAAAATTCCACCATGCTGTCCCAGGCCTCTGCCATCTGCCAGCAAACTGGGAGTGTCCAGCAGGCCCCATCACAGAGACTGTGGGCTCACCCTGCCCACTTGTGTTTTGAACTCTAATACCCCAAGCTTTGCTAAGAAATCTAGAACAAAATCAATACTCCACTGCAGAGGGAGGTAGCTTGGATGTTTTGCACTTGGATAAACTGCAAACCTGAAAATTATCAGGAAGAAAAAGAAAAATCTTACCAAAGCGCAAACCAGACACTTGGCACCCACCCTGTGTGACGCAGTGCTCCCCAGCTGGCAGGAAAACCACAGTAAAGAACTGATTATGCTGTTAGAACGCATTCCATGGGCTGTCCAGGGCTATTTTTATTTTACAATAAGGTACAATATGTTCCATGATGTTCTCTATCCTGGGCATTCTTCCTTGTATTTGCATACTCATTAATCCCAGTAAATCACAGAGAATCTGTCAATAATTTGAACAAATTAACCAGATTTGGGTGTGTTTATTAACTTCAAGAGCAATATTAACACACATGTATAATTTTTTTTATAAGCAGAACACCAGTGGCTGGTACCACCTGTTGAGTATGAAAGCCCTGAAAGCAAGACGTGCATTTCAAGAAACTGAGCTCCAGGAAGATAGACTAAATGCCAGGGCTTTACAGACTAAATGCCAAAGTATGATGCTCATCAGCAAAAGGAACCATATTTTTAAATCTTTCTGTTTTTTAAAGAGAGGTCAATTTTGAAAATAATGTTTCGTCAAGTGTTATTTGGTCAAAAAATGTACTAAATCCACGTAATAGAGCATTCCAGGAACTTTACCCATAAGAAAATAAATGTTCCTGTTTTAACTTAGACTCCATAAAAATTAAAACTGTTTTGGAAGAAGGAATGGCTTCCCTGTAACATAATGGATATTCAACAACTCAGATGCATTTTGAGAACAACTTTCCATCCACCTCTAAAAGGAAAACAGACAACTGGTGTAAAATTACTTCTAAAGCCCGGACCATGTATTAATACTTGAGCTCAAGAAAAACTTCCTTGCTAATGCTTAACTTGTTATCTTAACCACTTTTGCTTTTTCAGAACTTCCTAGCTACTTTTTAACCATTTCCAATCAGGAAAACTGGCCAGAGTGGCTTCAAATATAGTCATTAGGCCTCTAAGGAAGGTCTAGACTTGATGAACTTTGCAAATTCCTCCTTGTTTTCATTCTTTGCAGACTTAGAAAAGTCTAGAGGTCAAGACGGGGTTAGCCACCTGCAATGCTACGGTGGGAGTCTATATTTCTTGATGGCCATTAAAAAAAAAAAAAAAAAACAGGAAAGCAGCAATCACTGTAATAAAATGTGCTGGTACTTGGAGAAATAAAGGTAGAAAGAGGTAGAAAGAACCCATAAATTTAAGTACAACTATCAAACTATTCATGGAGAAAAAATAGGGCATACACTCCAAAACTAGAGGCTCTCAAAGAGGCTGCAATAAAAACAATGCTCATATATGCAAATTTACACCTTGTAAGAAAACGTAAATAAACCACAATTCTTGTTCTAATGTTTTAACGTCAACTTTGCTGACAAGATCAGGAAACTTGAGCCAAACGTCTGCATCAAATGATACATTCATGGCAAAAATGTCCTGTTTCCACTGTAGGGGAGTCACGGCAAAGCAAGCATAAAAGAAATGTTTTCTACTTTACTTAAAGTTGGGATATGGGCCCAAGCTGACTTCTCCACACTAGGAGTGGTGGCACTTGTATTTTGTTTGTAACTCAATTTTTTACTTTAAGGTTGGCAGACCCATAATTTCTCGTATCTTTGGTTCGCTCACTGGCCTGCAAAGATCTTGTGCATCTATGCCATACCTTGTTCTCTGTGTATTATTTCTAATTAGTTTT
The DNA here is from genome assembly GCF_009828535.3 of Hylobates moloch. Taxonomy (NCBI): domain Eukaryota; kingdom Metazoa; phylum Chordata; class Mammalia; order Primates; family Hylobatidae; genus Hylobates; species Hylobates moloch. The sequence goes on from NW_026652289.1 coordinate 7,952,088, forward strand.
CCTAGGGTACCAAAAATGTGGTTGAAGTTAAGTACCTTTTTGGCCTTTCCAGCTACAATGGAATTTTTTTTTTTTTTTTTTTTTTTGCTCATCAAGAGAATAAAGGGGAAAAAGGGAAAAAATAAAAATAAATCAGGACCCCCAAAGAGGCTTCTCAGAACGCATGTGCTCAGATTCTCTGCCAAGGGAGTCCTCTAGACTGCTGGTTTTTGGGGAGGTGGGGTCCCTGAGCTGAGAGCCATAACTAGCTATTGAATTGAACATATTTTCTGGCTTCACAGCTTTGTGACCTTGGGGTGGTCAAACAGCAACCTGTGGGAACTGAGCAGTGGTCACAAACATCAAAGTTGTAAAATAAATGTCAAATCAAAGAGATTTCTGGTTGACTACTTAGAGGTAAGTGTCAATATGCCTTCAGGGACACCTGCCTCACTGAAATATTAAACACAAAAAACAGCTAGTTCTGAATGCTTCTCCATCATTACCATAAACATAGATCTTTTCTTCCTCCTCTAATAGCAAACCAATAACCACCTTCTTAATGGAAAACGGTATTTCTGCAAGTTGCCCTTCATCACCGCCCAGACATTTATTGTCATATTTGAAAACTATTGGTAGGGCTTTAACTTCCGGATCTTCCCAAGTGACTTGCTTTTCAACTGCAGAATTATTTTTATCCAGGGAGCAACATCTGAGTACAAAAATGTGAGAGAGAGAAAGGTAAAAGAGAGAACTGAAAGGGAGAACCATTTTTTACTATACTTTTGTTTTTCTACACCACACTCTGGACAATAACATATTGGAAATCACTTTTATCTAATCATTCTGACTCTTCTCCCCTCTTTTCCTTCCAGTGGAGAAAAAGACTTCCTCTTCTGAACAATCTTTCAGAGGACATTCCTCCTAGAGTTTAAAACATTACAGTCTCCAGAGCCCAGCGCCAATTCCGTGTCAGGCCACAACCTGCTCTGGATGCACAGCTTCACTAGTCACAAGGACTGGATGGACAAGTGTGTGTGCCTATTGACTGCCTTCTCCCAGCACATGCACCATGTCCCAGTGGCATTGCCGGAGATGGTCCGTGCCCTCTCAGCCCAGCAGCAGACCCTCAGGCAGATCGCGATCTGTGGAGACTGCCAGGCCAAGGACACCAAAGTTCTGGTGCAGTGCGTCCACCCTGTCTACATTCCTAACGTGGTGCTGATTCTGGCTGATGGGGACCCCTCGAGTTTCCTGTCCCACTGGCTGCCTTTCCTGAGTACCCTCCGAAGGCAGGAAGACCAGGCCACTGCATATGTGTATGAGAATCAAGCCTGCTCAATGCTCATCACTGATCCCTGCGAATTACGAAAACTGCTACATCCGTGACTGCCCCAACCCCCTTGGGCTGGGGCAGAAGGTGGAGCTTCCCAAACTAAAGACTCAGGCCCTGTAGGGCCCTGTAGAACCTGTGGCCGTCCCTGAGCACCCTGCCACCAGGTGACCTCAGCCATACTCACTGCCTCCCTTGGGCACCCACTCACCCTAGAATAAACTTAACAGTGTGCCATGGTGGGGAAAAAATTACAGTCTCCAGCCTAGAGGACAGAATTAGGCTGTTTTGCTTTCTATTGTTATTATTGTTGTTGTTCTTGTTTTTAACTTGTGTGTTCCCTTTGTCTTTGCAATTAACAGAAGGACATACCATTGCGATGGATCTTTAGGATGCCCGTATTTATAGCTGAACACACTCACTGGGCCCTGCTCTGTCCCAAAGGGTAGCTCTCTTCTTCCTTCTCATGGTTTTCCTCCTACTCCTTCAAGCTTTGGAAAAGGCCACATTACTGTAGTTCACTGGACTTGATTATGTAACAAAAGTGAGCCAGGTGCCTCAACACCATTGATCCTGGTGGACAGCCAAGGTCACTTTTCATCTCTGAATGGAGGTCAGCAGGAAAGATGAGATGGCTGGGCTGGCAGAGCCTGCTGCCTGCCCCCCGCTCACCTCCATCCTGCACTCCTTCTGTGCTAACAGCCCTCCATTGTGGCCACTAAAACACCACATGTCTCAGCCTGCTGTAAGATGCCAGGAAAAGGGTATTGAGACAGTGCAATAAAGAGTCTGACTACATTTCTGATGTCTGGCTGCACTCAAATCCCATTACTCCCTCTTCTCCTTTTGTTCCATATCCAGGAAGGTGATAAGAAGGCCCAGGTGCTCCCTCCTTTGGAATTGGTGGGAAATTTAAACCCCACAAGCCTCTACCCACGTGCAAAAGCCTTCACCCCAGCCTCATCTTTACCCACAATAAATGCCAAGCCAGTCTCTCTTCTCCGGTCTCTAAAGCTATTTCTGGATCATTATGTGAGTAATAAACCTTTCCATACTTTCTTAGTGGATGCATATATGGTATCATCGGTCTCAACATCTGAACCAAATTTTGGGTGAGAAGTTGGTCCTGCCTTTGGGAAATCTCTTTATAAGAGTTTGCCAATGGACATGTCATCTCTGCCCATTGCCCCTTTCCCTTCCTCCTGCTGCTGGTGGACCAAACAGCCCTCTTGTAACACAGAGCAACACGCATGTGCCAAGGATGACTGAGTAGAAATGAAAAGGAACTGGGTCCCTGACGACATTGTGAGTTACCCTCCCACCCATAGACTGTCTGCTTCTGGACCCTTCAGTCAGGAAGAACAAGCTGAATGTGTGCAGCCACTTATAGTTGAAGATAGTCCCAAACATAAGGCTTACGATTGAATAATCTTTTATGACTTCAGGAGCAGAAATCAGTATTTTTCCTGGGATGTGAACAGGCAACAAACATAATACTTGTACCATACCTAGGAGTAAGCCATTCTCAGTGGAGGGCCCCTGTAGCTAAGGGACACTGGAATTTCCAGGGCTAACCTCATTTTGGGTGAAACAGTAGGGGAAACAAGGCTGCATAAACTCACAGGGAGAGCCTGTTTCCATCGCTGGAAAATGGTCTGAAAATCAGTCTACAGTAGATTTTAAAGATAGTTTCAGAATCAAGCATCGGACTTGGGAATCCACCCATATGTGTCTATCTCATGCTGTTAATGGGCTTAAGAAAATGAAAGTGTCAGGAAGAAAGGGCCTGTTTATGGAGCACCAAGTCAGCCACTAGCAAAGTACTAGATATGCAGAGAGAGGAGAATACAGGCTTCCTCCCCTACCCCCTGGTGGAGGGTATTAGTGCAATAATACTCTAAAAAGGCATTAAGAGAATGGTATCAGGTGGCTTCTAATAGAATTAGAATTTGATTTCATTTGTTCAAAGCTTTTGTTATGTCTATATTTTTCTATATGGATACAAGTACCAGTCAGAGCAAGTGACAGTGAAGAAAATCATGTCAGCCAGGTACAGGAAACTGAAAGCTAGACTCACCATCCCTGCCTCAATAAACCCAATGGCATTTCCCATCCTGACCTGGCAGGTAAGACAGAAAGCGGTGGGGTCGGGGATGCAGAGCCTCCTGAGCCTCCATATAAGCATTGGGATGAAACAATATAATATTTATTTTTTGAAGAAATGCATGAATAAAAAGACTATGGGCAAAAGGAAATAATACAATTGTGGAACAGAAATATTAACACAATCTAAACCATTTATCATTAGAAAAATGATATATTCTGGAAAGAATAATCTCTAATTGAAGCTCATCAGAGATCCAAATGTTTTATATTTCACATAGTTGTCAGTAAAAATTGCAAACAACTTCTAGAGTGCTTTACAGATGAACAGATGTTGATAACTTTAAGCAGTATTTTATAAGTAACTTTAAGTACTCAGTATCTTAGTAATTTTTCCAGTCCACATTTCAAAGACAAAATTTGATACATTCATATTATTGATAGAATAAATGTGCAATCAAAACAAAAAAAAAACAGGAGGACAAATTATACTCACTGAGCTTTTGCTGTGGCACTCCCTACGGTAGCCATTGAGGGTATCTACACTTTATTTTCAAGGAATAATAAATAAGCTCAAATTCCAGCTCAACTTTGTTCGTTTGTTTGTTTGAGATGAAGTCTTGCTCTGTTGCCTGGGCTGGAGTGCAGTGGCACGACCTTGGCTCACTGCAACCTCCACCTCCTGGGTTCAAGCCATTCTCCTGACTCAGCCTCCTGAGTAGCTGGGATTACAGGTGCATGCCACGACGCCTGGCTAATTTTTGTATTTTTAGTAGAGACGAGGATTCACCATGTTGTCCAGGCTGGTCTGAAACTCCTGACCTCATTTGATCCACCCACCTTGGCCTCCCAAAGTGCTGGGATCAGAGTAAGCCACCATACCCCATCCCAGCTCAACTTTTTTTAAAAACATAAGAAAATTTAGTTAAATCTCAAAGCAGTTTGTGAAATGATTTTCTGACAAAGAAAAAAAGAAATGGAAAGAAACGTCTGCTTCAAGAAAGAACCTTCAAAAAAGAGTGCAACGTTTCTGTGTCCAAAGAGTGATTATAGCTACTCTTCAATTGAGTACACTGTTTTTATTTTTCTTGAAAGTTAAGGTCTCAGTGGAACTCCCAGTATTTCTTGATTTTAGCATGAAATACCTTATGTGGGTGTCTAGACATCACATCTGTGTTTGAGCATGGAGAAAGTGATCTAGCAACACACCCAACCTGCCTGACAGGTATCGTCTGTACCTGAATGGCTTACTCATGAGTCACAAAACATCTCTGTTGTCAGATTTGCATTTGATTTCATTCTTACTTGTCTGACTCAGGATGCTGAACAAATTTTAAAATTCAAAAATATAAAACATTGTAAAAAAGCATTTGCTCATTATTCAGCTTCTGAAAAAAGATGTCTTTATGCATAAACTCATATTTGTTGAAGTGTTTCTATAAGAAAAAGGAGCTCTCTAGTAATTCTAACTGCAATATTCATGTTGGTTCTCTATAACCCTAGGAATATTAGACATTGAAGTGGTTCTGATAGTTGCAGTGCATTGCTGTCCTGTTCATTAAAGGCTCCAGAGTTGTGCAACTCTCTTTAATAACTTGGAAAGTTCCTTTAGGCTTAGCCTTGGGCAGTCTTTTGAACAGATCACAAGGTTACAAAGTCTCTTAATTACCATTGTTAAATCTTGCTAGAAGGAAGTTGTTTCTATTGGGTGTTTCTCTTTAGTCTGCCAGGAACCCAGGGCGGCAGTAACTAATCATTTTTCTATATTGTGTAGAATAATTGGACACAAGGGTGTCCAATCTTTTGGCTTCCCTAGGCCACAATGGAAGAAGAATTATCTTCAGCCACATAAAATACACTAACACTAAAAATAGCTCATGAGAAAAAAAAAAGCCTCAATGTCTTAAGAAAGTTTATGAATTTGTGCTGGGCCACATTCAAAGCCATCCTGAGCTGCATGTGGTCCCTGGGCCACAGGTGGGACAAGCTTGGTACAGACCTTTCATTCAAAATATAATCTAGGGCTTATAACAAATATAAATCTAACATATTTATCAAAAATAGCCCAAAGGAGGTGAAAGGGAGTGGAGCTGTGTCGGAGGAAGTTGACACCTGTTGGTAATCTAAATGCACAGGAAAAAAATGAAGAGACTCAGAAAGAATAAATAAGAAGATTAATGAAAGAAATTCTATAAATACGTATTTCTCTCCTTTCTTCTCTCAGCTTCTTTAAAAGACATATAACTATATAAAGTAATAATTATAGCAATATATTGTTAGGTTCGTTACATATGTAGGTAATATGTATAATAACAATATTTAAAAAGAGGAAGAGAGAATAGAGCTACGTAAGAGTAAAGTGTCTATATTTTACTCACATTAAGATGGTACACATCACTCTGATAAGTCAATGTATACACTGTTCATACTATTCCCTTATAATAATTTTTATTTCTGTAAAATTAGTAATAATATTCCCTCTTTGATTCTTGATTTTAATAATTTGAGTCTTCTCTCTTTTTTCTTAGTCAGTCTACACAGCCCTAGGACAACCACTAAGAAAACAGCCAAAAATACAGTAAAAATCACTAAAAGTTAAAATAATATACTTCAAACATTAATATGAAAGAAAATAATAAAGGTGGAACAGAGGAACAAAATGTGATATGAGACATATAGAAAGCAAAGAGTAAAATGGCAGACATATATCCAATCATAGTAATAATTATGCAAAGTGAATGGATTAAACAGTCAAATCAAAAGGCATAAGTTGTTGAATTGGATAAAAAAACAAGATTCAGCTATATATTGTCCACAGATGATAGATTGAAAGTAAAAGAATGAAAAACAATATGTCATGCCACTAGCAACTTTAGAGAGCCAGAGTGGTTATGCTAATATCAGACAAAATCAACTTTAAGACCAGAAAATGTTAGTGGAGATAAGGAAGACACATAATAATGATAAAAGGGCAAATCTATGAGAAAATTGTAAAAATTATAATCATATAAATACCTAACAACAGTGTCCCAAAATACATAAAGCAAAAACTTATGGAATTGAAGGAAGAAACAGACAATTCAACAATAATAGTCAGGGACTTCAAAACCTCACTTTCAAGAAAGCATAGAATGGGAAGATCACAAAGGATATATAATTATAAACAAACAACACTATAACAAACTAGAACTAACAAACATATATAGACCATCCACCCACAAACAGTAGAATATACATCCTCTTTTCAAGTGCACATGGAGCTTTCTTCAGGACAGTCCATATGCTAGGCCATAAAACAAGACTCAGTAAATTTAAAAGGTTTGAATAATGCAAAGTATATTCTCCAGTGACATTGGAATCAAATCAGAAATTAATAGTAGAATAAAATTTTAAAAATGTATAAATATTTGGAAATTAAATAACACATTCATAAATAACCATAAATAACCAGTGATTCAAAGAAGAAGTCATATGGGAAATTCAGAAATCCTTGAGATAAATTAAAACAAAAACACACTAAACTAAAATGAATTGGATGCAGTTAAAGTAATGTTTAGAAGAAAATGTATAGCCATAAATATCTACATTATAAAAGAAGAAAGATCTCAAATCAATTACCCAAACTTCCACCTTAAGACACTGCAAAAATGAGAGAAAATGAAACCTAAAGTAAGCATAAGAAAGTAATACATAAAAAATAGAGCACTAATTAATGCAATAAAAATTAGAAAAGTTATATCAAAACTTAATAACCAAAAGATGATTCCTTGGTCAAACCAACACAAATTTCAGCTAGATTGACTAAGAAAAAAAGAGAGAAGACTCAAATTATTAAAATCAAGAATTAAAGAGGGAATATTATTACTAACCTTACAGAAATAAAACATAAGGGAATAGTATGAAAGATTGTATGCCATGGACATAAATGAAATGGACAAATTTCTAAAAATACATAAACTACTGCAACTGACTCAAGAGGAAACAGAAAATCTTAAAAAAAAAAAAACTCTAATGAATGAGTAATTTTAAAACTTCCCAGAAGAAAAGCCCAGACCCAGATAACTTCACTAGTACATTCTACCAATTATTTAAAGAATCATTATTTATTCAAATGATTATTATAATTATTCAAAAATTCTTTGAAAAAATAGAAAACAATTCCTAGTTCATTTTATGAAGTCAGTTATATAGACACAAAAACAAAAGATATCACAAAAAACCAGACCTACATCTATTATGAATATAAACACAAAAGTCCTCAACAAAATACAAGAAAATTAAATATGGATACATACAAAAAGGATTACACACTCACTATGACAAAGTGGGATATATCTCAGAAATACAATGCTGGTTTAACATCTAAAAAATTAATCGAGGTAATGCCCCATATCAATAGAAAGAAGAACAAAAAAACACGTGGTCATTTCAATAGAGCAGAAGAAGCATGTATCAAAATCCAAAATCCACTTATGATTAAAGAAAAGCTATTCAATGAACTAGGAATAGAGGAAAGCTTCTTCAGCTTGATGAAGGGTATCTACAAAAACAAAACAAACAATACAAAATCTCAGCTCATATCATACTTAATGGTGAAAGACTGAATGCTTTTCCCCAAAGATCAAGTACAGCATAAGTGTGTCCACTCTCACTACTCCTATTAAACAATATACTGCAGGTTCTAACCTGGGAAATTGGGTAAACAAGATAAATCTTAAAAATTAAGATTGTAAAAACAAAAGGAAAAGTTCTTATATATGACATGATTTGGTATGTAGAAAATTTAAGTAATCTACTACTAATAATTAGAATAAATTAATTTAGAAAGGTTGCATTATACAAGATCCATATACACAAATTAATTGCAATGTTATATGCTAGCAATGAAGAATCTGAACAGAAATTAAGAAAGCAATTTTATTTATAACACCCAAAAAGAATAAGATACTTGGGAATAAATTTAATGAAAAATTATAAGACTTGTACAGTGAATACTATGATGCTGTAATGTAACACTTTGCACACTACAAAACGTCGTTGAAAGAAATTTTAAAAGACCAAAATAAAGGGAAAGACATCCCATATTCATGGTTTGGAAGAATTGATATTGTTAAAATGGCAACACTCATCAAATTGATGTATACATTCAATGCAATACCTATCAAAATTCCAAATGGCTATTTTGTAGAAACTGACATGGTGATTCTAGAATTTATATGGGAATTCAAAGGAACCAGAGCAGCCAAAAGAATCTTGAAAAAGAAGTAAATTGAAGATCTCACACTGATTTCAAAACTTATTTCAAAGCTACAATAAACAAGACAGTATGGTATTGACATAAGGATAAACATATAGATCAATAGAATAAAATTGAAAGTCCAAAAGTAAACTACTTAATTTCAATAAGTAGTGCCAAGATAACTCAGTAAGGACATTGTATTAACTTGAGCTAGGTCATAAACCTAAATAGAAGAGCTAAGTCTATTAAATTCTTGAGAGGAAACATGAAAGCAAACTTTGTGAACTGCTGTTAGAGATGACAATAAAAACAAACAAAAAAACTGACAAGAGAGAAAAATAGATAATTTAGACATTAGTATAATTAAACATTTTTGTGCTGCAAATAATACCATCAGGAAAGTGAAAAGAAGACAATCTACAGAATGGGAGAAAATATTTGCAAATCACATATCTGATAATGGGCTTATATCCAGACTGCATGAAGAATTTTTAACAACTCAACAATAAAAATATAAATAGCTGAGTTTAAAAAAGGATAATGGATCTAAGTAGACATTTACCCAAAGAAGAGAAACAACTTGTCGATAAAAACATGAAAAGATGTACAACATCTTTAGCCACTAGGGAAATGCAAATCAAAACCACAATGAGATACCACTTCAAAACCACAAGGATAGTTATAATGAAAAAGACAGATAATAACATGTGTTGGCAAGGATGCAAAGAAATTGGAATGTTCAACCGTTATGGGTGGTAACATAAAAAAAAAGAAAAATTTTGGCAATTTCTCAAAATATTAAATACAGAGTTATTATCTGATCCAATCATTCTATTCTTAGTTATATACCCAAGAGAGATAAAAACATACCTCCACATAAAAATTTGTGCATGAATGTTCATAGTAACACTCTTCAGAATAGCCAAAAAGTGGATGCAACCCAAATGCCCATCAGCTGCTGAATGTATAAACAAAATGTGGTATTGAAGCAGAAGTTAAAAAGAGGAAAGACAAATTTTTCTCCTTTAGGCAGCTCGAGACCCCCACCCTTCACCCAACCCCGTGTGCTATTGTACCCTGGGAAGTTTTGTAAGTTTGCAAATTCCTATTTTCTGTGGCTGGTTTCTGTAAGTTTCTGCTTTCCATCCGGGTGACACAGTGAAAGACACAAGATAAGCTTGAGCAAGGCTAGATTACAGCCACCTGGGCCGCATAGCAAGAGTCACATGACATGCTTAAACAAGCCTGAGTTACAGGCCTGCCACTGTTTGATAAACTGCCTTTGTTACCTGCTTTCACGCCACTGCGTTTTGCACCACTGTAAGCTTGTTCCAAACTAGCCAACCCCCTTTCAGAAGTGTGTATAAAAATCAAGCCCTGCCTTTGTTCAGGGCTCAGCCTTTGGTTGTTAATCCACTGGGCCTGAGTGCACTCAATAAAATCCTCATGTTCCACCCAGTAGTCTCTCCAGTTTCCTGATTCCTGCAATATTTTGGTGAGCCAGCCAGGAGTGTAGATGACAGGTTTGCTGTCCCCTTTGCCTGTGGGTCTGGGGCCCCGAGCTGGCGGAGACCCATGACCTCAGGCACGCCATCGGGGAACTTAAACCCAGAGAAGGGATCGGTTCTCCCATGATCCAGTACCCCTCCCTAACAGTGCAACAGAACCTAAGGGATTACAGGATGATTCCAGGGATAGTGTGCCACAGGACCATGGTAAGGTTTGGGTCCCAAGGCAGGACCCGTCCATCCCATAAGGACAGAAAGGGAGCCTGATCAACTCCCGGGGTGCACCGAGTAGTCTGACCCAGGACATGAGAGTGGCTCACAAAGTCGGAAGAAAACTACACCCCACCCAGAGAAAAGGAACCGGGAGCAGGGAAGTGTGTGAATGCACGTGAAAGAGGCAGTTCTAAAAGGAGTCAACGCGGGGAGTGAAGTGTGTGGGGCCACAGGTCTCTTAGCATAGACCATACACCCCTAGTGAAGTGTGGGACCAACCAGGACTAGTGGCGAACGTCCTCCGGGGCTACCACATATGGCTTAGGGAGGCACCCCACAATTTAGCAGTTGTGGTGGTCCAGGTTTGGGACTCATATGAACCCTTCATTAAAGCTAAGCAGCATCTGAAAGTTCCCATGAGGGAGACAGTCTGATCGGTCTGAAGAGAAAGTAAAAGAGTGAATAAGTTGTGTCGTAACTGGGAGGAAATGGGAGGGAAGCAGTCAAAACCCACCCCATTATAATGTATGTTAAAGAACTTCAAGAAAAGTTATACAGAGTGTTATGGGATCAAGTTGACCCCCCAGAGGTTGAGAACTCTCTGTAAAATAGAATGGCCCTCTTTTGGTGTCAGATGGCTGGTTGAAGGAACTATAGATAGGGAAAAAATTGGCCATGTATTTAAGGTGGTGATTGGGGTGGGAGGACAGCCAGGGCATCCAGATCAATTTCCTTATATTGACTCATGGCTACATATAGTCCAAAACTGACCTGCGTGGTTGCAGCCCTGCTTGATAGCTTATTGCAAAACACCTGTGGCTCAAGCCGAGCTTAAAGCGAAAGAAAAATCAGCTTCTCTGTCAGCTACAGAAACAAAGGGAAAGCCACAGGAAAAAACCAGTTCTGCAAGAATCACCAGAGGAGATAGGAATCCCTCCTCCCTACAGTCCAATCTACCCCCCTTTACTGAGGCCAGCCCCCAAGGAGTCAAATTCAAATGGTAACGAACCCCAGGCCTTGCCTCAAAAAGAAAAATCAAAACCACCGCCCCAGGTCAAGGAGGAAAGCCAGGATATCAAGTCAGCCGCCTCCGGTCTGGCCAGGCCCAGGCTTTGCAGATGCCTCCCCAGGAAACTCAGGGACCCCTCTATTATAATGAACATGGCCAGATTCAAAGGGAGAGAAAAGGAACCCCTCCTCTGGGAGGCTGACCAGGAGAAAGCATTTAAAAAAATCAAAGAAGCCTTAACACAGGCCCCAGTCTTAGGACTGCCTGACATAACTGAGCCTTTCTTTCTATATGTCCCTGAACAAAAGGGAATGGCTGTAGGAGTCCTGACTCAATTCATAGGATTGTGGCATCGCCTGGTGGCATACTTATCCAAGCAACTAGACTCAGTGGCACTAAGATAGCCTCCTTGCTTTAAGGCACTATCTGCCACTGCCCTACTGGCACAAGAAGCTAACAAGCTGACTCTAGGGCAACAGCTGACCATCCAGTTACTGCATTCAGTTATAATTCTAATGAACCAGAGTGGGCATCACTGGTTATCAAATCTGGGAATGACTCAGTACCTGTGACTCCTATGCAAAAATCCCCGCATAGCTTTAGAAACAGTAAACACCCTTAACCCAGCCACCTTGCTCCTGATTGAACTGGGAACCCCACTCCATGACTGTGTGAAAATGGTTGATGAAATATTCTTGAGCAGGAGAGACCTTACAGACCAACCCCTCAGGGACCCAGTTTTTAAGTAGTTCACAGATGGGAGCAGTTTCATACTGGAAGGGGTCTGTCGGGCAGGTTATGCGGTGGTAACATTGGACTCAGTGATAGAGGCTCAGCCTCTGCCCACCGGAACATCAGCCCAGAAGGCAGAGCTAATAGCCCTAACAAGGGCTCTTTTGCTGATGAGAGACCAAAAGGTCAATATTTACACTGATTCCAAATCACAAAGACACAAACGTGTCTTTGCCACATTGCATGTTCATGGAGCTATATACAAGGAGAGAGGACCCTTAACTGCTGGGAAAAAAAGAAATAAAATACAAAGAGGAGATTTTACAACTCTTAGACACTGTATAGGCCCCAAAGAAGGTAGCTGTTATGCAGTGCAGAGGGCACCAAAAAGCAAGAACACTAGAGACCAAAGGAAACAGAAAGGCAGACAGAGAGGCAAAACGCGCAGCAATGACTACTCCACACTTTGAAAAGGAATCCCTAGCTATGCTTCTCCTCCCAGAACCTCCCCTCCCCGAGATCCCAAGTTACTCTCCGAATGAGAAGGCCTGGTTTGCCCGAGAAACTGGAAAATGCACTGAAGAAGGATGGTGGAAATTCTCTGATGGGAGACTAGCCATCCCTGAAATGGTGGCCCCTAAGTTCGTAAGACAATTCCACCATGAGACTCACATGGGGAAAACGGCACTACAATCGCTACTGGGATGCCACTTCTATGTGCCATGGCTCACTGCCCTCACCCAAGCTGTTTGCAAACAATGTCTAACATGTGCCCAGAATAACCCATAATAACCTACTTGGCCCCTGGGAATTCAGGAAATGGGAGCCACACCCTGTGAAAACCTGCTTATGGACTTCACAAAGTTGCCCTGAGCAGGGGGCTATTAGTACAGGCTAGTATCCATCTGCACCTTGTCAGGATGAGTCAAAGCTTTCCCCACCCAAACAGAAAAAGCACGGGAGGTAACTAAAGTAATGTTAAGAGACATTATCCCAAGATTTGGACTGCCCCTGACTCTTGGGTCAGACAATAGACCAGCATTTGTAGCTGAAATAGTTCAAGAACTGGTATGGCTATTAAAAATAAAATGGAAATTACACACAGCCTGCCAGCTGCAGAGCTCAAAAAACATAGAGTGCATGAACTGGACACTCAAACAGCTACTAAAAAAAATATTGCCAAGAGACCCATCTAAGATGGGATCAGGTCCTGCCCATGGTCCTCCTCTGAGTAAGGTGCACCCCCACCAAACAAACCAGGTATTCACCTTATGAAATCTTGTTTGGCCGGCAACCCCAATCATAGGTCAAGTTAAGGGTGATCTCCATGAACTAGGGGAACTAACTTTAAGAAGGCAAATGCAGGCTTTAGGGATAGCCATGCAGGGTATCCATGGCTGGGTATGGGAAAGAATGCCCATAAACCTGACAGACCTGGCACACCCCTTCAAACCCAGGGATGCTATTTGGGTCAAAAAAAGGAATCCAACCACTTTGAGACCCATATGTGATGGACCCCATACTGTAATCTTGCCCACTCACTCTGCCGTTAAAGTTGCAGTAGTTGTACAATGGATCCACCACAGTTGGCTGAAGCCAGTGGCCTGAGATGAATGGACCAGCCAACAGGATCCAGACCATCTGTGCTGGCCAATCCTATGACGGGACCAAATTGCCATTGAAGACAATGACAGCCCTGCTCTGGTCACTCCAGAAGCTGACCAGTCGATGCACGGCTGAAGCTTGAGGAGGCAACAGCCCTGCTCTAGTCACCCTGGAAGCTGACTATTTTACGCATGGCTGAAGCTTGAGTCATCATCAGGGAAGTCAATATGGTTAGAAATCTTAAGTCCAGTAGCTTTCCTTATAATATTAGTGTTTTACTGCTGTTTTGCCACTTTGCTCAGCCCCCTCCCCAGGGTAAAGACCTCCTTTGTCCTTGCTGGGTATAAATATGCTACTCTTGGTACCAATTTGAAGCTCCAAATGCCTGGCAGGCACCCTCTGGCCTCTACTGAATCTGTGGACTGTGGGCATATTGGCAACTGCCAACTAAATGGCCAAGGGCCTGCGTACTAGGCACAATTAGAACATCTTTCTTTCTAATCCCTTTAAAACAAGGAGAAGCCTTAGGGTACACTGTCTATGATGAAACTAAAAGGAGAAATAAAAGGGGCATAACCATAGGGAAATGCAAGGATGATGAATGGCCCCCTGAAAGAATAATCCAATATTATGACCCAGCCACCTAGGCAGAAGGTGGAATGTAGGGAATACCACACCGCTATTTACATGCTCAACCACATCATAAGGTTACAAGCAGTACTTAAAATTATTACAAATGATAGAGCAAAGGCCTTAAATCTGCTAGCCCAGCAAGCCACAAAAATAACGAATGCTATTTATTAAAATAGATTAGCCCTAAACTACCTCCTAGCTGAGGAAGGAGGGGTATGTGGAAAGTTCAGTTTAACTAACTGCTGCCTAGAGAATGATGACAATGGAAAGGTCATCAAGAATATAACTGCAAAAATCCAAAAATTAGCCCATGTTCCAGTCTAGGCTTGGAAAAGATGGTCTTCAGATTTCCTCTTTGGGGGCTGGTTTTTATCCCTCAGAGGATTTAAAACCTTAGTAGGAATAGTTTTAGCCATACTAGGACTCTGCCTCATACTCCCTTGTCTCCTACCTCTCCTTGTTAAGAACATCCAAACAGCTACAGAGGCTCTTGTAGAGAAACAAACTGCCATTCAACTAATGGCTCTAACTAAATATCAACCCTTGCCAAATAAAGAGCTAACTACCTTCACATGAAGAATTAAATAATAATGATGCTTTCCATTAAACCTCATTTATAAAAAGCATCAAAGGGGGGAATGAAGCAGAAGTTAAAAAGAAGAAAAACAAATTTTTTTTCTTTTAGGCAGCTCAAGCCCTGCCCCCCACCACCCCCCGACCCACCCCAGCCCCATGTGCTACTGTACCCTGGCAAGTTTTGTAAGTTTGCAAATTCCTGTTTTCTGTGGCTGGTTTCTGTAAGTTCCTGCTTTCCATCCAGGCAGCACAGCAAAGGACACAAGATAAGCTTGGGCAAGCCTAGATAACAGCCACCTAGGCCACATAGCAGGAGTCACATTATGTGTTTAAACAAGCCTGAGTTACAGGCCTGTCACTGTTTGATAAACTGCCTTTGTTACCTGCTTTCGTGCCTCTGCGTTTTGTGCCACTATAAGCTTGTTTCAAACTATCCAGCCACCTTTCCAAAGTGTGTATAAAAGTCAAGCCTTGCCTTTGTTAAGGGCTCAGCCTTTGGATATTAATCCGCCGTGTCTGAGTGAACTCAATAAAATCCTCCTTTTCCATCCAGTGGTCTCTCCATTTTCCTGATTTCCGCAGCAGTATAGTTATAAATCTCATTATTCAGCAATAAAATGGAATGAAATACCGATACAGACAACAACATGGATGAACTTTGAAAACATTATGCTAAGTGAAAGAAATGAGATGCAAAAGGCCACATACTGTATAATTTCATCAATGTGAAATGTACAGAATAGGCAGAACTACAGAGATAGAAAGTAGATGAATGGTTGCTAAGGCTTACGGTAGGGAGCAGAGGGAGGATGGAGAGATGATGACTAAAATGTACTGGTTGTCTTTTTGGGGTAATTAAAATATAGAATGTAATGTGGCAATTGCACAATTCTGTAAACAAACTTAAACCATTGTATTACATACTTCAATTGTTGAATTGTTTGGTATGTGAATCATATCTTGACAAAGCTCTTAAAAACTTCTAATCCCATAAATTAGTCATGTGATATAAATTTTAATCTCTTAGTACTTTTAGAAAAATGGTTGAATGTAGCAGCATTTATCAGTGTTGTTGCTGTTGATATTTTGGGTCAAATCATTATTTGTTGGGTGGGGCAAGAGGCTGTTTTGTGTATTTCAGAATGCTACACGCTTGGCCTTTACCAACTAGATTTCACAGCATCCCTTCCCTCAGCTGTTATCACCAAACTATTTCTAGACTTTGACAAATGTCCCTTGGGGGTCAAAATCACTCCTAGTTGAGAACCATTGTATGCAATGTTTAACAGCAGTAATTGGGTTAAATCTGAAGCCTTCAGCTTCTATTAAGACTTTGTGAAAGGAAGATATCTTGGGCTCCTTCAAGCTGGGAACTGCTCAGGGCAAATCTGCTTCTCATTCTATTTCAAAGTCATCCTTCTGCTCACTGAGATAGATGCATATTCTGATTGTCTCCTTTTGGAAAGGCTTATCAGAAACTCAAAAGATGCAACCTTTCGCTTCTCACCTACCTGTGACTTGTAAGACCCTCCCTGCTTTGAGTTGTCCCCACCTTTCTGGACGGAACCAGTGTACTTCTTACATTTATTGATTAATGTCTCTTGTCTCCCTAAAATGTATTAAACCAAGCTGTGCCCCAACCACCTTGGGCACATGTCATCAGAACTTCCTGAGGCTGTGTTGTGGATGCACGCCCTTAACTTTGGTGAATAAACCTCCTAAAATGATTGAGACTTGTCTCATAATGTTCCTCAATTGACATCTGGTAACCACAAAGGGATCCTGAGTGAAGGTGACCTGGCCTGTAGCAGCTTGCCTATTGGTGCCTGGTGCTGGCTTGTAGCCTAAACCAACAGGACGATTGCTGAAGTCCAGGACCTCTTCCCTCCAGGAATCCCTGATCTTCCAGTGTTTTTCAGTTGGGGGCTGAGGTTTAGTTGCTGTTTAAAAAACTCCTTTTTCAGGGGAGTTTCCACTCGCTTCAATCAAAAATTGTGAGCCTGTCTGCTTCTGCATCAGCAGAGAGTGGTTTTTCAGTTTGGGCCCTATCACTAGGTAAGAAAGCTGGTTTGGGATTCTGTCTTGCAAATTATTTTTAAATGACCAAAGTTAGCATTAACAACTTTGACAATTTTATATTTCTAGGAACTTAAACATTTGCCCTTATTTTTCACATTAAATCTAAAGAGTAGATTATTACTGTTACTTTCAGCTTGTATCCTGGAACTAAAGGACAGCCCAGTTAGGAAAATGGTCTAAGTACAATTATAACTGTCCACAGATGGGGCCTCCTCTGGGTCTCCATTTAACTATCATACTCAGCACTGTAACATTAGTGAGTGTTCAATAGAATATTAAAATTACTCACTGCACATTTAGTAGAAGGTTTTCCTAAACAGAAGTATTCAGAGAAATGAAAGTGCATTTATCTTCTATCAATGTTAGATTGGAAATAGAATAAGTATTATTAATACCTATGCAAAGAAAAAGAAACCCAAACAAGATTTAATAGAATTAAAACAAAAATGTTTTACCTGAATTTAGTTGATTTTGGTAACGTAGCCATTACATTTCTCAATCTGTATTCAAGGACCTAAACAAAAATTCTATTGATTGGAAGATGCAAAAGTTAATTTTCAAGCAAAGCAAGAAGGTGTGTGATTTATTCTACCACTATTTAAAACAAAGGTTAAAAAGGAACAAATGAAAAAAATTAACCATGTTGAAACCCCAGGAGAAAACTGAATTAGAACTGTGAGTCCAGAAATGAGAAAAATGTGACAAATTGGATAAGAGGGTGTTGAATCAGTAACTCATAAATGGAATTGCATCACTTTCACAAAGAGTTGCAGCAATAAGAGGGAGTAAGGAAAACCACATTCAATATAATGATTAAAAAAACTCAGTTTTACACATGCATATTCATAAACACATATTACTCATCATTGAGTAGTAATACTCATTGTGATATGCTCTTTTCATATTATGAAAACTGGACATCTCACAGCAATGAACTTTTCCTCTGCAACAAAATGATGAATCCTTTCTATCACTGAGCCTACATGCTAATGAAGTATCCCCTGTGTCCTCAGGAACATCTCCAGGGATCAATATACAGTCTCTTACTTTGTATTGTGCCTTTCCACATTCTCCCAGATTAACCTGCACTTGCCCCACTCAATGCTTATTTTTCCTTTCCAACCTGCCCAATTCAAAGAAATGGTCATCATCAAAGTCATCACACCCTGATCTGTGCACTTTTTTCTTTTTTTTTCTCTCCTCTGGTACTAAATTCTACACTGGACTTTTTCATCTTGACATCCTGCCCTGTGTGTCATGTAGCACCCCTCATCCCAAAAGCCAGATGACCTGGGCCATGAGTGAAGGAGACCAGGATGTTCCTAGACACAGAGCTATCTGTTGTGCAAATCCATTCTGAACCCTCTGTGCTTCAACATTGACCACTCAGACTGGCTCCTGGTTTTTTCCTCTGGGAAATCCCAGGATGCTGGTGCTGAGGGAAGGAGAGGCTGAAGCAGCCCTCCATGTAGTGTGTGTGGGCACCTGAGTGCATGTGTGCTCCTGTGCCTGGGTGCCTCTCTGTTGCTATGTGGAGCATGTGAGGTAGGATGAGACCCTTGATAACTGAGGTTGCCAAACCATAAAGTTTTTTAAACTTTTATTTTAGGTTTAGGGTACATGTGAAGGTTTGTTACTTAGGTGAACTCATGTCACGGTGATTTCTTGCACAAATTATTTCATCACTCAGGTTGTTTTGGGAATTAAGGGACAGGAGAGACCAATGGGTGGAACAGGAGGATTTTATTTAGGTGGCCACTGGCCCAGCAGATTAACATCCAAAGGCTGAGCCCTGAACAAAGACAGGGCTTGACTTTTATACATGCAACTGAAGGGGGTTGGCCAGCTAGTGGCATGAAACCTGCAGGGTGGGCAAGCAAGCTTCACAGAAGCAGAACAAAGGCAGTTTACCAAACAGCGACATGTTTTACAACTCAGGCTTGTCTTGTGACCATATGGCACAGCTGGAAAACAAGAACTTACAAAATCCTTGCAAACTTGCAGAAATAGTTACAAAAGTAGTTGTGAGAGCAGATCAAAGGATAATGGTATAGGGAAAGAATTTCAAAGGGGGAAACTGATAAGAAGAAATTGTTTTTCTTATACTTGCTTGGGGGAGGAGGTGTTGGGAGAGTCTCTGGAGCTCATTCCTTTGGGCTCTGGCTTTTCAGATAGTGTTATCAAGGCCCCACTAGGGCCCTGCCTATTGCTAGCCTTGGAGTGAGTCAGCCAAGTATAGGAAAACTTGTTTTTCTCTTTTTAACTTCTGCTTCAAGGTATTAAAAGCCCAATACTCAATTGTTATCTTTTCTGCTCCTTTCCCTCCTCCCTCCCTGTGCCCTCAAGTAGACCCCAGTGTCTGTTGTTCCCTTCTTTGTGTTCATGAGTTCTCATCATTTAGCTCACACTTATAACTGAAAACGTGGTATTTGGATTTCTGTTCCTGGTCAATTTGCTAAGGATAATGGTCTCCAGCTTCATCCACGTTCATGCAAAGGATATGATCTCATTCATTTGTTATGGCTGCACAGTATTCCATGGTATATATGGACCACATTTTATCTGATCTGTCGTTGATGGGCATTTAGGTTGATTCCATGTCTTTGCTATTGTGAATAAGGCCACAATGAACATTTGCTTGCACGTGTCTTTGTGGTAGAATTATTTACCAAACCACTCTTCTCCACAGACATTCTTGTCTCACAAGGAATTTCTGCAAGTCCTTGGAGTTGACAGGATTTAGACAAGCCTGTCTTACCATACCCTAGAACAGTGGGGAAAGTAGGGATGCACTCTCACCCGCTCAGAGTTGCAGTTGAAGGTTCAGAAGGGGCTAGAGTTCCTGTCACAACGAGGAAAGTCCATGGTAACTCCATGCAAAGGCAAAGTTGGCAGGGCATGGTAAATGTTGTGTTTATTTTGTGTTTGGGGGGTAATTTTTATTCAGAGTGGCAAGCCAATGAAAGGTGCTTCGCCTTCAAAGAAAGACCCACCTGCTTAAAATGTTTTATTAATATAACCTGCAGACTTCTGTCCCTGCCTTTGGATATTTTCCTTGTTTTTCCTCCTGTCCCACTGTTGATACAATCACTTCTTTTTTTCTTTTGAGGAAATTAAAAAAGTAAACAGAGTTGGGTTGGCAGAAGATATTTTCATGTGTTACTTGGAACAAATTAACACATATCAGCTTCCCTGAATATCTCAAATTTCACACAGCTCAAGCCCGTCCTCAAACTCTCCTTTAAATAACAAACGACTCCCTCCTTTCTTATTCCTGATCTCAGGAGCGCTGGGCCTTTCCCTCGGGGCTGGTTATACTTACGCCATCTGCTGGTTGTTAGTGGGACTGCACTTGCTGCTGTAAGCCGCAGTACCATGGTTCTGTGCCCAAGTCCTCCTAGAAAACGGAGGCCTTGGTATTGGTGGACTAATGGAAGAAATACAGATATGCCATTCATCATTTAGAACACCAAGAGGGCCACCTGAGGTGTTAGCTTTACTTTTAGGGGTATTTTTTAGAAGAGGATATGTTTCATATTTTGGCTCTCCAATTCTACTTCATGCTGAATCTAAGGAAAAATTCTTGAGTTCAGCTTCAAAAACAGCCCAGGTGAGGTTATAAATGCTGATGTGGAAATGTCAGAGTATGTGGTCAGCGTGACAACAATCTGGACAACCTGAAAATGTTCATGCTGCAAATGTTTAGAAAGTCTGTATAGCATTTAAAAAAAAAAAATGCTTTCAATTGAGGTGCCAGAAACATGTGACCTAATGCTTGCAGGTGGGAATGGAGTGGATTTTGGTTTTAGAAACATATAAGACTAATTTTTCTTTCTTTTTTTATAGAGACAGGGTCTCACCCTGTTTCCCAGGCTGACTCATAGCTCATTGCAGCCTCAAACTCCTGAGCTCAATAAATACTCCTGCCTCAGCCTCCAGAGTAGCTGAGACTACAGGCATATGCCACTGTGCTCAGCTAATTTCTTTAAATTTTTTGTAGCAATGGGGTCTTGCTTTGTTACCCAGCTGATCTCAAACTCCTGGCCTCAAGCAATCCTCCTTCCTTATCCTCTCAAAGTTGTGGGATTACCTCCCAAAGCATGGAGCCAACATGCCAGCCAGAAACCTAAATTTTCAATGTCCATACATGGACAGAAGTTGAGGTCTCAGAACCATACAAAGCAAGAGTGGGAAGTGAGATTTCCTCCATTAGGACAGAACTCTGAAGGTAAGACCAGAAAATTACCTGCATATTAGCACAGGATTGCAACAGGGAAGTCTATCCCTTTCTGCCTGGTTTAGGTGTGAAGGCAGGAATCTCCTAATTCATTAGTGCAGCCCTTTTCCAAACACAAAGTTGGGGCTCAGATTTTCACTTCCTTCTTTGTTCAGGAATTCCCTAGCTAAGAAATTAGCTTGCAAATTTTCCCAAACAAATATGCCTCTTTGGAATCTTAGCAGAAGCAAATATAAAACCTGGTATATAAAAATATACCAGGACACAATATACTCCACTTAAGGGTCAGCGGGAACAAAATAAATATAATTAGAACCTCAGTAACCTGGGTTAATAAGAAGCCAATCTGAAAGAGAATATAAAATAAATGTTTAACATGATGAAAGACGTAAGTAAAAAAGAGCATGACTTCCCGAGAATGAGTCCTTCCAGTAAACCTAAAAGTGTTTCAAGTAAAGAGAGTTCACCTGAAGTGAGGGCATCACATTCCAACTTATCCGCTTGAACACAAATCTAACCCACTAATCTGGGATTGTGTTTCCTAATATTTGGACAACAGTAAGCACACAGTGGCATATTAGATTCCTAAGCATAATCTCGGTTGTTTAATGTCTTGCTGATCAAACCTGTTTTAGTAATGCCCTGGGGCAGTGAGAACACCCCCACTGTTCTCACAATCAGGAGATTGAGCTGTGGTCTTGTGGCATCAAAGGCTGTCCACTGTGACATCAGTACAGGTGTGATACTGGAAAGAGCCAGTGGCTTTATCAACTGGTTCCTTCTGGGAAAGACTTTGAATGAGAGTATGCAACATTCTCAGACACAAAAAGTAAACATCATGGGAAATAGATTAGATACCTTATGATAGGTGATACATTTCAGCTTCCACTGAGGGCTAATAGTCATATTCCTTTTGAGTCTCCTCTGAGGTGACAAGTAAATAATTCTTTACTTGTAAAAACAAATAATTTTTTTTTTTTTTTTTTTGAGACGGAGTCTCGCTCTGTCGCCCAGGCTGGAGTGCAGTGGCGCAATCTCGGCTCACTGCAAGCTCCGCCTCCTGGGTTCATGCCATTCTCCTGCCTCAGCCTCTCCGAGTAGCTGGGACTACAGGCACCCGCCACCACACCCGGCTAATTTTTTTGTATTTTTAGTAGAGAGGGGGTTTCACCGTGGTCTCGATCTCCTGACCTCGTGATCCGCCCGCCTCGGCCTCCCAAAGTGCTGGGATTACAAGCGTGAGCCACCACGCCCGGCCAAAAACAAATAATTTTTATAAATTATGGCACCCCAAGGATATTTGCTGTTATCACTATTATCATTCTCATAGATGAAGATATTTCTATAGGAAGCGAGCCCTTGGATCATTCAGTATTTGAATTTAAACCTTTTATTGGTCATGACCTAGAGGCAAAGTCTAAAAATATTTCCAGAGTATGAGTATAATTTATTTCTAAGCTCAGACATAATAACACAAATTATTAAGAAGTGTTTAATAAAAGCCACATCACAGAGAAACCTGGTGACATTAGACTCTGCAAGACCATTTGGGGCCTGCCTGTTAATTTTCTAGCTTGTTGCTTTGCATCCCAGCTCAGCATCTGGGTTAAGCTTTAAATTCTTTATGGCCTTGCTGTGATTTGCTCCTTCTACTGGATCCCTATGGGTCACTGAGTAGGTGCCGGGCCCCTCGAGGGGCTGTGGGAAGACTGATGAGAGGCATTGCTCAGCCTCTCAGAGCAAAGTGGAGCTACAGGCATGGCCACAAGCAAGCATGCTGTCCTCAGCCACTAAGGGACAGAGCAGCAAGCCTCACACAGACCTGAGGAGAAGAGGGGACATGATGGGCTGAACTGTGACCCCCAAAAGATGTTGAAGCCCTAATCTCCAGCAGTACCTGTGGAATAAGATCTTGTTTGGAAATAGTCTTTGCAAATGATCAATTTAAGATAAGACCATTAGGGTGGGATCTAATCCAATATTACCACTATCCTTACAAAAAGAGGAAATTTGGACACAGAGCCAGACACATGGAGGGAAGATGATTTCAAGACATAGGAAGAAGATGACCACCTTCAAGCCAAGGAATGCCCAAGGCTACCAGAAGCCAGAAAAGAGGCCAGGAACAGATTCTTCTTCATCGCTGTCAGAAGGAACCAACCCTGCTAGCGCCTTGATCTCGGACTTCCAGCCTCAGAACTGTGTGACAATGAATGCCCATTATCTGAGACACTCAGTCAGTGTCCTTTGTCACAGCAATCCCAGGGAACTCATACAGGAGGCAGGTGGCTTCCCCCAAGGTAGCTCTGTGGTCTCCTGGGTGGGACCTGCTGTGTTGCTCTCAAGAGGCTGCTTAAAAACAGCTGTCCCTGGGCCACTCTGCTGGGGTTCCTGCCTGAAGGAAGGACAGAACTCCAGGGTGAGTGGATAGATTTAATTTGTGCCATGTAAATCCCTTTGTAGGTGACCAGAAGGGGACACAAATATCTAAATATTTGTTTTTCTCTTTCTACAGTGTATTTATATGAAATATACAATTACTATACCCTCTCCAAGAAAGCACTTAATAGATGACAACTCCAGAAAAAGCGAGGTTTGTCCTGTGCTTTATCCAGACTCCTCTTTCTGTCTGTTAGTGATGGTCACTGAATTCACCCCAGAGATTAGTAAGCAACTCCTCTGCTCTCAAGGAAGGATTCATAAGTACATTCACTTTGGAGTATAAATGATTGGTTCTCAAATTCTAACGTCCACAGGAATTTCCTGGAATGTTTGCTAAAATGAAGACTCCCAGAGGCCTCCACAGATCTACAGAATCAGAATCTTTCATGATGGGACTCATAAATCTCCAATCAATCATCCACCCTCCCCCTTCCTACCCCAGGATACTGATGCAGACAGCCTGGCCGCCCCTTTTGGAGAAACACTATTGCAGATGACTGATTAAAGTGTATGGCTTTGCCTCTCTTATATATGCATTTTGGGAAGCAATACAATTTCTGCAGGTTAAAGCCAAAGGAATGATGATCTAGCTGTGAAATGTTAGACTTCGTTGCATTGGGTGGTGGAGACACCTCCTCAACTAGCTCTTCAGCCGAGGCTGGGCTCGTTCCTCCAGCAAATGGTAAGTTACTGGGTCAGGGATGCTTCTCTGTCTTTCAACCCATGGGCCTTTCTCATGCCTAAGTATATGGTATGGTCCCCTACAGCGGTGACTGTCAGTCTGGATCAGGTGGCAAAATGGGGAGCCATGACACTCTGTGAAGTATGATATAAAATATTGATATATTTAACTCCATTTAGAAAGCCATGCTGGGAGAAAATATGACTTTATTATTATATGTATGCAATGTAAAATAACAACCAAGAGAATATATGGAAAACAAGCTGTCATGTCAAACATGAGTGACTATTTCTGAACAGATCTATGGCTCATCTTTTGCACATGGTGACTCATTTTCTTACAGGCCAGCAAGGAACAACAGGTGCCCAAACTGTATGAAATTTAAGGAAGGAAATTTTGAAGTGAAAAATTGAGACCCACTGATTTTACTTTTCTGTACATTGATAAATTTATATCTAGTGAAAGGACATCTCATACCTATTCCAGACTTGGAAAGGAGGTTAGTTTTGCTTGAGTAAACCTACTTCTTCGAGACTTGAAATTTTGTCCAAGGAGTCCCTAAATGGATGTTGTTCTTCTGTGTGTGGGTGTGTGTGCATGTGGGGTTGTATATAAAAAATTGCCATCAAGTTTTTTCCAGTGACATAGAGTATTTTAAGGTTGCTATTTCAAGTTGGGCAAAGAAATTCTTAGGCATGTGGTAAGCAGACATGTTTAAATGGTATGAAATTAAAATTTTAAAGAGGACATAGCATCTTTCATTTATGTACAGCTTTATACATTTCATTAATATTATTTTCATATGCCTTATATAATTTTGTAGTTTATATTTTATGTCTATATGTATATAATATTTACTTACCTACAAAGCAGTTTACAGTTTATATTTATATGCTACATATTTGATAGTAAAACAAATGTGGGTATGTTTTGGAGTGGATTGCAAGATTCAAATAAATGTTTCAGATAAAACTCTAGATCTTAAAGAAATATAACGTTTGCAGTACGTGTCCTAGGGAGATAGCCGTTCACATACTACAATATAAAGATATGATTAAATTAAGCATAAAGCAAAAAGCAACAGGACAAATAAGAATAAGGCATAAATACAATTTTTAGAAAAATAATATATACACATCAGAAAATGATTGTTTTGTGGTATAATTGTATGATTTTAATTTTCTTCTACATGCCATATTTTTATGTCCATATTTTCCACAAAGAACATGTGTATTACTTATATAATCAGGAAAAAAATATGATTCCCCGCCAAATTTTCCATGCAGTTTCATATTACTGTGTTTAATTACATTTGTACATCCATTTTCTACATGATGTTAGAAGCTCCTGGTAAAACCATAAACAGAGCTTTTCAGGTTTCAACAACTCCTCCTGCTAAGGGAAAGCCATATTTTTTTATCTCCAAGTCTGTTATTA
This sequence comes from Hylobates moloch, assembly GCF_009828535.3. Classification (NCBI taxonomy): domain Eukaryota; kingdom Metazoa; phylum Chordata; class Mammalia; order Primates; family Hylobatidae; genus Hylobates; species Hylobates moloch. The sequence goes on from NW_026652289.1 coordinate 7,977,895, forward strand.
CATTCCTACTTAAAATCTGGCTCTCAAATTCTGTTCCCATTATTACCACCAACCACTCCTCTAGCTAAAAGAACAATCGTATATACATGACTCTTTCATTATATAGTAAGTGCTTGATGTTAATTCCAAAGAATTTTTCAAGACAGTCTTGGAAGTATTTGCTCTAGTGTTTTGAAATAACAAAATGATCCTTCTTAAGCCTTTTGCATTGAGACAGGACAGCAGAGTTCAAGGAGATGTGTCTCTTGGCAAGGTTTGAAATGCGAGCTCACCAAAAGGATAAAGAGTAGTTAGTAAATTAAAATCCCCCCAAATCCTGGTGCCTGCTTGTCTTGCAGATGCCAGGTCCCAATTCTCTGCACCCAGGGAACTTGCTAGAAGCTGTAGCAGTGGCCACATTTGACTGAACTGTTATAAGGAAAGTGCAAACAAGAATAGCCCCCTATTTTAGGAAAGATTGTTAAAAGAAACTGGAAAAACAAATTCTTTTTTACTTCCTCTTGGGACTTTCATTAAAAGTGTTTATTCTTAGATGAAGGGGATTACAGGAAAAGGTATTTCAGATGTTGGTTCATGGCTGGATCCTGAGATGTCGGCTCTCAACGTGTGATGAAATAGTTGTATAATGTGCACTTTTGTAAGAGCTGTTTAATCTCCCCTAGTTAGAGATTTTGCTAACTAAAAACAGGCTTCCTTATTGGTATTCTTGAGTATTGTTTTGACAGTCTTTGCTTAACATTTTCTCTCTCTAAATTATTTTAGCATGATTGTTCTCAGCAGTGCTTTACAGGATGAGACAGATGACATGAGTTTCTCTTGTTCAGAGAGCATGAATTCAAGCACAAAGCAGGGGTGACTTTATCTCTGGGCACTGATTCCTACAGTACCCCTGCATGACCTCTCCATTGCAATATGGCTAGATGGTATGCTGGCACATTAGCCTGAAGTTTACAGCAATGTCAGCACTGCCACTGTGATCTAGGACTGATCCTTTGACAAAATTAGAATCTCCCAAGAAGGTGAGGAGAGGCAGCCAACTACCACTGAATAACATGAGAGGCTTCATGCAGGGTACATAATCTATATCATTTCTTCAATCCTCTCAACTTGACTTTGAGGTTCACACTACAGGTTGTATTAGTGCATTCTTATGCTGATATAAAAATACTACCTGAGACTGGGTAATTAATAAAGAAAATAAGTTTAATTGACTCACAGTTCCACATGGCTGGGGAGGCCTCAGGAAACTTGCAATCATGGCAGAAAGCAAAGGGGAAGCAAGGCACATCTCACAAGGCAGCAGGAGAGAGAGAGAATGAGAGAGCAAGGAAGTGCCGCACTTTTAAAACGATCAGATCTCATGAGAACACACTCACTATCATGAGAACAGCAAAGGGGAAATCTGCCTCCATGATCAAATCATGTCCTACCAGGTCCCTCCCTGGACATGTGGGGATTGTAATTTGAGATGAGATTTGGGTGGGGACACAGAGCCAAACAATATCACAGGTGAATAAACCAAGGCTCAGAGAGGTTAAGGAAATTATCCAAGTTTATCAGGTTAGTAGGTGGCAGAAATGGCATTCAACCTAGGATGTCTTGCTGTAAGGCCTGAGCTATTTTCCATATACTATGCTATCTTACTGGGTTTTTTTTTAACTTGCCTTTTAAATAGAAATAGAAGGAAACAGAAAAAAATAAACAGACGAGAAAGTAGCTCATTGGGCAAAATGGTTAGTTGGTTTCGTTTCATGTAAAGATCTACTTCTGATGTGTTCTCTTTGTGCTTTTAGAGATAAGAGTCTTACAATGGTATGAACAAATTGATCATGCCTGTGTCCAAACTATGAGCCAGTCGAAGAACAAAAGCAGTATGATTGTTGACTGCACCTTGGTCTCTTGCCACTCCCCGCATGGGATTCTAGGTTTTTCTCATATTAAGCGAGATGGGGGCTCTGGATTCACCCAGGCATTTTCTGCCTCTGAGCCTTCCCTTATCAACTTCCCTGTACCTAGATTGTCCTTGCTTCTTGCCTGCAGCCACAGAACACTTAAGACACCTAGCTGTTTCAGTTCGGGGCCTCTTGCTTTCAGAAGCCTTTCCTGAGGTCTCACAGACCTAAGTGTCCCTCCCATGTTCACGCACAGACACCAGGACCCTTCCATGCAGGTCCTCACTAGAGTCCACTTTGGTTGTCCCTTGAAGTGTATAACTCTCTTATCTGACAACACACTTCCTGTGTGTCACTGTTCCTTGTAACCTTAGACTTAGTGCACCACTGTTGATGAGTGAGATTATTTTTGTGTCTGTGTGGGTAGGTGTGTGACCCTCAGTCTGGGCATTTGCTGGTGGAATGTAGACATATTCAGGCACATCTGAAGAACCACTGGGATGGCCCCAAGACAATGGCAAGAGAGATCAAAGAGTCTCTCAGGAGGAAGCGCAAACTGTGGGAGAGGGTCCAGCTGTGAGAGTCTTGTTTTATGCTCATTTGTTGAACTGATGGTCTTCTTTCCAAAAATCTTAGATAAGAGCCTGATGCAGAGGGTGGGGGTGGTAGTAGAGGTTGTGGGGAACTGTACTGAAAGGAAAGATGGAGGATGGGAAGTGCTATGTGGTTCTCGGGATCTCCCATGACCTCTCAGGGTGAGGTTTTCCCACTGGGACAAGCTGCTGCTGCTACATCACACACACGCCCATACCCTCACTTCCCTCATCCTGCCAGTTAAGCCTCATAACCTCCTGAAGCCCCATTTTCTTCACTTGGAGTAACAAGCTATGGAGCCTGGAATATAGCTCCCACCAAACAGTGTTCTTCTTCTTCTTTCTTCTTCTTCCTTCTTCTTTCTTCTTCTTCTTCCTTCTTCTTTCTTCTTCCTTCTTCTTCTTCCTTCTTCATCCTCCTCCTCCTCCTTCCCCTCCTCCTTCTCCCCCCTCCTCCTCCCCCTCCTCCTCCACTGCTGCCACTGCCTCCTCCCCCTCCTCATCCTCCTCCTCCTTCTTCTCTTCCCTCCTCATCCTTCTTCTTCCTCTTATTCCTCCTCTTCTTCCTCTTCTTCTTCTTCTTCCTCTTCCTCTCTCACTTTGAAGAACCAGAAGCATCTTCACTCCCATGGTGAGATTCATTGTGTAACATGCAACAGTGAAAGCAGGTGGCTACTGTATATGTGCAGATATACCTGGCCACTTGGTGTAGCTGCGGAGAAAGGAGCTCCAAGACCCCTCCAAGTAAAGATCCTTTGCAGGCATCTGCAGCAGCAAGAGCAGGGTCTATTCCCTCCTCTCCCAGCAGGCTGTTGCTGTGATGAAGTGTCCTTTTATCCAGGTCAGTGCAAAATCCAATCCCCACTGATTTCTTCGTGACAGGTTTGTGGGGAAGGCAGTGGCTGCTGCTTCTGCTATCAGAGGACACAACACTCCATCTCTATCATTTGGAATTATACATGGAGCTATCAATCTGTGAGTGAACACCTGGCAAATCTCTCAGCAGTTACACACTCAGTAAGTGCTGAGAATAAGAAATGGTGTGATGGAAATGACACAAATGCTATTCCATTTCCCTTAGCTTCTCTTGTCTTTGTATTGGCCAATTAAAAGACAATTTCTGGCTGAAAGCACAAATCTTGTATCACTTTGTAAGTTTTAATCTATTTTGCAGGAAATCTTCATTAAAGTACCTCAGTAATTTCATTATAAGAAATTAAAAAAAAATTAAACTATGCTGTATGGGAAAAAATAACCCTCTATACCCATCAGACAATGAAAAGAAAGTCATTACTCACGTTTTCATTTTCTGGTGGCACTTTACCTTATTGTTTTATTTTTGTTTGGGGTCAGAAAAACTGTTCTTAATTAAAACTTAAGGTGGCTTCTGTATCTGTTCAGAAGTATAAGGACATATTGAAAACGAGTATAATTTTCTAGTGGTTTCCTTATGGTTTATTTGATTCAGCCATCAAACAAGCAAAGGGATTATAATTTTTAGTTAAGGGCTCATACATTCCTTGTATTAAAGTTTAACTTTGGTCACATTAACTTAATAATTATAAGTACGGTTAAGTATTTCCTTGATTGCTTATTAGTTACATCACAAATGGCCAGGCATAGTGGCTCATGACTGTAATTTCAGCATTTTGGGAGGCTGAGGCAGAAGAACAACTTGAGGCCAAGAGTTCAAGTTTCAGATATCTCAAATAGTTATTTTTATAAAAGGAAATGTAACACTATTTGAGCAAATTCATATCCATAAGTTATAAATTCTAATTGAGCTCAGAAGTTTGTGTCCGATGATATCATTTGGGGAAAGTAACAAAAATATTAATATGTAATATTTAATGAGTATATAGTTCTGCACAGTGCAATATACTCTGCATTTATTTCTTTGTTTTCCATTTATTCCTTATAACAATCCTAATGGATGGTACTGCATGTACCATTATTACAGTTAAGATAAGCGAGGCCTAAAGAGTTTAAGAAACTTACCAAAATTCACAGGTTATAAAATACAAAATTGAAGTATATTGAGTGCCTATGTAATGTGTTAGTCATCATGTTGGACATTTAAACTTCTTCCTGCCTCCCTTCATCCCTCTCTTTCACACTCTCTTGTCCTTCCCTCCCTTTCTCCCTCCCACCAAACCTCTCTTCTTCCTTTTATTCCTTCCTTCCTTCCTTCCTTCTTTCCTTCATACAAATATTGATCAAGTGACTACTATGTGTCAGGCATGTTTTCAGGCACTGGATGCTAGAATAATGAACAAGACAAACAAGGTCCTGTTCTCACAGCATGTGTTCTCTTACAGAGGGAGTAAGATACATATTTAATTAAGTGAATATGATCAAAGCAAACATAAACAAGTGCTATGAATCAAGGGATACAACAGTCATTCGATGGCTACGTTAGCTAATTAGTCAGGGTTATCCTTTCTAAAACAGTGAGCGACATTCGAAGGACAAGAAGACATCAGTGTGGATGGTTGGGAGAAAAAGGATTTCAGGCAGGTGGAGCCATATTTAACCGCCTTAGTAACTTGGTGAGATAGGAATTATTCTTCCTGTTGTAAAAATAAATGAACGTCCAAATATGTTAAAATATCCAAAGTTACAATGATGAAGTAAGTATGCTGTAGTGTGGGTGTCAGTCACAGGTATGTCAAATTCTAAAGTAATATATTTGCCATAATACAAATCTACTGCCCATTTAGTTGATAAGAGTATCACACACAAACATAATAAAACCTATTTAAAACAAACTGTTAGGGTCATTTTGCTTATACATTTGTTCTCTATGTGTTCTACTCAGATCCTCCCAAACTTCGGAAGTGTCAAAAAATACTAAATGCAGATTATTAAATCTTGACCTTAATTAGGTTCCATTGCAAATTTTTTAAATAAAAAGATTGTTTTAGTATTAAAAACATGCATGCACACACACACAGGTATACACATACATACCCCCTATATGTATGAGGTGTGCATAGAAAAGGGAGAGGCAGAGGGATGAGGCAAGTATGAGGCATGTATGATCGTGGTTGTGTGTGCATACATGAGTGTGTGTTTATTTGTAACTATAGCAGTTACCAATTTATTTGCAGATGCTCAGGTATGTGATACCATTATTTGTAAATTAAAAAAAAAAACTCCTTGCAGAAAATTATATCCAAATGCTTGACTGGCCTCTAAAATCTGCCTCTTAGAGAAAATATCATGTATAGATAAAACTAAAAATGTCAATATGGCTAGAGCTATTAATACAAGATAATAAGAGTGTAAAGGAACAGCACATTATTAACAAAATAATGTTTATAAATATCTAGTTTTTCTTTGTAATAGGCCTTTTACATTAGAAGCAAACAATAGTGTCATGCTAAATCACTTGCTTAAATATTATTTGTTTCCTGAGAGGAAAATGCTCAAATCATTAGTAAGAGAAGGAGTTCACTTTTCTTTGAGTAAAACAAAGCAAAAGCCCTTTTGTAAGCTCTTCAGAAGTTCAGGAAAGTATGGGAGGCTGGTCTTAAAGCATAGGACATAAAATTAGGCAATCTCTGGCTCGCCATTCTAGCATAAATCATCACAAAAGTATTGACAAACATAATATATGATGCACCATTTATTTTTGTTACATTTGTGAATTTTTCCATTAGAGGATACTGGCTGCCTGCACCAATCAGGCATTTTACATGGAACTCTGCCTATTGTTCTGTTTCGTCTGGCAAAATCTTTCCCATACTTTTATTTTCCTTTCAGCTTACGCTAAAAATCTGTAAGGAGGGCCAAAAGCCAAAATGTGCTTGTTATCCCTTGTGAAGAATTTTTTTAATACTAAAACAATCTTTGTTTAAAAAATTCGCAATGGAACCTAATTAAGGTCAAGATTTAATAATGTGCATTTAGTATTTTTTGACACTTCTGAAGTTTGGGAGGATCTGACTAGAACACATAGAGAAGAAATGTATAAGCAAAACGACCCTAACAGTTTGTTTTAAATAGGTTTTATTATTATTCCAGTATGGTGAGGCCAACAAATCAGAAGATGACTGTCATTGACAAGATAGTTTGTTATTCACAGGTCCCAAGAGGAGGGGCTACAAAAGGAAGGACCAGAGTTTATAAGGAAGCAGAGTGGGGAAATGGGGAAAGCAGAGGCAGACATCTTTATTGTGGTTTTCATGGGAAGGAACAGGTGAGGCAGGGTAAACAGACTAGGTAGGTGTACAATCTGCTAGATTAAGTAATGTCGGTAGGCTCCAGGGTATAGGGGCTGTCTCTAGCTGTCTGGTACCTGGTCCTGAGATGATCAGAGCAGAGGAACATTGCCTCCTGGAGTGTAAGAGCCAGAGAGAGAAGGTGGTTCAAAGTAAGGCCTCTGGATTGGTTAGTTTTCATATGAAAAGCATGCTCCAGGGCAAGTCCTTTACAATCTTTGGGATAGTAAAGCCTTGGGAAGGGCTGTTTCCTCCCGTCAACAAGGCCCTAGATGCCAGAGCATCAAGAACAAAGCAAATAAGAAAACACAGTGAATATCCAATTTAGCAACAAAATAAAATTTTCATGCGCATCCGTGTGAAGAGACCACCAAACAGGCTTTGGGTGAGCAATAAAGCTGTTTATTTTACCTGGGTGCAGGTGGGCTGAGTCTGAAAAGAGAGTCAGCGAAGGGAGATAAGGGTGGGGCCGTTTTATAGGATTTGGGTAGGTAAAGGAAAATTACAGTCAAAAGGGGTTTGTTCTCTGGCGGGCAGGAGTGGGGGTCGCAAGGTGCTCAGTGGGGGCGCTTTTTGTGCCAGGATGAGCCAGGAAAAGGACTTTCACAAGGTAATGTCATTACTTAAGGCAAGGACTGGCCATTTACACTTCTTTTGTGGTGGAATGTCATCAGTTAAGGTGGGGCAGGGCATATTCACTTCTTTTGTGATTCTTCGGTTACTTCAGGCCATCTGGGCTTATACGTGCAAGTCACAGGGGATGTGATGGCTTGGCTTGGGCTCAGAGGCCTGACAAAAATGAAGGTGTATTGATTTTCCATTGCCAGATAACAACTTACATATGGACCTAGTGACTTAAAACAACATAAGTTATTGAGCCAGGGCTGGAAGGTCATCTGAAGCTTAGGATCCTCTTCCAGCTCTCTGGTTGCTGGCAGAATTCAGTTCCTTGTGATTGTAGCACTGAGGTCCCCATTTTCTTGCTGGCTCCTGGGCTGAGGGTGCTTTCAGCTCTCAGACCACTCTTTGGTTCTAGCTACTGTGGCTGCTTTCCTCTTCCAGGCTAGCAAGAACATGCCTCTCTCTGACTTCTGTCTCAGACTTTAAGACCATAAGAATTCATCTGATTAGATAAGGCCCAACCAGGGCAGTCTCCCTTTACCTTAACTCATCTGTTAAGAGACCTTAATTGCATCTGTAGAAGTCCCTTTTGCCATACATTATAACACAAAGTGAGATCCCATCATATCCACAGCTCTTGCCCCTACTCAAGAGGAAGGGATTATTCAAGGCGCAAGTCATCTTAGAATCCTGCCTACCATCGAAGAAAATTATGTCTCCAGAAACAAAATTGAAGAATAGCTGTCTGAAAAGGTTATTCCTTTCCATCTGGGATGTCTTCTGTATTTAAAGTGGGTTTGTATTGAAAATTTGCATCAAATAACACACGATCTCCCAGCAGAGGGAATAGACACTCCCTTTGAAAGACTGACTAACTCCTGTGACTCATCCTTGAGGTCACCTCAGGACAACCAATAGTGCAAATATCCAATAGGGCTGGTAAGGGTCCCCTGGATAGTGTGCTCAATGGCTTTAGTGCATATGAGCAGCAATACCCTGAGCAACAGCTGAAAGCTTCTCCCATTAAAGGAGTTGGGTACCAAGAGTACACTCAATGGAGTAGACATTAGGGAGTACATGAAAGACAAAGAAGAGACTGAGGGTCTGATTGGGACTGCCCTTTTCCCCTCTCTCCATGGCTCCCAGACATGCATTTTTCAAGTTCCATAATTTATCCACACTCTAGGGCTTTAATGCGTCAGTCCATCTGAGGCTGAGAATAGTTTAAAGATGGTAGAAAAGGAAATATGGAAGAAATGAAGAGTGTCCAGTTCATGTTTGCATTTACTGTGTAGAAGATTTAGAATTTTAATTTTTCCCAGCTTTGCTTCCAGTACTCTAGGGCCTCACTGTGAACTAGTATATGCATTCAATGTGTGGAATGTTATTTTAGGCTGTTGCTGAAATCTGTAAAGAATATTGAGTAAGGTAGAGAAAAGCAATGTTTACTTATTAGACATGTCAGAATGGCTCTTCCCAAATGGCATGGTTCCCCTCACTCCACCCTTGAACCAATCTGAGAGGCCATGTTATAATTAATCTTAAATAATTTGGGAAAATTAGGTCAATCTTGGGCCCAATAATTCTTAACAAGAACTCTGTACAGAAATATAGTTATAATTAAGCATTAATCAGGCTGCATTTTGGCCCACTTCCTTGTAACAGAAAGTCAGGTAGGCCTAGACACTGACCATCTGTATCCCTGTTGTTCTTATAGATAGCATCTCTGAGGTTAGAATCACAAGGTTTTTGCTTAAAAATTGCTTAAGATGTGGCCAGGTGCAGTGGCTCACGCCTGTAATCCCAGCACTTTGGGAGGCCGAGGAGGGCTGATCACGAGGTCAGGAGATCGAGACCATCCTGGCTAACACGGTGAAACCCCGTCTCTACTAAAAATACAAAAAATTAGCCAGGCGTGGTGGCGGGCGCCTGTAGTCCCAGCTACTCGGGAGGCTGAGGCAGGAGAATGGCGTCAACCGGGGAGGTGGAGCTTGCAGTGAGCCGAGATCGCACCACTGCACTCCAGCCTGGATGACAGAGCGAGACTCCGTCTCAAAAAAAAAAAAAAAAAAATGCTTAAGATGCTTTTCAGATCCTGAATTTCAGTGGAACAGCTGACACCAACCAGTTACAAGATCCTCACAGAGGAACCGAATCAGTATGAGAATACAGCGTCTTCATCTTCTTGTCCAATGCCTTCACCCTGCACTTTTTGATCAACCACTTATCTCCGCACTTTGGTCCACTCTAAAACCCTTAAAAACCCTAACCCTAAAACTCCTCGGGGAGACAAATTTGAGGGTTCCTCCCATCTTATTCAGCGGCCCTGCAATGAACCCTCTTTCTCTGCTGCAACTGGCTGTCTCGGTGTACTGACTTGCTGGCTGCCCATCAGGCAGCGAATCTATTACGGTTACAGCCATTACTGGCATCTAGTGGTGGAGGGTGAGGGATGCTGCTAACATTTCACAGTGCATCCGGTAGCCCCCACGACAAAACGTCAATAGTCCTGAGGTTGAAAAACTGTGGACTAAACCAAACCTCAGAGCCTGCGCAGGGTGTGTGACTTTCATTCAGGCCAAACTCATCCCTGTGATGGCAGGTCAAGAATAGACTGAGTCCCTAGGAGCTTAGGACAGCGCTGCCCCTCCTCATGCCTCTTACCCAAGGAGTGCAAATGCTCCCTGCTCTCCATAGATGCCAGCCCCGAAGCAAACTCAAGACACTGAGTCTAGAAACACAACCTCCCATAGGGGCAGGACAAAGCTGCCTTTGCCCCTGGCTTGCTGACCTCCAGGGGCTGGTGGGAGGGAAGCAGCATTCCAGGAGCATTAGCTAATTACCGCCCTCTCCAGGACTGCATTCCTTGTCACAGACGCAAAACCTAATAAATCACAGTATATGTTCCTGCTTTTTACTTTCAGGAGAAAAAAAGCAAAAATCCATCAAAAGAACTAATAGAAGGGACTCTGTATACTTCTAGGTTGGTTATGCAGAAGCAATTTAAGGTGGATAAGCTTGAATCGAATATGTCTTTCTCATGAACAACATTATTTTGTAGATTTATGTAGATTATGTTATGTTAGGTAAGTTCCAGAAAAAAAGAAAATAGTTTATCTTTTGGGGAAGGTGGGGGAGGAGGTTGTGGGTTGTAAAAGTAAACATCCTAAGTGTTTCTGGTTATTCACATCTCTGAATAAGGGAAATACTGCTTGGACTCCTTGCTCTGTGACCTTGGGCACGGTGCAGTGGCTTCTAAGCCTGACCAAACAGGTGTGAAGCCTTATCAGCTGTGTGTCCTTGAGCATGTTTCTTAACTTTTTCATGCCTCAGTTTCCTTATCTGTCAAGTGGAGATAATGCTAGTGCTTATATATAGGGCTGCTGTGAGAATTAAGTGAATAAATATTTATAAGGTGGTTAGAATAGTTCTTGACCTTTAGTTAACGTTGCCTCAATGTTTGTTGATTAATTCTGAAGTCCTTTATCAGCTGTAACACCCTGTGAGTCAATGGTCCTTTTCTCTTGCCTTCGACAATATTATGTAATCAAAATTCTGACCCCAAATGCTGACCTGGGAGAAAATGCCTGATTCGGAATGAGCCAATAGCAGCCCCATTATATTTTCTTTACTTGGCTTTCTGAGCAGCAGTCACATTTAAGGCGTTGCCATCAATAAGGGTGAAACACAGAGGTGTTTGATTTAGCTGATTTTTGTCAGAAACTTTATTCACTGGACGCTGGTTGAGTGGCCTCATTTTGGCTGAGGTTTTCATTTGAGGCTTTCTCTGTGTCCACTAGATGGCATATCAGTTTCTTCCATTGTGTTTCTGCTGATTCCTGCTCCTCTTGGGTATAGATCAATGCTCTTGTTCTGGTTTGGGGGAAGGCTGGTGCTGGAGAAGCTTCTAGAAGAAGCATGGAAACAGCCCCATTTAGCCCCAGGGATACAGAGATGTGGGGAGGTGAGACACAAGGCTCAGCCAGCCTGGAATGGTGCAACGGTCCCCTTTACTCCCCGGCCAGTTAAACCCTGGATTGCACCAAAATCACAGGCTGAGGGTCATCAGCTGTGATCCTGCTCCCTTCCTGATGAAAAGAAAAGTGGCCCCAAGGCAATCCTGAGGACACTAAGGCAGTGGGAAGAAAGATAACCTGCCCCCACTACATCATGCTTGGCCTGAGGGGACTGCCAGGTGCCAGCCTCCCAACCACACAAAACCAGGATCCAACCCAGCTCCCTCAGACACGATCAGTGCCTGCCACTTCTTTCCAAGTCTTCTGGTCTCACAGCCTCCTCTGCTGGTGAGAGGTGACAGGAGTTTGTCAAACAGGGTGAATGACATATGTCCAGCATCCACCTGTTGTCTCAGTTATTAATAATGCCTCTTTTACTCTCAAAAGTGGCCCAGTTTGGAGAAGGAAGTGTGTGGTTCATCCTGCACTTAGCATCTTCTGAAATGCTGCAGTTGGGAGGTGGATTCAGTTACCTGGAGTGTGGATGTTGTGGATGTCCCTACACATGGGAGTGGAAATGGGCAGAGTGGGGCTGCAGCCTGGGGGCTTCTACCAGGTCAGTTGGCAGAATTAGAATCTCTGCTCAGAAAGCCCTCCATGAGCCTGGCTGTGGAATGCCTGATGCCCTTACCTGCCCTTCCCTGCCTAGCACGAGCCTGTGGGTGCAGCCAGAGGTGGGATGTGCAAGGTAGGCATAGTGGGTGACCTGAGCACTGGTGCTCCAGTGAGTGAGGGGTGGCAGAGCTGGGCATTGTGGGGTGAACAGGAGGTGATGACTTAAATACTATGTGGAATAGAGAAAAGGAAGACATGGAGAAAGACCAAGAGTTTGCAGCCAACTCACTGACTGGCCTTGGGCAAGTTATTTTTTAGAGTCTTTCTTTCATCATCTGTTAAATGATGGTGTTGATAGATCGTGGCAGTGTTTTGGAGGAAAAGGAAGGATAAGTTGTATATCATGTCTTGTGGATTCTATTTCCCGGAACCTTAGTAGGTGTACTGCACAACAGCCTGCATTAATATTATCATATCATTACTATCATAATACCATTAATTTCATTGCATTGCAGGTACTGTGGCTGAACCTGAGCTCCAGACCTTTCAGACCCTGATGGAATTACAGAGGGTGCTTACATAGGGAGCAGCACAAACCAGCTCATATAAGGTGTAATGAGCTAATCATGTAATATGGAGGATGTTACTAATGTAATATGTAATGTGAATTATTGTGACATGTAGTGTGTATCAGTATAATTTGTAGTGTGTTAGTAATGTAATATGGTTCATGCTGCAGTAGTTTGCTGTCTACTAAGATGGAGGACTTACATGGATGTCTGGGGCCATCTCCATCCAAATGAGCCATCCAGGTATGAGCACGCAAAGCAAACATTTCCTCCCAAATGTCCACTTATATTTATTGTTTTCATGAGACAGATGAGGCTTCATGGAGTGAAAAGCTTTAAGCACCTTTTATGGATTCACACAGAGCTCTCTGAAGGATGGGCAATGCGCCTAGAAACCACACAGCAGGGGGAACAAATGAAAGACAGGCCTCAAGACAGAACTCACCTGGAGGGAAAGAGGAGTTGGACAAGCTTCCCCAAGCCCAGCACCCAGGTCTAAGAACTGAAACCAAATGATCTTTTTCCTCACAGCTAGATATAACAGCACATCACCCATAATTCCAAGTTATCAATGGGTCTTTTAATTAAAGTCTTACCTCTACTCCGCTCTCCTGCTAGACCCAAGCTCCAGGAGGGCAGTGACCCTGTCTTCACCTGCACCTGCACCATCTCCTTCACCCAGCCAGAGCCTGTTACTTGTGGGTGCTGATGAGCATTGAGGAATGGCTCGCTGGGCCGTGTGAGTTGTCAAGCACTGACATCGCTTCACCTGTCTCCCTGGTCAGCCATGTGGGCTGTAGTAGAGCAGCTGTGGGGGTGACCCCAAAGGACCAGGACCCCACTGGGTAAGCACAGCACAAAGGGGATGTCTGTGGGCCATGAAGCAAGCTGGGGTGAAGAACATGGAGAACTTCCCAGGCAGCCAAGGGGCCTGTGCTGCCCTGGGAGGGAGCTGCCCTTGGGGGAACTGTCAGCTCTTTGAGAAACCAGCGTTGTCTAGATCAGCTGCAGGTGACAACTAGGACTGGAGGTGACCAGGAATATTAGAGTTGGGGACTCCAGAAAGAATGAGCTTCCTTCAACCAGGCATCAGGATGTACATATTAGTATAATGTGTAATGTGCATTAATGCAATGTGTAATGTGTTAATCATATATTCCATATAATTACATTATATGGAATGTGTTATTAATGCAATATGCAACACATAATGTGTAATATTTAATATGTATGAAATATGTATTATGCACATATAATACGTAATATGTTATGGATGTCATGTGTTATGTAATATCGAGTGCATTATGAATGTAATATACAATGTGTACAAATATAAGACGTAATATGTTAATCATGTAATATGGAAGGTGTTACTAATGTGATAGGTAGTGTGCATCATTGTGATATGTAGTATGTATTAGTGTAATTTACAATGTGTTATTAATGTAATTTGTAATGCGCTGTCAATGTAGCATGTAATGTGTATTGATGTAATATTTAATGTGTGTTAATATAAGGTGTATTAATGTCATGTGCTAATAACAGAATAGGTAATGTCTATTAATATATTACAAAATGTATATTGCTGTAACATGATGGAGTGTGATATTAACATAATGTGTAATGTAAGCTGGATGTAATTAGAATTAGAATGACTATGAGAACTTGGCCTTGGCCAGATGACCTGTCCTGGCCCAGCTTTTTCCTCAAAGGCCAAGTGGAGACAAAATCACAGGTACAAGGTCTTAGCGAATGACCTGGACTTTCCACAGCCAAAGGGAAAGTCCACAGGAACTAAAGTGGGAACCACCCCCACTACACACACACACACACACACCACTATATTTTCAAGGAACAATAACTTGTAAATCACTTTGCTCTATAACTCATATATGAAAATTACTACTAAACGCTTTCAAAATAGTGAATACTTTAAAGGCCCTTTCAAAAGAGTAAACCTTTTCGCTGTCTTCTGGGAGCAGGAGGAAGACATAGGTAGCTAACTAGATAGGTGGATCAATAGAGATAGACTGATTGATTGATTTACTATTTATACATCCGTGTACATTTCTGTGTATGTGTCCGGTGTTTTCTTTTCATCGGGTTTTTTTCAATGTCAGCATTATTGATATTTGAGGGAGGAGAATTCCATGCTGAGGGGAGCTGCCCTGTACATTAGAGGATGTTTAGCAACACCTCCAGCCTGGCCTCCACTCAAGAGATTCCAGGAGTGCTTCTCCACCTGTGACAACCAACAATGTCTCCAGACAGTGCTAAAGTAGAGGGCCCCTGCCAAATGCAAAATCACCCCCAGCTGAGAACTCTTGCTCTACATTCTAAGGGGGCCACAGCAACATGTTTAGGAGCACAAATCCTGGAGCTCCATGGCCTTGGTTCAAACCCATACATACTAGCCTGTGACCTTGGGCAAGTTAACCTATCTGTGCCTTGATGTCCTCATATGTAAAATGGGGATGGTAATAGTATATCCGTCTCTATGCCTTTGCTCTGAGGACTCAACGTGTTAAGATGTGTGAAGCCTTTGTTACGGACCCTGACACAAAGTAAGGATTTAGCTCTTGTTCTTCTAAATCCCTAAAGCCACAGAATGGAGAAGGAAGGAAAGAGAATTTCGCATCTATAAGCAACCAAGAAGAAAAGTGAGAAGGAGGAAATCTGGACATGTGCTTTGATTCTTAGCCAGCGACTCCTTGTGCCCGGAGAGCTGTAATCTGATGGAGTTCACATGAAATGGCATCTTCTTGAATTAGAACTGGATTTATGAAAACAAAATTATTTCAATAATAAGAGGGTGGTTATCAGTTGATAGATATGCAGTGTTTGGCAAATAGCTAATTTGGGTGATATTGATCCTTCCAATTGTTCTTTATAATTAGTAGCATGAGGTTAATCCCAGCTTTGTTTTCCCCAGACCCTCTTCCTCCTGCAGGTACAAGGTCTGCTATTTCCCCCTGTTGTTAAGATCCATGGAAAGGAACCAGGCTCCGGGGCAGAAAGTCTTCACTATTCCACTCTCACTGGAAAACGGAAAAATCCTGATAACGTAGGAGTGTGGTTCAGTTTTAGAATCACGGCTTCTTTTTTTTTCCTCTCATTGTTGCACTCTTGTGACCTTACAAGGGTCTATCACAGCATTTGGTGAACTCGGAGTAGCAAGGAAAGTATCCAAAAGCCAATGAGGGTGCCCGGAGGGGCACAGAACACAGGCCTCTGTGAGGTCCAGTCAGTGCCGATGCAATTTAACGGGCTCCAACCCAGTGTGTGTCTGAGGAGGAGAGAGCGGCACTACAGCCGTCTGGCTTCAGGGAGGGTGAGGGGGCAGGGGTGGAACAGATTGCTTTCTAACTTGGAGCTTTTGCTTTCCAGCCAGCCCAAAATTATAACACTCTAATGATAAGAGCAAGCAGCATGTTCCAGGCTTGGGGTGTGTGTGTGTGTGTGTGTGTGTGTGTGTGTGTGTGTATGTGTGTGTGTGTGTGTGTGTGTGTGTGTATGCATTTAAAATAATCCAAGTTCCCCAACCACCCTCTTAATGGTACCACTAAAGTGGTAAGAGGCTTGATTTTTCCTCGAATATACATTTCCTGGGAAGAATGAGGAACTCTGCAAAGGTCAGTGTCACCATCTGGACTCCAACTGACTTGGCAAGTAAAATATACAAAGAATGCGGGTCTTTACTACAATCGATTGCTTTTGGCATGCAGATGAAAATGAATAAGAAGGCGCCAAATTTTATAATTGCTGGTAAATCTGTGGATGATCAACGCTGAAACCTTTGTGACTCCTTTCTTTCCATTTATCACCATTTGTCATATTCTGCTTCCCATGTTTTTGGAACGATGACCAGATGGAAAGCAGACTGCAGCCATCAGGCAGGTGAAAAACAGATGGCCCAGGAGGGAAAGAAACCAGAAAGCAGGTAGGCAAGGTGGCCCGGCCTAAGGACCAGCCAGGCCATTTCAGGTGCCCGGGCCCAGGTGGACTCCAGAGACTGTCCCAACACTGTCAGAGCTTGACTTTGTCCCCAGCATCACTATCAATGCTAGGGCACAGGTCGCCTTTATTTATCCAGGGAGAAGTGTGAGACAGCATGATGAGAAAGGCAGGCTTAGAGGTCGAGTGTGCTTCTGAATTCTATCTTCTTGGTTGTGGCTGAGTAAAGGTGGATGTGCCTGTTCTAAAGCCTCTGAACCATAAGAACAGTAAGTGCTTTATATTCCTGTTCATCTGCATTTACTGATTCTCTATGGTTTTTTGTACATTACAAAGAAAGGGAGTCTTCTGCGTCTCCTCTCCTCAGCCACTCACGAATCCCTTAACAATAAGTGTGAAAGTGCACACACAAGCATAATAAGGCTAAAGCTGAATTCGAACTTCACGCTTCTCAGTATCAGAAGTTGATCCCAGAGCTCCTTGGAAGGAGGGGCTACAGCCCAGATGTTCCCACAGTAAACTTCGGGTACTTGATGAAGTCTTCTGGATAAGATGCCATTATTTATTATCTCTCATCAGGAAGAACTGACTCTGATAAAACCAAGTTAGGACACTGTCTCTGGGAGGAAATAGTTCTTATTTTTTTTTAAATATTAGTTCTGGGGGTACACCTGCAGATTTGTTATATGGATATGATGCTAAGGTTTTGGCTTCAATTGAACATGTCACCCAGGGAGTAAACATAGTACTCAACTGGTAGTTTATCAGTCCTTACTCTCCTCCCTCCCTCCCTGTGTTTGGAGTCCCCAGTATCTGTTCTTCCTGTCATATCAATGGGTGCCCAATGTTTAGCTCTCATTTATAAGTAAGAACATGTGGTATTTGGTTTTCTGTTTCTGCACTAATTCACTTAGGAGAATGGCCTCCAGCTGCACCCATGTTGGTGCAAAGGACATAATTTTCTTTTTTTATGGCTGCATAGTATTCCATGGTGTATTGTACCACATTTTCTTTATCCAATCCACCATTGATGGGCATCTGGGTTTATTCTATGTCTTTGCTATTGTGAATAGTGCTGCAATAAACATGTAAATGCATGCAAAGCTGAAGCCCAGTTTCTTCTTTTATGCCAGGTTTCCTCTTCTCTTTATTGAGCAGCCTCACTGATGTTGAACAGAGCAGCTCAAAAATAGTCCCATTTCACCCAATGAATAAAATGTTTTTCTTTATGTCATTTCCTTCTGTCCTGGGGGTAGGGCAAGAAATGTTCTCAGGTTGTCAACAATCGAGGGATCATAGGTTCTTCATCTTGGAGAGCACGATTGGCATGGATCAGATAAAAGACAAGAGGAAGACGGAAAGGAGAAATAGAAGCAGACCAAAGACAAAAAGGAACAGGAGGAAGAATCAGAAAGCGGGGGCCCAGAGGCTGCTGTGGGGTCACAGAGACAAAGGGGGTTGTTCCTCATACCTTCTCTTTGCAGGGAATACCTGGGAGTCTGAAAACCTTTGTTCAAATAGTAACTCTGTCATATATCTTTTTTACATGATTTTTGATAGTTATTCAGTCTCTCTGAACCTCACAGCATTATTATTATTATTATTATTATTTTTACCACACAGCATTATTGGGAAAAGGGGTATGCCATGAAAGTCCCAAGAAGGAGACAAGTATCCTATACTTGTTGAATTTGCAGCTAACAGCTATTGAAATGGCCACCGGTACCATCAGATACTGTCCACGATTACCATGTTCTAAAATGGCCCCTAACTCCAGGAAAGGTACAAACATAAACTTCAAAATTGAATTTAAATAATATGGCCCTTTGCACTTAAAGATGACTCTATTTTTAAAAATTCTTAGAGCAATATTTTAAATTTTAGGGTTTATATTTCATTGAAAATTTGTAAACTATGCCAAACTATGGCAATAAAACTGTCGTAAAAGAAGAAATCATCACATAGTTGAGTTTAAAAAAAGAGAAGCGGGAGGAAGAAGAGAAGAAAAAGACAGAGATGAAGAAGAAGGAGAAGGAGGAGGAGCAGGAGTAGAAGGAGAAGTTGGAGGAGGTGGAGGATGAGAAGAGAAAGAGGAAGGAGGAGGAAAAGGAGGAGGACGAGGAGGAGGAGAACAATAATAATAACTGTAGCAATCAGTCTTGGGCTAATTATTTTGCCCTCAATGCATTAAATCTAGAGAGAACTGTGCAAAAATGCCCCAAAGAGGAAGGTTATTTGAGAGGTAAAGAGCCAGTTAAGAAACAGATAATCTACTTTCTCCCATTTCCTCATTGCTACTCTTCAGGAAAGCACTGTCTGCATGACGAGGGAGAGAGGCTGAAGAGGATGGGTGAGCAGGGCACCATGTCTACGAAATGAACCCATGTAGGCCCAGTCCACATGATAGCCCAGTGTTTTCCAGTGGGTGCCCCAGTAAAACATAAATCCTTTAAGGAGTTCTCTGAGAAAAGATTCTGGACAAATGTATTTGGGAAATGCCACAAACCATGTTCCTCTTTTACAGAGTTCCAGTGCTCATTAGCACATCAAAGGCTCTGGTAAGTTCTGAGGCTAAAAAGGATACTGGGTTTGTTTGTTATCCCTGAGGAGCTAGGATTCCCTGGTCACCTTTTGGGAATCATTGGACTGACAACAACAGTATATAAAGTTAACACATCCCATTTGTACACCACTGTAGAGTTTACAAAAAGTGTTCACCTATTATAAGTTTATTTAATCTTCCTTCCAATACAGTGAAAGAGATTTTATGATGACTTCACTTTCCATTTCACAAATAACGAATCTGAAGTCCAAATGTTTAGGATGGCCAGGCACAGTAGCTCATGCCTATAATCCCATCACTTCGGGAGGCCAAGGTGGATGGATCACTTAAGCCCAGGAGTTTGAGACCAGCGTGGGCAATATGGCAAAGACCCATCTCCAAAAAAAAGAAAACTAGCTCGGCATGGTGGGGTGTCCCTGTAGTCCCAGCTACTTGGGAGGCTGATGTGTGAGGATCATCTGAGCTCAGGGAGGTCGAGGCTGCAGTGATCTATGATCTTGCCACTGCAATCCAGCCTGGGTGACAGAGTGAGATCCTGTCTCAAAAATAAATACATAAATAAAAGTTTAGGTAACTTGTCAAGATCACTCAGTGAGTAGGAAAGCTAATGTTAAGGCCCCAGCGTCCTAACACTTTTTCTTGTTAGAAGAATATTAAGAGGTTAATTCAGGGTGTTGAAAATGCTCTTTTCCTGAGGGGTTCATTTACTCTTTCATTCATCTGCTCAGGACACATTTGTTCTTGGATGCGTAGGAACCTGGGATAGGCTCTGAGTCTCCAGAGGCTATAAAAGATAATCTGGTTTCTCAATGAGAAATGCCTCGTAAGTGTTAGGTGACTAGACTTGGGTTCTTCTTTTAAAGTCTTATTTAACTAACTTTCCCATATTTATGATTTAGCCATGATAATGCATTGTAAATATGAACTTTTGCGTAGTACATGTAAGAGCAACTCAAGAAACACATATGTTGTTATATTAAATTGCAGGTACCATATACTTCAAGAACGACATACAATTTACTTAAATTGAGTACAAATTATTGGCATTTACTGACTTCATGCCAGGGTCAAGGCTAGCTGTATATGCCAGGTGAACCCACTCAGTCTTAACAACAATCCCACCAGAAAAGTTTAGTAATTCGGTTTTGTAGATGAGAGAACTCAGGCTGGGAGGGAGGATGCTATCACTCGTCTAAGATGACAGTTACTAAGTAGAAGAGAGGGATCTGATCCAAGACTGCCTAATTTTAAATCCAGAGCTCTCCAAATCCCACCATGCAGTCCTACCAGGACAAGCTGTGTAATTTGTGGAGCCCAGGACAAAATGAAAATGCAGGACCCTTGTTTACACAGTATTAAGAATTTCAGGATGGTCAGCTGGGTGCGGTGGCTCATACCTGTAATCCCAGCACTTTGGGAGGCCGAGGCAGGCGGATCACTTGAGGTCAGGAGTTTGAGACCAGCCTGAGGCACATGGCAAAACCCCGTCTCTACTAAAAATACTAAAACTAGCCAGGCGTGATGATGCAGGCCTGCAGTCCCAGCAACTCGAGAGGCTGAGGCAGAAGAATCGCTTGAACCCAGGAGGCAGAGGTTGCAGTGAGCCAAGATTGCACCACTGCACTCAGCCTGGGCGACAGAATGAGACTCTATCTCAAAAAACAAAAAAAAGAAAAAAGAATTTCAGGATGGTGCCATCAGGGCATTAAACCAAGTGCAAAGCTCTTCTGAGCATGGGCCCCTGTGCATGGCAAAAGTCGCACACTGATGAAGCCTGCCCTGCATCCTACCAGTCCACACACCAAACATGAGTTCCTTTCCTTGGGAGGGCAGGTGAGTCTTTCTAAAAGATTCACCTCACAGGTACGTTCCAGAAGACAAGTTCTTTAGAGTTCACTCACAATTTTGTCAAATCTATGATTTCTTCTCAACGAGAAGTAACTTTGAGCATTGGGTAGATGCAAGGAAAGACATTTTCTCACAGTACAGCCCTAGAAGAAGGCATCCAATGGGCCACTTCCCCAAGCTGCTGAGTGGTTTTGGGGGAGGATTTGCTTTTCTGTTTCTGCTGATAGGTGAGGGTCTTGGCCAGCGAAATATAACCCTGTTGGTTTTATTGCTTGGAAATCAGAGAATGTAGAGCAAAGGGAAGATGAACTGAGTCCATGGTTCATCTAGAAGTGGTTTCCAGAAACAGAAATGGACACAGGATGTCTGAAAACAGATTTCCAATGTAGCTCTCCATTTCCACTTCCTGATAAATTCATTGGAATTATCTTGCTTAAATCTGGCAAAACTCACCTTGTGTTTCAGTGGGGATTTCCTGGGGAGGTCATTCAATGTAGAAACAGTGCCAGCAGCACAAAGTGCCATGTCCTTTGTGCCCTTGTGTCTTTGTTCCTTCAATGCCACAGAAAGGCTCCATGACACTGTCTTGCAAACAGATCCCCCCATACCACCACTGCCAACCTGCACCCTCTTGGCTCCATGGAACTGTTGATTCTTGACATTGAGATACCATGTAGCAACTGCATTGCCTGCAGCTCTAAGCCCTGTTGGCACACAAACTGGGAGGTCACCGATCACAGGAATCCACTCCTGCAGGTGTCCCAGACACCATGTGCAATTCTGGGACATGAAGAGTTTCGGGATGAACAGTTCCGATCATCTGGGGCTTTATTGTTGCATTGGATTTTTTTTATAGCAATAACTCCTTTCAGTGATTCTAGAAAATGTCAACTTGCTGTGAAGAAGGACATGCAGAGCCATCCTTACGTGTATTTCCAGTGTCAGTGGAGGTACAATTATTATCTTCTAGAGCAATTGTTCTTAAATTTTAGGAAATGTAAAACCACCTCAAAGTAGTTGCATATTTCTGAGATGTACATCAAGATAGTCTAATTCCAGAGCTCTGAGCTAGGGCTCAAAACCTGGGAGTTTGACAAACATCTCTAGTAATTCTCGAGCAGGTGATGCCTGGCATATTGGTTTAATCAACGCCCAAGAAAGCCTACAGGCTCTTGGATGCACCCTCATTGGCCAGTGTACATTTTTCCCCTCTGGGAAACAGCTTTCATACCTTGGCTGTATTCTGTGTTCCGGGAAAAGCAGTTCAATTCATCACACCTCACCCTGTATTCCAGTTCTTTCTCACCTGCTATGGGTTCTGGGATGCCCGTGGCATCTCATGCTTCCTAGAATCTAGTTACTTTCAAAACAATAAGGGTTAATTCTGATAAGAAATTCTGCATAGTTTCCTAGATATCTCAGGGACATTGCACTCTCTCTTTCCTCTCATGAGCCAGGTTTAAAAGGCTATGAAAAGATATGACTCTAGATGGAAAAATCTGATCCAGACGTGGTTGGCTCAAAAAGTCAGAAACATTTTACAGTAAGGACGCTTCTTTCTTCTACATAACTCTTCTTCCTCTTCCACACAACTAAGGATATTGTCTATTTTTCCAGGAACTGGAGAATACAGAAGAAAGAGGACTGAAAGCAAATGGGGCTGAATAGAAAAAAATATTTTAAAGTATGAGTTCATAATAGCTGGAGCTGGTGAGTCACAGGGAGGAGCTAAGAAAAGTTTCTTCATCTGACATGTAAGTGTAACCACCTTCCCAAGCAGAAATAGCACCATCTGCATCAACCATTCCCAAACTTTGCTCCAAGAAAATTAAATGAGTTACAGGATTTACATTGCAGGGCAGTGGACGGAGTCCCCGAAATTCAATGCTTGTTTTCCATGTAGTTGGTGCCCCCTAGTGGCCAAGAGGACCTCCCCTCGTCTTGGAGGCCCCTGCAATCAGATCTGTCCCTTGAATTATGTTGAGTCCTTAGTTGCTTGTGAGATGACCAGGGACTGAAGACCGAGGTTGGGAATGGAAGCAACTTCACTGACTTGGGAGCATACTGTGTGCTTAGCATTTCCCATGGATTGTCTCATTAAATCCTTCAAAATCCATGATAGGGTTACAATTAGGACCCCATTCTACTGTTCAGTAGTTGAAGTGCAGTTAAGTTCCTTGTCTAAGCAACCTGAGGGGAAGGACCGCAGAAGGATCCTGGGGTCATGGGCTCTCAGCACATGGCAAGAAGGAAAGGGAGAGAAGCTGCACCTTGCATTCCTCTGGGGGTGCCTCTATGCCAAGTCAGCCCTGCTGCATAGTGTTTCCCCTTTGCCGAAGGCTCCTGATGCATCTCCAACCCTTTCTTGGGATGAGCTGCAGGTGGCACCAGGAAACCTATGGCGTAGAGAGCCCTCAGGACTGAGTTTTTCCAAGGATAATTACTCTGGCAGCATTTGTTTTTTGTGCCTGATGATTTGATTCAAAAAGAGTTGTTTTTCTCTCTTTATATAAAACCCAAAACACTGCACCCATAAGTAGATTTCTCTGTTTTTTTCTCCCCACTTTTCTAGTCACATACAATGACCTATTGTTCAGACCCTTACAGGAGCCCCCTTTATGGTCTATGTCTATGTCTATATGGAAATTGCTTTTCACACTAAAACTAGACTTGCACCAAGTCTATCCTGTAGGTAGTGGAGGTCACTTGTTTAATTTGAATTGTTGATTGACAATTAGAGCACACTGGGAATTTTAGATAAGATCCTTCACCCAACCCATCCTGATGCAAGGGTGAAGGCCACAGTGTCTCATTCAATAACACAGAAACCGGAGGGGCTTAAATGGTGAGAATTACATCCAAATGATAGATGATTTGTGTAAAACCCTAGGGTTTTTCCTAGAGTCATATTAAACCTACTGCCAGAAAAACATTTAATGTCAGAAAGAAAATGCTGGAAATGAGCTGGCTTCACTCTATTTGCATGAGGCAGGCATGCTTGAGGATGAGGACATCTTGGTCCTTGCTGCATTAAGCTCGGCCTGGATGGTGCCAAGGAAAAATGGCTGAGACCAGGATGGTGGAGGTCACTACAAAGCTGATCTGCAGGCATCTCCTGCCCAAGAGTCCCCCTGAGCAACCATAGGATACAGGGCCCTGCCTTGGGCAGCTATAGAGAAATCACACTCACCCACAGAGCTCCTGCTGCTTTCAGCAGCACAAGGTGTAGCAGTAGTGAGAACCGTCTTCAGAAAGGTGCTGACCTCTCCGTCACAGGGCAACTGGCTTGAAAAGCCATACCTTGGCTTCAAAGGAGGCCAAGCATATAATTTAAAGGAGGTAATGAGAGGTGTTTTGAACTCTGTGTTTTAGACAGGCAAATCTGCACATGAAAGATTTGTCTTTCATTCAGTTACATTTGTTGAAAGCCCAGTGGCTGTTGGAACGTTTAAGGACCAAGCTCATCCTGTAACTAAACAGCATGTACAGAATGAGGTCAGAAGAAGGGGTCAGACATTGGGTCTTAGATTACTAAGAATCCCAAACTGCAGATGATCTGGCTGATGGACCAAACATCAGACCCAAATCCTTACGAGTACATATCACTAAACCGCAAATAGCACCAGTCTTAAAGAGAAGACAAATCGTCGGGAAGAAATCAATGAAACCCACCACAACCACTAATGGATTCATTAGAAGGAACCCAAACTCAAAACTCTGTGTTTTCTAAATCACCGAACATGGAATAAAATCGGATCACCACAGCAGTCCTAGAACTGAGCTGGGCAGCAGTGTGACCTCACTTGGAGAAAGTTCCCAGGGTACAGGAGATCAGCATATTTTGCCTGACAGATCCTCAAGCTCAGTAAGACATTATTAGAGCACAGTAGCTGAGTACGCACAAGAACTGCATTCATTACAGAGGACTACTCTTTCTCTTTAAGTTAACAGAATTACCCCCCCCAAAGCTCTATGCACTGGGGATGTAAGAACTCCAGTTTGCTGTAATGTTTTTTAACAAGATTTGTATGAGTCTCAGTGTGTGTGTGCATGTATGTGTATGCCTTTTCTTTATAGGACTATTCTACCTCCTCCTTAGCATCTTTCATCTTTTGCCCTGAGCTTGCATCTATATTTCTCTGGATTGCTCAGACCCCAACCACCCCTAAAAATTTCACAGTTTCTAGAAAACCCCATCCTCCAAGAAGCTTAAAGAATTTTGATTGCTTGCAAACAAACAAACAAACAAACAAAAAAGCACACAGTGGAAGACTCATATTCCCCTACTTTACAGAAAGTAAGAAAAGGTGAAGCATCAATTACCTTCTCATTGAGTCCTTCACCACGCTGTACAGCTATCCCTCCTCTGAAGATGCTGCTTGGTCATTACCTCACTGGGCTGGGAATCCAGCAATCCCATAGGGAGGCATGCTTCAACGTACCATGAAATGGGCTGATGCACCAGGAGCACAAGCCTAGGGGGTTCCCAGAGTAGTAGAAATTGAAATCAAAGGATTCTATACCATTGGTGAGGACTCACAAGAGAACATGGTCATTCTAATGACACTATGATGTCTTAATGGGATACTTCAGCCATTCCTTTAAGCTTACCTCCAGTCTCAACTTCAATCCTCTTACTCCTAGAAGCATTTCCCAACTACTATCCTCCCACCAATGTCCCAGTTTTCTTAAAATCATATAGAGCAGAACAGTTTGTGGAAATCCAGAAGAGATAGATTGTTACCCTATAGCTGAAAAAATTACTGTAATTTCTTACAGCCTGTTTTGGTAGACAGTATGGCCAATACTGTCTTGGTTTAAATAAGATGATGCAAATCAGATACAGAACGATTCTGCTTTTGAAAATGCCTAGCATACATGAAAGATGTTTGTGCAGTGAGGTACTATAAGAATTTTTATTAATGACAGCTTTACAATTAAATGTACGTTCACTAAATATGGAAACAAATGAGAACTAACAATAAAAAGGAGTTCCAGGAAAACTGCCACGGCATGAACTGAATGGACTCATACTGGGCCAGCACTTTAGGTCTTGGCATGAACAGCTTCATCATTCCAGAACTTTCTTGATTTCCAAGGTTTGTCTGAAAAACAAAACAAGATGACTTTGTAGAAAATGATTCATGGATCCACTAATATGGGCAAATATGTCACTGTATCAGCCCATTCCAGAACCCTATGGTTATTCCACATTAGGTGGATCCCGACTGCCCACTGAGTGAAAGCCAAGACCCTCACTCAGGTCTCCCAACTCTAACTCTCTGTTCCAGCTTCCCCTAAGTTTTCTGACGTTTTCAACAGATTTTGCTGATTCCTTGTTCTGCATTGTTATTAAGCCTTGCTTCTGCCTCCCTTAAGAATATTCACCCTCACTTCTCCACAAATTTATGTTCTCAACTTTCTTTAAGATCTAATGGAAAATGGGTTTCAAAAAGCACTCCTCTACCTTCCCTGTCACAATTTTACAATTCATTCTTTACTTACTGCCACTAACACTTACAGAAATAACATAAAATAACTATTATTCTTGCTTACATTTTATGGGAAATTGCTCCTCAATTTTTGCATATGTGCGTATATTTTGACTGTCCAGTAATTTCTTTGAACGCAAAGTCACTGCGTTATTTTATTAAAAATCACAGTGCCAAGGATAGCCTGGAAGCAGGATAGAGATTCCTCTCATGTTGATCATGACCTGCCAACCAATTTGTGTCTTGACTGCTCCATTCTCAAGCTGACTTCTAAGATCACACATCATTCTCAGTCCACAAACAAGCCTTGATATCACCTTTCTTTAAAAGGTCTCTCCTCAGATTCTACATCATTTCCAACTGCTGCTCTTTTTTTCTGCTCTCTTTATATTACATCACAATGAGTCCAAAGAATTGTGTAAATTCTCTCTTTATTTGCTCACTGCACATTCTCTATCCCCACCTCCATCCACTTCATTCAAGATTTTGAAGACTACTCTGCATAAGGTTTCCTACAGCTTCCATCTGGCCAAGTACAGTGTTGAACTCTCATACTCCATCTTCTTAAAACTCCCATCACTGAGCATTAGAGACATGCAAATCAAAACCACAATGAGATACCATCTCACGCCAGTCAGAATGGCGATTATTAAAAAGCCAACAAACAACAGATGCTGGCAAGGCTGTGGAGAAACAGGAACGCTTTTACACTGTTGGTGGGAATGTAAATTAGTTCAACCATTGTGGAAGACAGTGTGGCAATTCCTCCAAGACCTAGAACCAGAAATACCATTTGACCCAGCAATCCCACTACTGAGTATATACCCAAAGGAATAGAAATTAATCTAGTATAAAGATACATGCATGTGTATGTTCACTGCAGCACTATTCACAATAGCAAAGACATGGAATCAACCCAAATGCCCATCAGTGATAGACTGGATAAAGAAAGTGTGGTACAAATACACCATGGAATATTATGAAGCCATATAAAGGAATGAGATCATGTCCCTTGCAGGGACATGGATGGAGCTGGACACCATCATCCTCAGCAAACTAATATAGGAACAGAAAACCAAACACCATATGTTCTCACTTATAAGTGGCAGCTAAACAATGAGAATACATGGATGCAGGGAGGGGAACAACACACACTGGGGTCTGTCAGGGAGGGGCTGAAAGGCGGGAGAGCATCAGGATAAATAGCCAATGTGTGCTGGGCTTAATACCTAGGTGATGGGTTGATAGGTGTAGCAAACCACCATGGCACACGTTTACCTACGTAACAAACCTGCACATCCTTCACATGTATCCTAGAACATAAAATTTAATTTAATTTAATTTAAAAAACAAAAACAAAAACTCTCATCAGGCCAGGCATGGTGGCACACACCTGTAATCCCAGCTGCTCAGGAGGCTGAGGCATGAGAATTTCTTGAACTGGGAGGTGGAGGCTGCAGTGATCCGTGATTGCACCACTGCACTCCAGCCTAGGTGACAGAAAGAGACTGTCTCAAAACAAAAACAAAAGCAAAAACAAAAACAAAACACAACTCTCATCAGTATTCGACATTTGACTTTCAGAGGACCATACTCTGTAGATTACTATCCCACCTTGTCAGTTGCATTGGCTGGCATCTCCTCTTCTTCCTGACCTCTAAGCCCTCTTGTAGTCTTGACTGCAGTATGCAAGCCATTTGTCTGAGCTTCTTTCAGGTCCCACTCCCAACTTCAATCCTTTTTTTTTTTTTTTTTTCAGATGGAGTTTTGTTCTTTTTGCCCAGGCTGGAGTGCAATGGCACAATCTCAGCTCACTGCAACCTCCACCTCCCGGGTTCAAGTCATTCTCCTGCCTCAGCCTCCCAAGTAACAGGGATTATAGGTGTATGCTACCATGCTTGGCTAATTTTGTATTTTTAGTAGAGACGGGGTTTCACCATGTTGGCCAGGCTGGTCTTGAACTCCTGACCTCCAGTAATCCACCTGCCTCAGCCTCCCAAAGTGCTGGTATTACAGGCGTGAGCCACCGTGCTCCGCCTTCAATCCTTTTAACCCTAGAAGCGCTTCCTGATTTCCCCAATGTCCAAGTTTTTCCAGAAGCATATAGGGCTCAGTTCTAAGACCTTTCTCTATCTACACTTATTCCTTAGCTAATACTCTCCAGTTGCATGCCTTTAATTACCATTTATGTTCTAATGGCTCCGCAATTTATATTTCCATCCTTGACCTTTCCCATGATTCCTAGACTTGTGTATTCTACTTCCTACTTGACACTTCTGCTTGGGTGTCCGATAGACACACAGATTTATGACATGACAATCCAAATATTTTATTATCTCCCCCTTAGCCTACAAGATTCTATTGTTCTCCTCTGTTCTGTGTTATATGCTTTCTTTTGCAACGTCAGCTGAAAGGCTGGAAACTTTATCTGTCAGACTCTTCTGCCTTTCAGTTTCTGGTTGCAGCTATATTCTGCTAATGAGGTGCACTAGTGAGAGATTTCAAAGATGAAAGAGCACAGAACATACTCTTCTTCCCCATGCATCAGTGTAGGACATGAAAGCTTTGGCAGACATGAGTTTTTGCAGTGGCCTCTGGGTGATCCATTCCAGTTACTCTTCTCAGTGCTGTAGGGCAGCACTAGTTTACTTTCCTAATCTGAGTGGTAGCAACAACTTCTGAATTCACTGGCCCAAGCAGTGACGGCAGAACTAAATACTACTGGGCACCTTCTCTAACTTGTGTTTCCACAGCTAATCCAATGCTTTTGAAAGCACTCGATTCCCTATATTAAACCTCTTCATACCTAATACACTTGGAGTGGTTCCTTTTTTCCTGCATGAGTCCTCACTGATACAGCACCTTATCTCCTCAGTTAGCACCACCCATTTACCCAGTCGCTAAAAACAGAAACCTAGCAGTCATCCTTGACTCCTTCTTTCCCTTTACATCCCACATTAAACAGAGCAAAAAGTCAGGCTGGATTTTTCTCCAAAATATGTACTGAATCCCATTATTCTAGGCTACCCCTGCTGCAACTAGTCTAGTGAAACGCACGGTCTTCTCTCTCCTAAACAGTTCCAGTCATCTACTAACCAGCTTCCACTCTGGTCTCATGACAGTCTGTTATCAATATATTAGTCAGAGTAATCTTTTTAATATGCAAATAAGTTGCATCATTCTCCAACTCAAAACCATTCAATAGATTACCATCTCAATTCTGATAAGATCCAAAATCCTTACTTTAGCCGACAAGGTCTTGAAACTCCAACCTTTGCCTATCTGAATGGGCTCCGTCCTTCAACCATTACCCTGTTCCAGCTGCATTGGCCAAGTTAATTGTTAGTTCCCACCCACTGTGTATTTAATATTTTCTGTGCCTGCATTGCTCTTTCTCTATCCCTCCCCACGGCTTGTTCTCCCACTTCATTCAGATCTCAAAAATCACCTCCTCAGATCGACCTTTCCAGACCACCCCATCACTTTCACTGCCCCTTCTACCCTGCTTTTATTTTTCTTCATAATACATCTCATTATCAAAAATTTTCATTCTTCTTTATTAATTTTTTGAGGGATTATCTACATTCTCCACTAAAATGTTAGCTCCAAGAGGACTTGGTCAGCTAGTTGGCTGCTGCATCCCATTATCTAGGAACTATGTGCGCCTGGCACATAGCGGGAATTCTATAAAAAGTGCTTAAATACATATTAATTGGATTTCTTGCCCCTCTAATCAGAGAGCTTGAATTTTCCAGGAGGAACTGTTAGCTGATCTTCTCAGGATGTCCCCTCCCTTGACCAGCCACAATGATAATGTCCTGGGGAAATCAAAAGGAAAGCTGGAGAACCCCGCATGAGCACCTGTCAAGGGCTAAAGCCGGATGGCACAAAAGCTCCTGAAAATGTGGCACAGTTAGCTCACAACTCCTCATGCCAATAATAGTGCACAAGGCACAGAGAAACCAAAGTGATGGAATGGGATTGATTTTTGGTAAAATGGTTTATTTTTGATTTTTGAAAGCCCAAGATAATTTGTGACACAGACATGCCTCCAAAATGTGGTTGGGCTTAGCCTGATGAAAACTTGAGTTACATGCCTCCTAGTCAGAAAACAGGTGAACAAGAAGGTAGCAGAGTATTAGAAAACCTGGCTGAGTTCACTCATCTTCTATGAATAACTCACAAAGTTGATTATTCTAAGGTAGACAAATGAGAGTTGTATGCACAAATGTGCTTTGGCTGAATGTGAAAGTTTTGGAAGGATTAATTACTTCGTTAATCACACATTTTCTAAGTCATTTTCTCTCCCTCCTCTTCCTCCATCTCCTTTCTTCCTTATTCACTTCCATGATTCTTTATTCCTGGAAGCATGTTTTATGCATTATCTCATTTAATCCTTATAACAAACCTCTGAGCCATGCTCTCTATTTTACAGAAGAGAAACTGACCCTTCAAGAGTCATCTAGAGGGAACGTGGCACCCCTCGACTTCACTCTCTGGTTTCTCTAACTCTGCTGCTTCCCCACTTTATCTATCTCTTGGGTTAACTTTTCATCACTTATGGATGGTGACTTGTCCCTACTCTTTAAATCCTTTTGTCAACAACAACAACAATAGATTCTTAAAGATTTTGAAGGGCGCCTGTAGTCCCAGCTACTCGGAGAGGCTGAGGCAGGAGAATGGCGTGAACCCGGGAGGCGGAGCTTGCAGTGAGCCGAGATCGCGCCACTGCACTCCAGCCTGGGTGACGCAGCGAGACTCCGTCTCAAAAAAAAAAAAAAAAAAAAAGATTTTGAAAGTACAAAGGAACGTAGAAACAGGATCCAGTGTCATTCTTTCATTTTACAACTCAGGAGACTGAGGCTTAGAGGGGAACAATTGTTAGTTGAAAGTCACAGATTGAGTATGTACTGAGCTATGTCTCCTGACTCCTAATAAAGCATTCCTTTTTCTTATCAATAGTCAAGTACTTTTCCTCTGCATAATTGATTCCATACTATTCAAATTTCATATGAAGATGCACTAATGAGAAATGGTTTAAAATTAAAACTTGGGTTGCATTAAATATCATATTTACGAATAATAAAGGCCATCCTCCTCCCACTATCACACGATTATCCCACACACCTTTCAACCAATGCTGAATATTCAGTATTCATAAGATGCACATTCTTACACTGGGTAGCTTGTATGCATCAAGAGTTGGGTGCCTAGACATTCTTTAAGGTTCCTCACTGAGTTTTCTGACTTTTTTCACATTTATAAATGGCAATGATGAAAGAGCGATTATCTTTATGCTCTAGGAATCTCACAGGTATAGCACATGGCATTATCTATTTATAAAAAGTTCTCCAAGATCCATCTTATGAATCCAATAGATAATGCTTCCCATGAATCCAATAGACCACCCTTAAATGCTTAGCATGAATCTTATTCCGTACAAAAATTCCAAATGTTAAGGTTAGCAAGGGCACAGATCACTCACCTATAATATACCTAGACTCTTTTTGGGGATTCAGCTAAAAACAAGGAAAATCCATTTAAAATGTCCCTGAAGTGCATTATCTGTGTGCATAGGTTTTTAAAACTTATTTATAATACCCATTATTTGTCCATATATAACATTCTTAAATTGATAGACACAGACCACATATTCCCAGAAGGGGTCCACATAATGGATCAACCCTTGCTCAGTGAATGTAGATCATGTATCAAAACCAAGGTTGCCACTACACATGTAATATAATGGACAAATGAAAAGTAAATGGAGAACAGAAAGCAATGGAAAATTACAAGTTAAGAAAGAAAATGATCTAAAGGCCAATGAAACTTCTTTGGTTGCCAATTGGTTGGTGGAATTATTTCCGAGGGGCCTAAATTAGCAAGGGTGATTGCAGAGGCATTGAGCAAAAAGTTCAGAATGAAATGCGCGAGACGTGAGCTCCAAAAACCAGTAAATACTGACACATTTGCATTTTAACTATTTCCCCCACCCCCAACCACCGAAGGTGTAATTGCTTCTATAAAGAAGCTCCTTGATAACAGCCCAAGATACTAAAAGCTATCTGCTTGGGCACTGGAGGACACAGCTCAGAGCTTTAACTACTGGGGGAGGGGAACCATGTTTTCTCTGTTAAACAGGACAGAGAAGATGCTTTTTGATAGAAGCATCAATCCAATATTCAAAGAAATTATTTTCCCTGAGCAAGAAAACAAGGTGAAGCTAGCCACATAATACATATTAATAATAGTAACTGGGGAAATTATTTATTCTATTTGCCAAGGATTTCATTTCTCCCTCCTTCAGGCACATAGCAGAATTTTTTTTTCTTGCTTCTTTTAAGGCTCCACTCAACTACTTAAGCATTTCTAGCCAAGTTCTGAGCAGACTGATGTTTCATCACTCCAGACAAACCAGGTCTATTCTAACTGGGACAAGCATTTACTGAGTGCCAGATAATCTGTTAAGTGCTTTACTTGCATTAAGTCATTACTTTTCACAATAATCTTATGCGATGAGTATTCTTATTTTGCCATTTTACAGATGAGGGAATTGAGGCCTAGAGTAGGTAAGTGGTTTACCCAAGGTCACAAAGCTACCAAGTGACAGAGCTCAGATTTGAACCTAGGGAGTCTGGATCCAGCACCTAGGCTCTCGACTACTCCAAAGATGAGAAGCCGTTTTGCCTGTGCAAGAAAGAAGGGTGAAGCTGTCTGTTTGGGGTTAAAAAGCACGTGTGCATATGACGGTTAAGGACTCAACCCAGGAGCCATTAGTACCTTTTTTTATTTTAAAATGAACAGGAACTTTATTATAAGTTAACAGAGACTTTTATTCTATTCACAGAATTAAATTTGTCAGGATTCTCCAGAGAAATCAAACACGTGCGTGCGCGCGCGCGCGTGTGTGTGTGTGTGTATTTAAATAAATTTATTATAAGGAATTGGCTGGTGTGATTATGGAGGCTGGCAAGTCCAAGTCTCAGTGTGGACTGGCAGGCTGGAGACCCAGGAGAGCCAATGGTGCAGATGAACTCTGAAGGCAATTACTGGAGAATTTCCTCTTGCTCAGGGAAGCTGGTCTTTTTGTTGTATTCAGGCCTTCAACTGATTAGATGAGGCCCACCCACATTATGAAGAGCAATGTACTTTACTTAGTGTATTAATTTCAATGTTAATTTCATCCCAAAACGTCTCCAAGTTGACACATAAAATCAACCATCCTGGAATAGAGGTTGATTTGATGGTTCAGAGTACATGGCAAAGCCAACACCAGAGCTCAGATAGATCATCTGGCTCCCCAGTCAGCATGGCCAAACACCACGCCAGCCCCCCACAGAGCCCTGAAAAATGTCCACCACCCCCAAGGTAAAGAGAAGGGAAAGGATTAAGACTTTATGTTCTTCTAGCTCTGCTCTGCAGCCTACCAAGGACTTAAAAGAACTTCCACTCCTTTTTGTCAATTCTTTTGTTAAGTTGACACTACAACTAAAAGATTTTTTTATAGACAGCAATTGTTCTCTTATTTACTGTTTAGAAGATTGGTAACACAGGAAGCACAAAACAGCACCTAAAATTAGCTAAGGAATATGATTTTCCTAAGCCACATCACTTTTGTTGATAAGAACTTTAGCTTGACCCCTTCAATTAAGAAAGACTGGATCTGGCCCATGGTAAGGAAGAGGAGGCAGACTGCATTTGAGCCCATCCAAGGGTTGCATTTTAATTGCTTCTTTTATCCTAGGAGCTCCTGGCTTCTTCCTGAATGACTCCTATTGTCTCCCCACCATCTGCCACACTTCCTGACATTACCAAAGCAGGAGTCAAACATTGTGCTTGGTAATACTGACAATAAACTCACTCAAATACATCACTTTGCTCAAGGCATTGTTTAAAGGCATTTGCTTAAAGGCATTGTTTCATCATCTGCACATATAAGATACTTGTACAAACATGAACTGGATAGAAAAAAACTCAGGATGCAGATTCCATATGTGCAGAAATTATATAACCAGGATACCGTGAGAATTTAAAAGTTCAATAAGTTTATCCAAAGTCGATCATTCTTTTCTTTAGGATTCCCCATCTCCACATGACTTGGGTGCCAACAGCTGCTATGTGGAGCACTTCCTAGGAGAATGGCACTGGCTCAATGCCTCCCCACTAGTGAGTGCTGGAGCCAGAAACTGAACCTCACACTACCTAGACCAGGAATTAGCAGTTTTTTTTGTTTTTGTTTTTTGGGGGGTTTTTTTGGTAAAGAGTCAGAGAGTAAATATTTTAGATTTTGCAGGAAATACAGTCTCTGTCGCAACTACTCAACTCTGCTGTCATAGAACAAAACTGGTCTTTGAAAACAGGGACAAGGAAGAAGCATGGCTATGTTCCAATAAAACTTTTGTGAACACTCACAGCTCGTACAAAACAAGCCGCTCACTGAGTTTGACCCATGAGCTGTAGTTTGCCAATCCCTGATCAAGGTGATCACAGGTCACAGCTTGAGAAAGAATTGTAGAATGACACTAAGAATTAGGAGTGAAACCCAATTGCACTAACAGATTACTTCTGCTAGCCTTTCAGAAGATTTAACCATTAATTAAAGCCTGGAAAAAAAAGGCCAGATCTCCTATTAAGTGAATTTAAGTATCAAGAGAACAAGTAGCAGATGTTGGGGTATGTATGTGGAACAAAGTGACTTTGACTTCGGCTCTAAAAGTCTGTTTAAGGATATTTGTGCTAAGAGTAGAGAGGAAAGGAGTGATGGAAAGCGTAGTATCATTCAGAATCTAAGTGTAGGAAGATGCCCTGGGAAAGAGTCAATGTTCTTTTTTTTTTTTTTCCTTTCTCTGTTCTAGCCAGGTGGACACTGGAATGTCATCTTGCCTTTTCTTAAGAGAGTAGACTCCAGTGTCTATCGTTCCCTTCTCTGTGTCCATGTGTACTTACTGTTTAGCTCCCACTTATAAGTGAGGGCATGAAGTATTTATTTAGTTTCTATTCCTGCATTAATTCACTTAGCATTATGACCTCCAGCTCTATCTACGTTGCTGCAAAGGACATGATCTCATTTTGTAACAACTGTATAGTATTCCATGGTGTATATGTACCACACTTTCTTTATCCAATCCACCTTTGAGAGCAGGAGGATGGTGAGGATAGAAAAACTACCTATCAGGTATTAGGCCGATTACCTGGGTGACAAAATTATCTGTACACAAAGCCCCCATGACACACAATTTATCCATGTAACAAACCTGTTACATGTGCCCTTTCAACCTAAAATAAGTTGAAAAGAAAATAAATAAATGAATAAATAAAAAGAAAGTAATGCAATCCACCTTATATATGAAGAAGAAAAATAGCATGACCCTATCAACAGACAGGAAAGCACTTGAGAAAATCGAATACCCTTTCATGGTAAAAACCAGCTCAACAAGGAATAGAGGAGAACTTCCTTAACTTGATAATGAATATTATTAAAAAATGTAGAGCTACCATCATAACCAACATGGTGAGAAACTAGAAATTACCCTGCTAACGTCAAGACTAAGGCAAGGATGTTCTCTATCAGCACCCCTTCTCAACATTTGACTGGGAGTCTTAACGCAGTAATATGAGAAAAGGGCGTATATTGCTTGTGAAGAATGAAATAGGCTGCTCTTTTTCACAAATGACAGTGTTGTCTATGTAGATAATCCAAAATAACCAAAAATAATTTCTGAAACTAGTGATTATAATAAGGTGCAGGATATAAGGTTAACAAAATTAAACTGTTTTCCTATAAATTAAATTATAATTAAAAATGAATTTTAATTAAAAATAGTTTTCCATTAAAATTAGCACTTTCTGAAATGAAATACTTATAAATCTAACAAAATAAGTACAAGATGAAAACAACAAAATTCTGATGAAAGAAATCAAACAGCTAAATAAATGGAGAAATATTTTACTTTTATTTCTATAAAGACTCAATATTGTCAAGATGCCATTTCTGTCCAAGTTGACCTATAGACTTAACACAATCCCAATCTAAACTCCAGGAAATTATTTTGTGGATTTTGAGAAGCTGCTTCTAAAGTTTATATGAAGAGAAAAAGACTCAAAATAATCAATACAAATATTAAAGAATAATAGAGTAAAAGGACTGATATCATTCACCTTCCATACTTATTACAATGCCATAATCATCAGGAGAGTGTTGTATTGGCAAAATAATAGGCAAATAGATCAAAGGAACAAGATACAGACCTCAGATATAGATCCACACAAATATAGTTAACTGATGATTTTTTACAAAGAATCAAAGGCAGTACAATGGAGAAAAGATAATCTGTTCAAGAAATGGTGCTGTAACAACTAAACATCCACATGCAGAAAAAAAAAATGACTATAGGCCTAGCCCTTACACCCCTTTCAAAAATTAAGTCATAACGGGTTACAGACCTAAATGTAAACACAAAACTATAAAACCCCTAGAAGACAGGAGAAAATCTAATTCACCACGAATACAGTGAAAATATGCTGACCTTCATTGAATTTTAAAAACAAACAAAAAAGACCCAAAATTCTGTGAGAGATATTGTTAAGAGAATGAGAAGACAAGACATGGACCGGAAGAAAAATATTTTCACAGTACATATCTGGAAAGAAATATTATTCAAGATATTCAAAGAATACTTGCAACTCAACAACAACAAAAAAGAACAACCTATTAAAGAATGGGCAAAAGGCCTGAACAGACACTCTGTCAAAGAAGATATAAAGATGGCAAATAAGCATATGAAAAAACTCTCAACATCATATGTCATTAGGAAACTGCAAGTCAAAGCAACAATGAGATGGCACTACACTTTTATTAGAACAGACAAGATCTAAAACCCTGACAACACCAAATGCTGGTGAGGATGTGGGGCACCAGGAACTCTCATTCATTGATGGTGATTATGAAAAATGTTACTAGCACTTCAGAAGACAATTTGGCTGTTACTTACAAAACTAAACAGATTCCTACCATCCAATTCATCAAGGATACTTCTTGGTATTTTCACAAGCGAGTTGAAAACATATCCAATCACAACCTTCTCAGGGACATGTACAGCAGGTTTTTACATAATTTCCAAAACTCAGAAAGATGCCAATCTAAAAAGGCTCCATCCTGTGTTATTACAATGGTCTGGCATTCTGTAAAAGGGCACAACTATGGAGACAGTGAAAAGAGGTTGGTGGGAGGGAGTGATTAATGGGAGGATACCAGAGGATTTTCAGTGCAGTGAAACTGTTCTGTATGATACTCTGTCATACAGGTATCTCTGTGGATACCTGTCATTACACATAGTCAAATCACATAAAATATATGGCACTGAGAGTGACCCTAACTTAGACTATGGGCCTTGGGTGATTATAAGTTGTCAATGCAGATTCATTATTTGTAGCAAATGTACCACTCTGGTGTGGACTGCTGACTAGGGTGATGCTATCATGTATGGAGTCAGGGGGTGTATGGAAACTTTCTGTACTTTCTTCTCAATTTTGCTGTGAACATAAACTGCTCTAAATATAAAATATATTGAAAAATGAAAAAGAAAAAGAATCGAGCAATTTCAAGATACTGAAAGAGCTTGGAGTCAGGTGTAGCTGCCTAAGGGTGAGCAGGTAGCAGCTTTACTTTCAGGGGAATGTCTAAGAAGACTGTCTGGCTCCCTGCTAGTAGTAAGGAGTCCACCCTTAGAAGGAGGGGGTAGGGAGAGACCTTTTGTTCTAGTGGCTGAGCTCTAAAGGCAGAGGCCCTCAGATCATGGCATCCTATTAGCTGAGTTTAGCTCCAAGTGAGTATCATTGGCCACTCTTAAAAAAACACAATGTCTTGGGAAAGAGCTTGGGTCAGCAGCTGCCCGGCAGCATCTTTCAGGTGGAAAGGACCAGCACTCAGCTCAAGCCATGTGGCAGCGAGCACCAACTGAAGCTCAGCTTTCACTGGGGTGACAGTTTGATTAAACCTTGGTCCATTTGGACCACATCAGCCCTCTAGGTTTGTGGACAATTTGAGGAGGAGAGAACATCAAAGGGGGGAGTACTGGACCTCCAAATAAGAGTGCCCTTGAAGGATAAACCCATTTTCAGTGGGGGAAAAATGAAAGAGATGGGATGTGTTTGCACCTAAGGTTTTGGAAGACTTTTTCAAGTTGTATAAGGACTAAATGAGATTCCGGGTCTGGAGGCTCCATCACATGGCCTAACACTTCCAAAGGGTGAAAAACTGCTAAATCTCCATGACCTCTTTACCCCACTTCCCCCAGGTATTCTCCTGCCCCTTGAGAGAGAGGAAGCCTCAGGGGCTGATGGAGACTCATTCACTGAGAACCTCTGGGTGTACAAAACCCAGCCACCCCAACTTTTTGTTCACAACACTCGTCCCTCTCCTCTCTTCCATTTCTACTTCTCAATGCTAGAGCTTAGTGTCCCTGCTTAGAACTCTAGAATCCTCCCCTCCAAGCCCAGATATCTTGGTGCCTTATGTCTTCAACCACCAAGACTCCCAGATTCCAAACAGAAATAAAAGAGCACTAGGAAGTCTGCTCCAGAACTCAGCCAAGAGAAGGTGGGCTGGGGTCTGGGTACTGGTTCAAAGAGACCCCTAATGTGGAGCCCAAAGAACCCAAGCTTGTCCTGTGTGCTGCAGGTGAGAGGCAACACCCAGTTCTCCAGGCAGCCTCCTCTGTGTTTTTGTTTATTTGCTGGGCCAGGGAGAAAGGACTGATGTTAGGTGTCATTGGCATGAATTCTACTTATTGACATTAGGAGACTAACAAAGAGAAGAGAGAAAATCAAAAGCAATAGGCATCTGAAACTTTAAAAAAAATACTTATCATCTCTGCCTAATTAACCAAGAAGTGTCATCTTGATTATTTACAACCACTAAGTGTCACATTTGCTTCCCGCTTCAAGTACCATTTACCCCCAAGTACATAGGTGCATTTATATTGATGCCTACAGATGCAAACCAACTAACCCAGAGCTCATGCCCCAAAGACCTTCTTTATCAGACTCTCACAAGCCTCCCCCACAATTCACCTGCCCAAATCATCCCATGGCCAGGTACCAGCCAAAGAGAGACAGCCCCTGCAGCCCAGAGTCCTTTGGAATTATTAAACCAGACAATCCTAAGTCTATCTAGCCTGCCTCACCTGTTCCTTCTCACAGAAACTGTAATAAAGGCTCTTGTCCATGTTTTTCTTGCAGCCCCTCTGCTTCCTGACCAATCCTGGCACCTCCCCAAAGGGCCCTATGTGGTGTGGCAGCCTCCTCCTCTTGGGAACTGTGAGTAATAAACCATTCTTTCAATGGCAGTCATCTGATCTGCTGAACTCACTATGCCTGAATAATAATAAAACCTACAATTTAAAACAATCATATCCCCATAAATTCTGATCTTCATGCTCATGTGAAAGTTTGAAATCATGCAAACGTTCATGCATTTTCCAGCACAAGTGTGTAGAGAAATGAAATTGAGAGGGTAAAGCACTTGCTTTAGAGTCAGATTCTGGGGAATTAAGTTTGACTTCTGCCTCCTGCTGCCTGGAGACGTGGGTGAGTTACTTCTTGCTTCATTTTTCTCATCCGCAAAATGGAGGATCAACAAGGACCAATCTCACAGGGCTGGAAAAATACACCAAAAGTATCTGTCATGCTATGAGTACTCAAAACTGTTGTTGTTTCTACATTATTATTCCTCAATATTTGGTTA
The DNA here is from genome assembly GCF_009828535.3 of Hylobates moloch. Classification (NCBI taxonomy): domain Eukaryota; kingdom Metazoa; phylum Chordata; class Mammalia; order Primates; family Hylobatidae; genus Hylobates; species Hylobates moloch. Next base: position 8,017,965 of record NW_026652289.1, read on the forward strand.
TTTGGAATTTTTTTTAACCACTAGGCTAAATCTTATCTGAATGAAGATTGCCATTTTCCATCAATTCTTTCAAAGATTTCATTTGCATATGGCATTTAGACTTACATATGGTCATTAGAAGGGGCACAGAACTTATTAATCATTAAGACCTCAAAACCTTTGGATTAGAACCTGACTTAGACCTAAAGCAGCGTTTTCATAACTTGAGCACTGGGGCACCCCAAGAACACCTCTGCAGAACCCGGTAAGATAAATCCTACATTAAAAATTAAATATTATCCATTGAAATGATTGCTTCATGCTGACAGAATTACAAACCCTAATACAAATGGGGCCCCTATAATATAGTATACATGGAGCTGTTACCCAAATAATCAATCACCTCAATATAAATGCACCTATGTAAAGGTAGATAGACTCTAAGCGAAGCCACAAGAGAAAAATCTTCTCAAAGAGAGATTCACATGGATCCCTAGAGAATGCATTCATCAAGCAATTTGGATCAACTTACAGATTCCAAGAAATCTAAGGTGAAGCCATGTATTAGTCCATTCTCGCATTGCTATAAAGAACTAACTGGGACTGGGTAATTTATAAAGAAAAGAGGTTTAGTTGATTCACAGTTCCACAGGCTGTATAAGAAGCATGGCTGGGGAGGCCTCAGAAAACTTATAATCATGGTGGAAGGTGAAGGAGAAGCAGATATGTCTTGCATGGCCAGAGAAGGAGAAAGAGAGAGTAGGGGAGGTGCCACACACTTTTAAACAACCAGATCTCATGAGAACTCATTATTGAGAGAAAAGCAAGGGGAAGTCCCTCCTTGTGATCCAATCACCTCTCACCAAGCCCCTCCTCCAACATTAGGGATGACAATTTGACATGATATTTGGGTAGGGACACAAATTCAAAACATATCAAGCCACCTCTACAAATAAACAGCTTTCTTCTAGATGTACTACTTTTATTAAAGTCAGCTTTCTGAGCTACAAAGTGTATCTGACTCGCAAGTTGTAAGCCTTCAGTCTCTGGCAAGACAGTTTATATAATTGCTAGTGGGAAAGGATTTGCTTATCCCATCACTGAGACCCCCAGGGTCAACTTCATGGGTGTGTGGCCTGAGGCCTGGACCCAGAAGCCCCCTGTTGCTCTGATGAAAGTCTTAATTTATTTTTCACAAGGTACCTTGCATTTTCATTTTGCACGGGGCCCCTCAAATTATGTATTCAGTCCTAGAGATCCTCATTTACTGCCCAGTGGCTAAACGGCATGAGCCAGGCTGACAGCAGCCCTGGAAAGCTGCCTTGAGGATTTGCGCAATACCATCATGGCACCCTGACAGCCAGCAGCAGGCTCGTTCTTCAGAGAACCACTCTGCAATAGAAATATAATGAGCAAATTTAAATCATAAAAAATTCAGCTCATATCAGGTTAGAAAAGATGAGCCATCATAATTCAATTGGAAATACAAGAACAAAAGGAAAATGAATGGCTTGCATTTTTTTTTCAAACCCTACCAGCTGGCTGCTCTCTCTTGTTTATCTTGGCCTCTCATTCTTTATTTGGTAGCAAATTAATCTGGGTAGTGATCCCTATCGTAAGTCTTCCGAGTCGCTTAAAGGGCTGATTTCATTATGAGAGTCTGATCCTTTGATGCCTGCAGAATCCAGAGTTGGCAGACAACAAATGCTGCCTGTTCTCTACGAGGTCAATGGCCCAGGGTACCTAATGTCTTGTATATAAACAAACAACATAGGTCAGTCTCAGCCCCAAATCTTTCCTCTGTCTTCAGCATTGGAAATTGTGGACTGGATCATTTTGGTAATCACGGATCAGCCTGGAAATAGACACAAAGATGAGTTTTGTCCTTAGCACCTTACCTGTCTCTTTTTGGGATCACTGATTTCTTGTGGGCTGCCTCTAACCTCCAGGACCTCATGTCCTGGGATAATGCTGTTGTATCTCTGATACGTTTTTTCTCACGGGATACCTACCTGCCCTCAAATCTCATGCTGGTCAAACCCTACATCCTGTAGCCTCAGGGCTCTGACCTAAGCCACTTATCCTTGGGAAACATTTAGGTAAATATCACAGCTGATGTTGCAATTGTGCTCAAAGAATGTTTGCATTTCATAAAAGAGGAGACTCCTAGACACTAACACCCTAATCCACAAGGAACACTCCCACGTGTAGACATTTGGATACCTGCAAATAACAAGGACATGATTTGGGAGTAAGACAGGCTGGGAGGAAGGCTGTAGATATTTACTTCGGGAAAAAACACGTTGTCTTTTGTTTAAATATTGCTTTGAAAACTTATGTTGTCAGAAAAAAAGCAAGATGGTTTCTGTAGCTTAGGCTGTCTCCACATTTTCCTTGCAAGCATTTTGCTAGCAATTGAGGTAAGCCAGCTGGGGCCCAACAGGAGTGTGGTCTGACTTTCCATAGACATATCTAACTGACATTGGCATATGGCGCTACCGATTTCATGTTTTAAAGAGAAATAAGAAAATAAAAACTCTTTATTAAGCTGAGCATCAGCAACATCAGAGAATAAAGAAAATTATTCCCTAATCAAGTATTTAAAAGAGATCAACATCAAAATATAATTTAAACTGTTAACAGAAATTGTGAAAGATGTTAAAATGGGCAAACGGATGGTGGGGTGGTACCTTCTGCATGGGCTCTGCCTTTTGTTGTCTTTGAGCTACTTCACACCTCCACAAAAACTGTCATCCAACTGGCTCCTGCCGATAAAAACTCAAACAAATTGTACCCAGTGGAGATATAGTTCACAATTGCCCTGGAAATATTGACTAATTTTGCATTTATTTGTAAATTTATTTCAGCATTTCTTATTTCCAATGTGTGTGCCTATGTGTTTTGAATTCTTCTTTGAATTGACTGTAAGATCTTGGTTCCCTCATTAATGAATGGGTTAAATCTTTAATATGTGTTTATTTAAACATTATATAAGTTGTTGTTTTATCTTTTTAAAAAAATTATCTTGTATAGGATTCCTGCTCAGTAATCCAAGATGGTTGTGATGAAGCCTCAGTTTTTGTTTTTTTTTCCCCAGGCTGGTGCCTATTTGTTCAGTCAAACTTACCTGGAACTTTTGTACTTAAAGTTCTAAGTCCTATAAAAGGACAAGGGCTCCTCCAGATCTATTAGCTGCCAAAGACCCTGCACTTACTCATCTGTAGCCACAGAGGGAGAAATTCACAGTAGATTTGTAGGTGTTTACTTGTTTTATGTTTGTTTTTGGTAGATATCCTTTATCAGATGAAAAAGTCTCCATCTGTTTTTAGTTTACTTCCGGTTTTTACAAGCCATAACTATTGAATTTTATTGCCTTTTTGGCACTTTTTGAGGTGATCATATGGTGTCTCTACATTTCTCTATTAATGTAGTGAATTGTATTAATAGATTTTTCTGTGTCAATGCAGGCCTCATTCCTGAGTCATGATGTATTTGGGGTTTTAAAATATTCAATTTATGAATGCTTTATTTAGAATCTTTCATAAAATTCATATAATTCAAAAAAAGAGATTTAAACTTTGGTATCTAGGTTATATTAACCATATAGAATAAGTTGAGGACTTCTTCCAGTTTTTTTTTCTAGGCTTCGAATGAGTTTGTATATAGTATTTTGACAATTAGTAGTTAATTCACATTTTTATTTCTTCTTGAGAGATAATTTTTTTGTAAAAAGTTTTTACAAAATTATAGTTTTGTAAAATTATAATTGCTAGAAAATTGTCTAAACTAAGATTTAAATTTATCAAAATTATGTTCTCTTGTGATATTAAAAATCTTTACTAATCCTGTATTAGATAACTTTTTTCATTCTTAATATTATTTCTTTATGTCCTATTTTTTTTCTGGGATAATCACACCAAGGGCTTGTGCATTTTGTTAATCTTTAAAAAAAACAGCTTTTTCTTGATCTTTCATCTTTTTATTTTTGTTTCTTGGATTAATCTGAGTTTATCTTTTGTGTCTTGTCTGTAACACAGAATATGAAAAAATAGCTCTGTGCACCTTAAAGTATGTTCTACTTAAATCTCATTATGCAAACATGATACAAGCTCAAGGTCAACAAATATTTAGAAGAGGATTCTTTTCATTTTGATTAATATTAAAGTACAGTTTGATGAAAATTACACATTCAGCAAATGATGGTTTCAGTAGGGCAAGGCTTGCATTGGAAATGTCATATCTCACAAGATAAATAATAAAAGCAAGTGGGTATTAACTGAAATTGTGAATACATATTCAACTTAGTAACATAAATGCCCATTTTCTGAATTTATTTACTTGACATTCATTCTACATGTATTTATAGAGAGTTATCAGAGCACCAGAGGCTCACTGGTAAGCAAGACCAAATGAGTCCCCACCCTCCTCAGGTATGCATTTTAGGAAGGGATGATGAACCAGAAAATTTTAAATGTGTAATATAATCTCAGATAGAGATAGGTGGCTTCGAAGAAAATACACCTGGGTAAAAGAATGGGGGACAAGTTGCTTTAGATTCTCTCCCAATGTTGATGGATATCTAGTAATGAATATACTTTTACATGTTTATGGAATTTTTTTTTTTTTTTTGAGACGGAGTCTCGCTCTGTTGCCCAAGCTGGAGTGCAGTGGCGCGATCTCGGCTCGCTGCAAGCTCCGCCTCCTGGATTCACACCTTTCTCCTGCCTCAGCCTCCTGAGCAGCTGAGACTACAGGTGCCCGCCACCACACCTGGCTTATTTTTGTATTTTTAGTAGAAACAGGGTTTCACCGTGGTCTCGATCTCCTGACCTCGTGATCCGCCCGCCTCGGCCTCCCAAAGTGCTCGGATTACAGGCGTGAGCTATTTATGGAATTTTTAAAGCATGCCTAGGCAGAGTCAACAAATATAGTAGTTGTAGAAAAGGCAGTTGAAATAATAATAAAATTCTATGAATTTTTATAGAGTTGGTTAACTTGCATTAATCTGAGTTTGTCTTTTGTATCTTGTCTATAACATAGAATATGGACCAATAGTTTTCTCCATTTGATTTTTTTTTTAGATATGGGGTCTTGCTATATTGCCCAGGCTAACCTCAAATTTCTGGGCTCAAACTATCCTCCTACCTCAGCCTCCTGAATAGCTGGACCACTGCACTCGGGTCCATTTGATTTGAGGACAAGAAAACAAAGTAGATATCATTATTAAAGAGCATTCTACTGTATCCATTTAGTAAAATATGCTGCAGTCCAGCTAAATACCCAAAGGTATTATGAGTTAAAAAGAAAAATAATGGAAATGTAATTATCATTGATGTGATGGTCATGTAATAGTCACATTCACTGTACACATGTGAACAACAGTTAGCATTTCTCTTGCTTACTATGCACTGAGCACTTCTTCAGAAGTGGCTCATCTAGTCCTTCTAACCACTTTGCCAAGTAAGGACTGTTATTACGCTATTTTACAAGTGGGAATGTGGAAGCTCAGAGGAGCAGCTTAGCCAAGGTAAACCAAACCCCCATCACCACCTCTTCACATCCTCCCCCTTCCTGCTTAGTAGATAGGAGGGAGGCCTGGGCCAGGTTTTTGCACTCTGGCAGTCTTTGACACCAGAATTTCAACTCCTACCATCATCCTAGACTACTTCCCCATTTGCTCAATTTGGATTAAAAAATAGACTCTTTTTAGTGGAATTTCTTCTTGGAAAATTGCCACAAGTGTGAATAAGCAAGACGAGAGCCTCTAAAGCTTTGCCTAGGGCAGATGAAGAATTCTGAAAGATCTTTTTTTTGCCAAGAGCACTATAAATTGAATGATATTTAATTGCTCCATTTACATCTTTGGGACTGCTCTATCAACCATGCAGAGGCCTCAGCAAAAGGATGTTGGCTCGAGGCTTGAGTGGTTTCTGCCAATGCTAGTCCTAGGCACCCCACTCCTAGGGGCCCCACTTTTACTTGGCACAGCCTAAATTTACCCACCTAACCCCTCTCCCCCCTACCCACTATGTCTCCTTTATTCTAATTTTGTCAGAAAGGTATTTTCTGAAGGCAGTTGTACGGCTGGTGCATGTGCTAATTAAATAAATAATACATAAATATACACTTCTTCTTTAAACTTTATTTTATTTATTTATTTATTTATTTTTTGAGACAGAGTCTCATGCTGTTGCCTGGGCTGGAGGACAATGGTGCTATTCAGCTCACTGCAACCTCTGCCTTTTGGGTTCATGCGATTCTCCTGCCTCAGCCTCCCGAGTAGCTGGGATTACAGGTGCACACCACCACACCCAGCTAATTTTTTGTATTTTTAGTAGAGACGGGGTTTCACTATGTTGGCCAGATTGGTCTTGAACCCCTGACCTCGTGAACTGCCTGCCTCAACCTCCCAAAGTGCTGGGATTACAGGTGTGAGCCACTGTGCCCTGCCTAAACTTTATCTTTATAAATACTTTTGGCCTAAATTGTCCATCTTTTCCATGAGGGATATTAAGCCAGATCTCAACTGACAAAAACCAAAGTTGGAAACATAAGGTATTACTGGTAGTTTAGTTAAATAAATGAAACCAGCCTTTCCAAAATCATGTGTAGCTTTAGTAATTTAAGATATCTCCTATTGTGACCCAGTTATTCAATTAGTTGTCTCAACTATATCTCAAACTTTGGTTGCAAATGGCCAATTCCCAATGAGCTGTTATCATCTCTTTCTGATCTCAACTGAGACTCAGAGGCAGGAGAACCAATCTGATATCAATATTAGAAGTAAATAAAATGAGATATGTTGTCCAGAATCACGTATTTTTACTGCAGTTACTAAATTTTAGCAACTATATAAATGACTTGCAGGAAACAAGAGAATAAAACATTCTAATTTCCCACAAGTCATTTAACCTCTATACCTCTTAGTTTAGGTCATACACCTCTCAAAAGAAGGAAAACAGTAAATATTTATTGAATTAATAATCGATGGATGGACAGATGGATGAAAAGAAGGAAGTAAGGAAGGAAGGAAGGAAGGAAGGAAGGAAGGAAGGAAGGAAAAAGGATGTAGGATGTACTAAAAGTAGATGATTAGGCAGGGTGTTGTGGCTCAGGCCTGTAATCCCAGCACTTTTGGAGGCCAAGGTGAGTGGATCACTTGAGGTCAAGAGTTCAAGAGCAGCCTGGCCAACATGGCAAACCCCGTCTCTACTACAAATACAATAATTGGTCAAGTGTGGTGGTGGGCACCCATAATCCCAGCTATCAGGAGGGTGAGGCAGGAGAACCACTTGAACCTGGGAGGCAGAGGCTGCAGTGAGCAGGGATCATGTTACTGCACTCCAGCCTGGGTGACAAAGTGAGGCTCTGTGTCAAAAGAATGATTAATATTTTGCTAGTTTCACAACTCCATACATCTCTAAAATTCTGAATGTATTTTCTGACTATCACCTGAACCCTAACTATGAACTCTACACACAGAAAATAAGATGAAATATTCTCTACCTTCCAGGAATCTGTATTCCCAATGGAGAGGCAAGTTAAACCTCATTACCCAAAGCATAAAAATGGAAATCAAGGGGAAAATCATGAGACATAAGACTTTAAGTTCTGTCGGCATTCAAGGAATAGTGAAATCTGTCCTATGACTCAACATACTTCACTCCTGCTCCAGGAGGATAAAGAGAAAATAGAGCAGGTCAGAACCAGAATATGTGGGTTAGAACCTGAAAACTGAAAGAGAGTCAACATCGGTATGGAGGTGGCAGCATGCTGAGTGGGGAAGCTCAGGGCTTTTTTCCCTTCTGGGTGTCATCTAGGTACTTAAGTATGCATTAGTCCACTGCAAACCCTAACATTTGAGCTTGATGCCTGTGATGATGAGTTTTATGTATCAACTTGGCTAGGCTATATAATACACAGTCATGTCATCAAACTCATCTAGGTATTTTTTAGACAATTTACTCAGCTGACTTTAAGTAAAAGAGATTCTCCTTGATAAATGGATCATGTGCATGGCCCTCATTCAGTCAGCTGAAGGCCTTCAGAGCAAAAACTGAGGTTTCCTGAAAAAACAAACAAACAAAAAAAAACAAATTCTGCCTCAAGACAGTAGCATTAACTTCTGCCTAAGTTTTCAGCCTGCTGACCTGACTTACAGATTTTGAACTTGCCAGCCCCTACAATCACACAAGCCAATTTCTTAAAATAAATATATTTAAAATTTTTAATAAAATTTAAAATGTGCATATATACATACATGTAAACATACATATATATGTATATGTGGTAATACATACATATATATATTCTGTTTCTCTGGAGAACATTGTCTTGTTTCAATATAAAAGTGTTCCTCACAGGTGTGAGATACAGGTGCAAACCTGGATGTCTGTTGTGACTTAACTTTAATGCATTTTTTTTTAGGACAATGTGAGAAGTCTGGTAATGATCTGACTGGGCTCTGAAATGAGGCAGAGCAGGTAAAATTGGAAATCAGCTCACGTGTCTCTACCCCCAGGGATAGAGACAAGGTGAGTGGATCACTTGAGGTCAAGAGTTCAAGAGCAGCCTGGCCAACATGGCAAACCCCGTCTCTACTACAAATACAAAAATTGGTCAAGCGTGGTGGTGGGCACCCATAATCCCAGCTATCAGGAGGGTGAGGCAGGAGAATCACCCTCTAATGGTGATTGGCCTTTAATGAACATAATGTTTGGCAAGTTGACAAATGCACTGGACCTCCCTGAGTTCCCAGTGTGATCATGTTCATGGGAAATGAAGGGACACATCCCCCCGCCCCAGCTCTTTCCACTCTTCTTTTTCTATGCTGTAATTAAAGCTTTCCGATATCAGGGACTTAAACACTTGAAAGATTTTCTTAAGGGAAGGCAAGAAATGTGAAGCATCTCAATTTTAATTAAAAGAAGGACCTATGACAAAAGTGAATAAAGTATGGTGCTGATAATTATCAATTTAAAAGCACAAAAATGGTAATTTCTAGTTAGGAAATAAGTACCGGTTCACTCTCTTATTTAATCCATCACATTTTAATTTCCTTCTTCTTTCTATAATTGAGGAATAGCTGCCAGATTTGGGAACAGAGAACTGTATCCTTGTGCTGTGAAAGAAGGGGGCTCTTTTCTTAACAGTCACCTAAGCAATTAAAGCCTTGGAACTGGGCTCCCTTTGATAGGTTTTTCTGCTTGCCACTTCCTCATCCTGCCAAAAATAAGGAGGTTCATTAACCTCACACTGTTAGGAAACAGGGCTCATCACTGAGAAGTTGGGAATGTGGTTTCTTCTGTGTGCTGCAGATGAAGGATTGCTTTTCCTAAGGTGTTCTCTAGTCAGGAGCCAACAGAATCCGAAGTCATCTGACTTCTTCCTTCTTTTAATCATCCCATGTGGCTCAGTTTCCCCACCCTGTATGAAAGATCCTTAATGAAGCAGCATAGAGCATCTCCAAATAATAATGCTCAATGCATAGCAGTAAAATAAGTGCAACATTTGGGTTTATTTTACAGCAGTGTGGTATTAGAGGTGTTAGGGCTTCTTTCCAGAGCAGGGGATGGGAGTAGAAAGGGAAGCAGTTGGGACATTTGTTCATGTCTTTCCGGTTTATTATGCTGAAGTACAGTAGAATTGTCCTAAAATATCATGTCAAGTAGTCAACCACTAGGGCTCCCAGATGCCGTAACATTTGATAGCCATGATTTTTAACACTTGCAGTCCCTTCTTAGCTGTTGAATTAATTAATGATACCTTATTAAAGCCAATCAAGCTTTGAAGATGTTTAGAATGAAAACTTAACTTTTTTCCCTCCTTCTTTTTTTTCCCCCACTTCCAGGTGGTAGTATTACTCAGAGTAAAATCTGGCCATCATTTAAGCATTCTTAGGCAAACAGTCTCTCGAAAATCTCAGATGGGTATACTAAGAGAGGGCATTTCAGACTATGAAGCATGAAATGTCAAATAACCTACCACAGAGTACTAAAGTGACAAATCACACGTAGGCTGCACACAATTTTTCTATTCTGCACTGATAAGAATGAGAGATTCTTTTGAGATATACCTTTAGGTCACGACACCATGCTGTTGTGGACAAAATGGGGCTCAGAGATTAACTATGGATTATTGTAAGAAGGAAATAAAATTTCTTTCTTTCTTTTTTTTTTTTTTTTAAGCAGGGTTTCTCCATTTCAGTACTCCTGACATTTTGGACTGGATTATTCTTTGTGGATAGGAACCGTCCTGTGTGTTTTAGGCTGTCTAGCAGCAGCTCTGGCCTTTACCTACTAGAATCCTATACTAGGGGATTGCAGATGTGCCCTGGAGGGATAGGGGCAAAGAGACTAAAATCTGTGGATTAGGACCACTGCCCTAGAATAATGTGGCCTCAAGTGAAATGTATGAGAAAACAAAGATCAAGGAATCCCTTTAAATTCTAAATACAGCATGCAATTGAAGTTGAAAACATGCTATTCAAATCCCCAAGTATTCCTTTTTTGTCACTTTAAATGTATTTGCACATAAATGAGAACATCTATAACTATGATAAAAGTCATTCTGAAATAGCAAGATTAACAGCGTTTGCTTCTGAAACAAAGACATAATGTTTGAATTTCCTTTGCAAATACACGCAATAGGCATGTTCACATTTACTTCTTAGGAGAAAAAGAAGAAATTAGCCTCAGTAAAATGAGCATAAAATAAAATTATTCCCTCATAAAAATAAATAAATGATCTCATGTTGCCTGTTTTCTACATAATTATACCTAGAGTTGTATATGATTGCCAATTAATTGATCTCTCTTTAAGCACAAAATCTCCATTGCTCCACTCCTTTGAAATTTCCTTGGCTGTTATATTTTATGGATACTACCAGACATTGCTACCTACAAACAAGATTGATTCTTTTCTCTCCATGTCTAGATGGTTCTCTCTGAAGTGCATAGTCGGTTGTTGCTATTTTAATGCTATTCAGTAAAGAGAAATGCTACCCCAACCAAAGGAATATTCTTGCTTCTTAAGCCAGCACAAACCACCAGCATTTGGATGCACATGATTATGCTTTAAATTTCTTAAAATTTCTCTGCTTGTGTATAAAAATTCAGTTGCCCATACATCTAATCTGCAGAGCCTGGGGTTTATAAACTTATAAACTTGCACTGGGGAAGCCATGCACAAGTTTATACTTAGGCGAGGGGTGTTACTTCAATAAGGAATGGTACTACAGAGCTTCAAATATCCCTCCCCGCCATATTTCCATTCCAGCCCTACTTCAACACACACACACACACACACGCACACGCACACGCACACTCACACAGAACTTTATTTCACCCATTTTCCCAAAAAGGCACTGTAAACAAGAATAAGAACATTTATTTCCATCACCATTCAGAATATCATTCCCCAGCCCCCTATGGACCACAGCTCCTAAGTGAATGTGATGTCGCCAAAAGCCTTTTTGGGCACATGTGGCTTGATCTGTCGGGTTGAGATCTGGCATCTCCCAACACATATTTCAGACGGAACATCAGAGAGACTCTTGAGACACACAGACACACTGCCAGCATCACACCTGGCCTTTGTTTCCTGCAAGGAACACCAAGGTCATGCCTGCAGCCCAACCATTTGGTGAATCTGACAAGGTAAGCTTGCTGGGGCCCCGGGTGCCTGGAAATTGGGCCAGAGGAGTCTCACATTCCCTCTTCCCAGCATATGTCTCTAAGCTGAAGGAGCAGTGCCCCAGCCCAACAGAGCTGAAGGAAACTGACATTCGCTGGTTCAAACCCCTACTGTCAAAGAAGAGGAGACAGAGACCAGGAAGTTTAAGAAAAGCATTCAATATCCTAGACAACGACTCCAGAACAGATGACTATATTGAGAACCAAGACATCTGACTTCATTTTGCCTCATTTTTTGTGTGTGCAAGGAACTGTTCTGAGACCCACTAGGTATACAAAGACATATAAATTATGGACTCTGCCCAAGGAGCTTACAACAGTGTGAAAAAAATAACTCAGAACAAAAGATGCAAAGAGACCAAGCCCATAATTGAAGAAACAACTCAGCAGGTGTTCAATTGTGCAAATTAAATTATATGCATGTCAGTTAGTCTTGTTCAGTGGGACTGATTCATGCCTCTTCAAGCTAAGGTGCTCAGGAACATTTATACAGAGACAATTAAATTTAAACTGGACTTTGAAGGATGAGCAGCTTTTGACCAGGTGCAGAGGGAAAGAGATGGAAATCCAGATAGGTAAATAGCAAGTCAGGGCCAAGAAAAACAAACAACCCAGTTTGTTGATTAAGAGATATAAGGGTGGTAAGGAAGAGTACTCATTACAGAGCAGAATATCTTGGGCTCTAATTCTCTTGCTGAACTTTGTCAGTCCAGTCGGTCATTCTTAAGCAAGAGATAACCCCACAGAGCCTCAGCTTCCTAACTGCATACCTGCACATATGCAGGTAGTGGTTCCAGCCCATGCAGTGGCAGAGAGCATTCAATGAGATTTCTTATACACCATGCAGAAGGCAACAGAAGCCTCTCTGTCCTTTGAATTCCCCCATTCCATGCTCTGGGGGAAGTTCAGAGACCACCCCAAGATTTCTGCAAGTATCCAATGGCTTATATGATTACTTTCCAGTCTCAAAACCTCTCTCTCCAAGGTCTTCTTCTCTCTTATGTCTCTCCTTTCTTGAGTTCTCTTGGCTCACATTGACCCAGCTTTGAGTGCCATGTGCAGGATGCCACAGTGATCAAGGATGGGAGCAGATGGAGTGTGAGCGTTGGAAGCAAGCAGAACTATTTGAAAGTTATTGCACTGGCTGGGTGTACCAGTTTCCTAGGGCTGCCTTTACAAATCACCACTAACTGGGTGGCTTGAAACAGGAGAAAGTCCCTCACAGTTCTGGAGGGGGCTTCTATATGAAAGCATTTGCAAGGTTGGTTCCTTCTGGGGGGTGGGAGGGAGAGTCTGTTGGGTGCCTCCCGCCTAGCTTCTGGTGATTGCTGGCACTGCTTGACTTGTAGACACTCCAACTCTGCTTCAATCATCACATGGCCTTCTCCCTCTGTGTGTCTGTGTCTAAATCTTCCTCTTCTTATAAATATACCAGTCATTGCATTAGGGCTCACCCTACTCCAGTAAGACCTCATTACTTGACGACATCTACAAAGACCCTATTTCCAAATAAGGTCTCGTTCCCAGGGTTAGGACTTGAACGTATCTTTTGGAAGATGCATTTCAACCCACAACACTGAAGATAATCTAGTAAAAGTCTGGAGTAACAACCATCAGTTATACAGGAAAGTTGGGAGACATGACAAGGTGTCCTGAGGACAAAATCAATTTATCCTCTTGATGTGACTTTGAGTGACAAGAAGGAGAATATGATGACGGTAGATTTTGAGCTTTGTTGGGTTTCTAAGTGACAAAAATCCTGTGCATTACTTGGCAAGTACATAATACTTTCTCCAGTAGCTGGTGCAGTAGTATCTAAGTTCCATGAACAGAGAAACAATTTTGCCTTATGTCTACCCTTAATACATAGGCTTTCCACAAAATGTATGCAGGGGAGAGAGGAAAGGACAGAGGTAAGGGAGGACAAGGTGAGGTTAGAGAAGAAGGGATGGGCAAGGATGGAAGAAAGGTGGGAACTTAGAAGCTGTGATGGTTAAAGAGATTCACATTTGAATCAGGAGATCCACCATCACCAGTGTGGACAGGCATCATCTAATTGATTGAGGGTCTGAATAGAACAAAAAAGTGGAGGGAGGAGAAATTCTCTGTCTCTCTCTTTTGAACTGGTCCATTCATCTTCCTCGGCCCCGACATCAGAGCTACTGGTTCTGGGCCTTTGGACTCCGGGACTTAGACCAGCAGCTCCCTTGGTTGCCAAGCCTTCAGACTCAGACTAAATTGAACCCTCAGCTTTCCTGGTTCTCCAGCTTGCAGATAGCAGACGGTGGGAATACTTGGTCTCTGTAATCACACAAGCCAATCTCCTCCTACATGTATTTCTGTCCTGTTTGTGCTGCTCTAACAAAACACCTAAGAAGAGGTAGTTTATAAAGAACAGAATGTTTATTTCCCAAAGGTCCGCAGTCCGGAAAGTCCAAGATCAAGGCACTGGCTGGTTCCATATCTAGTGAAGGGCTGTCCCATCAGTGATGCTTTTGGTGGTATCCTTATGTGACAGAAGGCTGAAGGGCAAAAGGGCCTAATCCATTTCTTTCCAGCCCTTTTACAAGGCACTCATCCATTCACAATGGTGGAGCCATCATGGCTTAATCACTTCCCAAAAGGCTCCACGTTTTAATATCACCTCAATACGTATTAAGTTTCAACACGAAATTTGGAGGGGACACATTCAAACCACAGCACTATGTATATCCCATTGGTTCTGTTTCTCTGCAGAACCCTGACTCACACAGAAGGGGAAACCATCTTCAGAGTAAACAAACATTTGTTGTCAACAACGCTTTGTATATATTCTTGATTCCCAAGAGCCAGCTGGAAATATGCTACTAGGTCTCAGGCAGATCTTTCATATCCTTTTGGAATCTGGAATACAAATGACATAAACAATGACAGAGCTCAGAAGTGGAGACAGGATGGTAACAAGAGGTTTGGGAGTCATTTTTTCTCACTCCTCTCCTCCCTGGAAGAAGGATGAAATGAGATCCTCGCACACAAAGAATTGCTGGACATTGCTGCCTTAAGTCTTGCCCATAGACAGTGTTGACAGTCCAGGTGAAATGAACTTGAGTTATGGGACTTTCAAGCCCCTGCAGATCCTATTTGTCCTGTGGATGCGTGAAGAGACCCACTTCACTATTCTGCTTCCCCAAATCTGAGAAACAGAAGTAATAAAGTCACTGTGAGTTATTTATTTTTCATTGCCTCAGATGAAATTGGACTGTGAAAATACTTAGAGACTTCAGATTTTAATTGTGACTAATTACATACAGACTCATAAAAACAGCAAAACAACCCCTAAGGCCAAATTAGAGGAAGGTGGAGCTGCATTTCACAAGGTGAATTTACTAATCGTATTCACGCTTTGTGTCTGCAAGCCGCATCTGCTTATTACCTAGCAAAGACAGGTGTGTGGGGGTAAACGGGTGCTGTAGGAAAGTGAGTGGGCTTCTATTCTAGCTTCTGAGGCATTCCAAAACAGAGGTCAGCTTGCTAATTTTTTCCTATGAAAAATACAAACTGCAGCAATGAGATCAGAGGGGCCTATGCGGTGTTCTCACCTAGAGGGCGCCAAAGTGCAGACCAACAACCCCCTCACCCACCGAGGGAGCCGCCCGAGTCAGGAGCAGGTGGGGAGGTGACTTGGATTACCTATTTCACCATCATTCTGGAGTTCAGGATGTCTAGAATCACCATTCTCCCTAACACGGAGTTGCCACTTGTGTGTGTGTGTGTGTGTGTGTGTGTGTGTGTGTGTGTGTGTACACACAAACACAATATATATGTGTATTATTTTGTATATATGTGTGTATGATATTGTACACATATATATTTTTTTAATTTTCATTTTTTAAAATTTCTGCCTTAACCATTCCAGAGCTGGGTACTAGACAACTAGGGACTATCCCTATAGCTTAGAGCCCACCAGGATGATTCAAACTAGCCCATCCTAAGCTGCTCACCTGCCTTCCCCAAGGAAACCTCAGTAAAGGCTTTGGTCGAATGCTTTCCTGAGCCCCTGCCTCCTGCCTCCTGACCACTCTGGTGGTTTTTCTCCTGTGGTCCTGCGTGGCGTGGCGTGCCTCCTCTTTGTAGGACCTGTGAGTATAATACACTGTCTTCCTGAGCCTCCCCTGTGTCTCCTCCGTGGCTGCATGTGACTGACCATCTCATAAAAAGAATACAAAACAGCCATGTTCATTATTATTCAGCAAATGAAATAAATCTTTTTAATGCTTATACGCAAAATGCTGCAAATAATTGTAGAAAATCAAATACGGATGAAATCCTCTCTCAAGAAACTCAAAGTGTTGTAAGAAAATCAAACAAGCACACAAATGACAAGGTCGAAAGTGGTGAGTGCCAGAGACACGCACAAAGTCAGGGCTGTAGAAGGAGCGCCTCTCACTCATGTTTCTTCTGAGGCAGGAACTAATCGCTTGAGACATAACAGTGAGTTTGGAAGGAAGCACGTTTCCTAGGTAGCATATAGGAAAACAGTATCATCCCTAAAGAAGCCACTGTAATAGTGGATTTCCAAATGATCTGTAATTTTTTTAAGGTTTTGTTCACTGATGGGTCCATTCACCGGTAACAGAACCTGGTACATAGTGGCCTTCAGAAAATATCAGTTGGGATGAATTAAATTGTTCTTTAAAATGTTCAATAGAAAAGAAATGTGTCATCTTCAAGTGTAATAAGCACTTATAAAATCCAGCACTTTCTCCCTCCCACACACAAAGTTTAAGACATTTAGCAGTGTTATTGAATTTGATATTTTACAAACGCCTTTATCCCTAGAAGAATGAATGATATGGATGCTTTGCAGCCTCTAACTTGATGAAGACCACCATAATGGATCTGTAACCATGTATAAGAATGTTCCATGTCAAAAGATAAATTAGAACAAAACAAAAAACAGAAAATAACAAGTGCTATCAAGGATGTGGAAAAACTTTTGTGCACTGCTATTGGGAATATAAAATGGTGCAGCCACCACAGAAAAGAATATGGTGGTTCCACAAAATTAAACATAGAATTACGTATAATCCAGGATCCCATTTTTTGCATATATAGCTCAAAGAACTGCAAGCAAAGATTGAATAAATACTTGTACACCTATATTCATAGCAGTATTATTCACAACAGCCAAAAGGTAGAAGCAACCCAAGTTTGCATCAACAGATGAACAGAAAAACAATATGTGGTCTGTTCATACAATGGAATATTATTCAGCCTTAGAAATTTCAGAAAGGAATTCCAAGACATGTTATTAATACAACATGGATGAACCTTGAAGACATTATGGTAAGTGGAATAAGCCAGTCACAAAAGGACAAATACCGCATGATTCTACCTATATGAGGTATCTAGAGCAGTCAAATTCCTAGAAGCAAAGTAGAACGGTGGGTGCCAGGGGCTTACAGGAAAAGAGAATGGGGCATTATTGTGTAATGGGTACAGAGTTCCAATTTTGGAGGATAAAAAAAGGTTCTGGAGGGGGATGGTAGGGATAGTTGCACAACAATGCAAATGTACTTAATGCCATTAGGCTGTACACTTAAAAAATGGTTAAAACGATACACTTTATGTTATATATATTTTACTATAATTTTTTAAAAATCAATTTTTTTTTCTTTTTTTTTGAGACAGAGTCTCGCTCTGTCTCCCAGGCTGGAGTGCAGTGGCACGATCTCGGCTCACTGCAAGCTCCGCCTCCTGAGTTCACGCCATTCTCCTGCCTCAGCCTCTCAAGTAGCTGAAACCAATTTTTTTAAGTTCCAGGTACACAAGAAGACTGATATTCTCATGTGTATTAACAATGGAAGTAAAATAATCAGTAGTTTGGTATCTGTTCCCCTCCTCCTGTGCAGTGAAATGGAAGATAAAAGCAACATTAATGTTCATACTTGGAATTATTAAGTAAATCTAAATTTTTAAGATTAAAAACAAGGGTAGACAAAAGTAGCAAGTCTTGGCGAGCTCTGAGACAGAAATCTCTAAATCTTATATTAAGTGAAAAACTTCAATTTAAACAAAAGCAAAAGGAAACCCGAGTTGATGCAGAGACGTTAACAGCTCATGTTCAGTTTACAAAAACTGCCGAGTTGGAATTCGTTGCTCTCATCAGCACCTACTAGGAGCCAGAGACAACCTGGGGTTACACTGGTTTTCAAAAAGCACATATGTATGTTTATTAGCTTGACGGGGGGAACACATATGTGAATACTTGTATTTAATATTTCCTAACCTTCTGTATAATGTCCACTTTAAGAAATTGAGACTAGCTCTGATTTTGCCCTCTTTGACTTTTAGGGTCAATAAGCTTTATTAAGGGCAATTTAGTGTCACAGGAAGAGAAAATTTGTAACCCTGATCAATGAGGAATACAGAGGACACAAAAGTACATACATGTGATGGAGACCTATATCAAAAATGCTGTTATCGGTCAGCGTGCCGGCAGGAAACAGATGGTACACTCAAACCAGACAACTGAGCTGAGGTTAATGAAGGGCTATTTACACAGGTGTGGGTGGGGCTATGGGAACCAACAAGAGATACTGAAACACCCGTGGACAGCACTCCCTGGAGAGCCATTACCTCCACAAGGGCTAATGGGACTGTAAGGAGAAAGGTCACCAGACCCCACAGAGAGCTAGAGGAGACGACTGAGGGGTAGTGAGCTTCACACAGGAATGTAGCCCCTGCTGACTTGTGGCCTTGAGAGGAGCATCGGTACCTCAACCATTCTGTCCTCCTGCCCCAACTTCCTCTGTGCCTCCATGGGCCAATGGGAAGCCAGAGGGTAACAGAGCCCAGGTGGGGCTGTTCATAGAGGTCAGTGTTTTGGGGTTCAGAACATGGTGGGGAGGGGGGCAGGGAATCTAAAGGGTCAGACACAGAATGTCAAAAACATCCTTATATGTGGTTTCATCTAGTGCTCTTAAACCAGACTCACTAACCTACTGTGTTTTAAAATACAGCTTGCCAAAGTCTGTGTTAGTATTATTTAACTTTGATGTGTATCTGTGATGGTTAGTTTTGTGTGTCAACTTGACTGAGCCATGGGATGCTCCTAACCGGTTGAATGTTATTTCTGGGTGTATCTGTGAAGGTGTTTCTGGAAGAGATCAGGATTTGAGTTGGTGGACTGATTAAAGCAGATGGCTCTCTTCAATGTGGCTGGGCCTCATCCAATCCATCCAGGGTCGGAATAAAAGAAAAAAGGAGAGGATGGGAGGACTTTTTCTCTTTGCCTGATTGAGCTGGGATATTGATCTTCTGCCCTCTGTGCTTCTGGTTCTCAGGCCTTTAGACCTGGGCTGCAATCTATACCATCGGCCCTCCAGCTCTTAGGCCTTTGACGTTCATCAGCTTTCCTGGGTCTCCAGCTTGTAGAGAGCAGATCATGGGGCTTCTCAGCCTCCACAATCACATGAACCAGTACCTGATAATAAATTGGTTCTGGTTTTTCCAGAGAACCCTGATTAATATACTATGTGTGCATTCACTTAGGAGAAACAAAGTCATTAAATGTGGAAAAAAAAAGAGAGAATTGAGTCACTCAGAAGAATCATAGTATAGTTGTCCATCATATATTATAAAGAACAAAGTATTCTAAATTGTTTAAGAATAAGAATTCTACAAAGAAAATGACTGATTATCTGCACTTACACAAAATATTTCATGGAAATTTTATTACCATGCTCTTTTTTTTTTAATTTAACCATCATTATGTTGTGCATTCATCATCTGGAGTTTTTAGTTGTTTAGAATTCCCTGTTGGCAGCCAAATTCCTGTCTGGGAAAATGTATGAGCCAGCCTTCATTTTCCATGATGACTTTCCAAGGAACCATTACAATTAAGAGAATGTAAGTTACTCATCTCCAATAACTGTACATGAAGCAATATTCCAAGGATTTGTTAACTGTCTTTGACAGGAGATCATCTACTTACAGTAGGTGCTTAACAAATGCCATCTTGAATGAATGAAGACCCTTTCTCGCAGTAACAAAGTTGGGTCCAGGCTCCTTCATTTTTGCTCAGCAAGATGAAGCTAAGGAAACAGGAAATAAGTCATCAACCAAATCATTGTAACAAACCGTTCTATTCCATTCTCCACAATTCACCCTTCAGTCCAGGGTAACACTAACAATTGCCCCTTCAGATACAAAGAAATTGCCTCCTCTGAAGACAGCTGTCTCACCCAAAGCCACATTTCCTTCCAGGTTGCCCCACTTCCAATAAGTCACTGATTCGCAATCCATAAAGGTCGGCCCTCTTGCCTCAACTCAGCATAGCTCTGACAGATCGTCCCACCTTCCCGTCTCCCTTGAGGTTTGATTGGGGTTGTTGCTGACCCAGTGATATAGGAGTTAAGAAGAAAGTACTTAGGCAGATAGTGAGGGAATGGGAGTCCTCAATAAGGTTTTCCTTTTAATGAAAAGGAGCGCCCATATCATTTTCTTTTCTAACAAAAAGCAACCTGGAAAATCGAGCTGCAGCTGGTGCGGTGGCTCACGCCTGTAATCCCAGCTACTCAGGAGGCTGAGGCATGAGAATCACCTGAACGCAGGAGGCAGAGGCTGTGGTGAGCCAAGATGGCGCCATTGCACTCCAGCCTGGGCAACGAGAGCGAAACTCCGTCTCAAAAAACGACAAAAACAACAACAACAGAAAAAAAAAAACACTACCTGGGATTAGGCATGTTCTAAATGGCCGCTCCATCTTTTCTTTTTGCCAGCCATGTGTACAGTAACGAGTGGAGAAGATGTCGCTGGCCAAGTGGGAAGCCTATTTGCATAACAAGATTACGGTGGGGTGACCAGCCTTCCCCGCGCGCTACGTAAACGTCACCCCTAGTCGAACCAATCTCTGAGCCCTACGTAAATCAGACACCGCCTCCTCAAGCCTGCCCATAAAACCTGCTGCCGTCAGTCACGGGCCAGCCTTTCCCTTAAGGATGTCTGAGAGCTGGTCTCCTTACTCTTTTCTTCCGCCTGTTAAACTTCCCGCTCCTTAACTCACCCGTGTGTGTCTATGTCGTTAATCATCTTGACGAGAGACGATGAACCCCGGATATTTACCCCAGACAGTGATGCCGCTTCACCAGCATTGCACTCTACTTCCCCGCTTCCTGATCCTGCCTCAGCTGCTCCTCTCCACAGGTGTTGATCCCAAGAACAACCCGTAAGAAATGTCCTGCACGCTAATCTCCATCTCACAGTCAGCTTCCCAGGGAATCCAGCAATTACAAAGCATTCAGCTTAATTTTGTTGATTGCTTTATGATTTTGTGTGTGTGTTTTTTAATATTGAAATGTAACATATATTCAAAAGTGTGGATAAAGTCTCCATGACGATTAGTTTCCTGTGTCATCATGGGGGCCAGGCTTTAGTGCCTTTTTTTTTTTTTTTCTGCTGAGACAGAGTTTTGCTCTTGTCACCCAGACTGGAATGCAATGGCATGATCTCGGTTCACTCCAACCTCCTGGGTTCAAGTGATTCTCCTGCCTTAGCCTCCCAAGTAGCTGGGATTCCAGGTGCCCACCACCATGCCAGGCTAATTTTTGTATTTTTAATACAGATGGGGTTTCACCATGTTGGCCAGGCTGGTCTTGAACTCCTGACCTCAAGTGATCCACCTGCCTCGAACTCCCAAAGTGCTGGGATTACAGGCGTGAGCCACTGCACCCGGCCTTTATTGCCCATTTATTTAATCAAGCACTAATCTAGGTAGTGCTGCAAAGGTATTTTGTAGATGTAGTTAACATCTACAATCAGTTGACTTTACATAAAGATTACTTTTCATACTGTGAGTGGGCTTCATACAATCAGTTGGAAGCCTTAAGAGCAAAAACTGAATTTTCCTAGAGAAGAAAAAATTCTGCCTAAAGACTCCAACATCATTTCCTGCCTGAGTTTCAGCCTGCCAGCTTCTCCTACGGATTCTGGACTTGCCAGCCCCACGATCATGTAAGTCAATATGCTAAAATAAATTTCTTAATATAATTCTTAATGTATATATCCTTTTGATTCTGTTTTTCTGGAGAAATCTGACTTATGCAGTCTCTTAACATGATTGTATATCTGTCAATTTTTATTTTATGACTATGTTATTAGGTATAAACAAATTTACGATTATTTCATATTAAACCTGAAACTTCTATTATTCTGAAACGAACCAGTCTTTGATTTTGTAACTTTTGCTTTGCATAGTAGTTTTACCATCCCTTACTTTCAACCTGTCGATATCTTTATATTTAAAGTAAACAGCTTGTTTAGCTTTGCTTGATATTATTACCTTCTCTGATGAGCTTTATATTTCAATTTGAATATTTAGTCTGTTTATGTTTACTGTAATTCAAGGTTAAATCTACCATCTTACTATTGATTCCTATTTTCTCTGTCCTATTTTTTTTGTCCTTCCTTAAAGGTTTTGGGTTTATTTAAAATTTTCTAATTACATTTCTTCTTCTATTAGCTTGTTATTTATATGTTTTTTTAAAAAATTGGTGTTTTCTCTAATAGGTGCAACATGCATTCTTGACTTATTAAAGTGCTACTGGTGTGTGTTTTAAAGGCACTACTGTAATTATGTATACAAGTAATGTTTATCTAGATTTACCACAGACATTCTTATGATTGCTCTTTGTTACTTCCTGAATTTTCATGCTTTGCTCTACTATATGTTATTTACTATAATAAATGCATAACATTTATTACCTATAGCTCTAAAGGCAAACAAACAGGCAGTGCAGTTCCAATTTTATAGATGAGGAAACCAAAGCTGAGGGAAATATAGTGAGAAAGAGTATAGCTTGATAGCTAAAAGCATAAACTCTGAATCCAATAGAATATTCCGCTTACTAGCTGGGCGGGGTGGCTCATGCCTGTAATCTTAGAACTTTGGGAGGCCGAGGCGGGCAGATCACGAGGTCAGGAAATCCAGACTATCCTGGCTAACACGGTGAAATCACCTCTCTACTGAAAATACAAAAAAGTAGCCAGGCGTGGTGGCGGGCGCCCGTAGTAGTCCCAGCCACTCGGGAGGCTGAGGCAAGAGAATGCCTTGAACCCGGGAGGCGGAGCTTGCAGTGAGCCGAGATCGCGCCACTGCACTCCAGCCTGGGCGACAGAGCGAGACACCGTCTCAAAAAAAAAAGAATATTCCGCTTACTGATCTTATCATTTTGAGAAAGTCATTTCGTGCTGTAAGCTTCTCTTTATCTATAAAATATCAAATAATAAGAATAACAACACTTACCTCATTCTGGTTGTGAGGGTGAATCAAGAAACGTTGAATGTTTCATGAGACGTCTGGCACATTGTAAGAACAATCCACATGTTCACGTTGGTTATGATGATACCCAGCAGTGCTGTAATACGCATGTCATCCACTGTTGCTGCGCTGCCCGCTGTGCTCCTCTAAGGGAAACACTGCCTTCTAAAGCATGTTGAAGGAGGGAGAATTAAGCAATCATTGAGAAAGTGGTGGCACCACTTTGACCAGGGATGAGATCTGACCCAAGGGCAGCCAGAATATCAGGCAGCCTGTGTCCTTCAAAGTGGCCTGGCTTCTACAACAAATCTCTGCTCAAAAGGGATTATGGTGACTATCTAAGACCATCAACTCTCTCCCATTAGGATCTGAACAGGGAAAGACTGGAAGAACGGGCTGGATGGTAGCTATGGGAGAAATATCAGAACATATAAAGAGAGAGAGGAAACAGTACCCTGAGAGCAGTGGCTGGAGCACAGCTGGGACTGTATTCTTGCAACAAATCCTGACTACGGGGTAAGCCTTCAAGACTGAAAGCGCTTGCCCAGCACATCTGCCCAGAGTTGTACAGTTGTTAAGTGGTGGAGATGATACTTACTCTCAATAGTTCAGACCCTGAAGACGTGGTTTTTCTGCTCTGCCATTCAGCCTTCCCATCATATCTAGGTTGTCTAGATAATTATCTAGACAATTATCTAGACAGATATGGGACAGAGATATGCATAAAGTGCATTTATGTTGCCTAAACTTTGTAAATGGCATGAAATAAAAGCTAAATGGACTATTAGGAAATCAGGTTTTTGTTGTTGTTGCTGTTTAGGAAAAACATTTGAATGGAAAGCATGACAGGATTAACCTGTCTAATTTTAATTTTTAGACCTAAGTCACTAATATCCTTATTGAAATATGGATTCATCTAGATTGAATTTAATTTTACTATTTTGCATATAATTACAGTCTTGGAAACTGTGGGGGAAAGTGTGCCCAGTCAATCTCTGCTTTCTATAAATAAGAAACCAGTAACATTTAATTCAGAGAAAGTAAATGTTGGCTCATAAAGGAGCAGAATATTCCTCCTCTGTAAAATAAGGATGATAATAGTGACTGTTACCATTCATTGGACCATCTCACTCCCACTCCCATCCAGAACTCAGGCCTCCCTGAATTCCAAAAGCAATGCCCTGGTGATAGAGAAGCTTCTCTGGATTGGAGTTTTGGGAAATGTTATAAACGACTTAATGTATCAGTGCACAATGGAGGTAGAACTATGGTATCTTAAGTCTCATTCCAAGAAGAAATCATCCTAGAGGTTGATGACACAATCGCCCGATGTATAGTATAATTCCTTTT
Organism: Hylobates moloch; assembly: GCF_009828535.3. Taxonomy (NCBI): domain Eukaryota; kingdom Metazoa; phylum Chordata; class Mammalia; order Primates; family Hylobatidae; genus Hylobates; species Hylobates moloch. The sequence continues at coordinate 8,042,286 of NW_026652289.1, forward strand.
CTAATCCTCTTCCAATACAAGCCTGGAAACTTAGACCCCGTGGTTAGAAACAATGGCTGTTACTGGGAAAAACTGAAAGCCGGCTTTTGAAATATAAAAGGTTTTCTTTCATATTGTCACATCAATTTTCTGTTCTATTTTGTATTACCTTTATACTTTTAAAACCCTTTTTTCACTGTGAGATACACAAATATTCTGCTGCATATTCTTCTAAGATTTTCATGGTGGCTTATTTTTGACATTTAAATATTTAATCCACCTGTTATTTCTTTGGGGGTAATGTGTCAGAATACATGTCTAGGTTTACTTCATTATATTAATATATGTATTCTTTCCCCAGAGTTTCTATTTCATTTCATTGTTCCAATAATCTATTCTTGTGCCAAAACCACATATTTTGTCTATATTAGTGTTATGTTTCTATATATAACAGGGCAAATCTCACTGGTTAATCTTTTCTGTTTTGCATTTAAAAAATTTTTTCTGAGCTCTACTTATAAATTCATTCTTCTAGATGAATCTTAGTTTTACTTGAACACATTTAATAATAAATCTCAGTGGAAGTTTAAGTGCAATTGTGTTAACCCTATAAATGAATTTGGAAAAAATCGACATTTTCCCAATGTCATTTTTGTTACTACTACCATGACTACTACTACCATTACTGTAGTCTAGCTACCTGTAGCCTCCCAAGTAGACAGACTACAGGCACATGCCTCCATGCCTGCCTAATTTTTTTTTTTTTTTGGTAAAAATGTGATCTTGCAGTGATGCCCAGGCTAGTCTCCAACTCCTGGCCTCAAACGATCCTCCTGCCTCAGCCTCCCAAAGTTCTGAGATTACCAGCATGAGCCACTGTGCCCAGCTTTCTTAATGTAGTTATGAGGTTTTTTGTTTTTATTTTTTACTAGCCTTTATATTGTTTGCAAAATTCTATATAAAGCTATTTAGGCACTTAATAGTTTGTGTTGCCATTATAAGTGGAAAATTCTCTTTATTAAATATTATGAATAGTTTTATCCTAGTTTTCAGAACAACCATTAATTTTTATACATTTATTTTGTGTTTAACCACTTAATTTTTAAATGGGGGAGTGATTTTCTTGGTAGAGAACCATCATATTTTGTAAATGTTAACCAAAAAAAGGTAAATTTTTTCTCTTTCCTAATGTTGCAGATCTTAATATGTTGGCTAAAATTTCTAGAACATTCAACGATAATGATGGTAGCAATCCTCTGGTTATTTGGTTTTTGGTTTTAGTGAGAACATGTAAATATTTCATTGCTGGGTATGGCTTTGGCTATTCATTTAATATAGAGATTCTGTCTCATATTGAGAAATAATACTTATGTTCCTGGTTATGCTGCCTGCTTCTCCTCGCCTCTGATAATAATGACTAAACTAATAGTAGTAGTAGTAATGTTGGCAGTAGTAATGGTAGTAATAGTAGCAATGATAGTAGTAGTAATGGTGGTGGTGGTGGTAGTAGTAGTAATGGTAGGAGTAAATAGTAGTAGTAGTAACGACAGCAGTAGTAGTAATGGTGGTGGTAATAGTAATGACAGTAGTAGTAGTAATGGTAATACTACTAGTAGTAGTAATGGTAGGAGTAGGAGTAGTAATCATAGTAGCAGTAGTAGTAATGATAGCAGTAGTAGTAATGGTGGTGGTGGTAGTAGTAATGATAGTCGTAATGGTAATAGTAGTGGTAATGATAGTAGTAGTAGTGATGGTAGTGATGATAGTGGTAGTACTAATGGTAGTGGTAATAGTAATGATAGTAGTAGTTATGGTATTAGTAGTAGTAATGGTAGTAGTAGTCTTGATAGTAGTGGCAGCAGTAGTGATAGCAGCTAGCCTTTACTGAGCACTCATTAATATTTCACAAGCATTTAATATAAATAGTCTTAATATCTATAATGTAGCACTGTTATTAATCCTAATTACACATAAAATGCAGAGGCTTAAAGACATCAACTTTCCAATGAGTGCTAGAGCTCAGCTTTGACCCTTGGTCTGCAAGAGTCTAGAGTGTGGAACACTAATTTTTGGTTACACAAAGAGCTGTGGTCATCATGCTTCATGTGCCCTCTCTCACAGGGATAGCCTACTCACGTTGGCTCTGCCTGTGCCCCCAGGATGATCGCCCATGCAGACGGCAGCCCCCAGGCTCCCTTACTGGCTGCCCTCTGATTGTGTTTGGCCAGCGAGGGTCACTGGCATGCTATTGAGGGTGAGGAGAGAGAAGTAAAGGTACTTCAACTTCTCCATCTGTCACAGGTGTGATAGGCTGCGGCTGGTGTTACAGGCAGTAAAGGAATTTACCAAGACAGTTGTGGGTTAAGAAAGTCAGATTTATTAGAGAAAGTACAAAGATACAAGAGAGCAACAGGCAGCACAGCAGAAGTTTGATAAGGTTATGCTGGAGAGGCTATGTACAGATAGGGTCATGCTGCTGGGGCTACCTGTGGAACAAGGTATTTGGGAACAGGATGTTGTGCAAGTAGGTTGTTTGTGGTTAGCTATTTCTCAGAAAAACGGCTTGTCAGCCATCTCTTAGAACAGTGGCTCTCCCCAACCCTCATTCCTGTTCCTGCCAGCTAGAGCCCCTTTCTTGTATCTATTAACTTACCAGGACTCCATATTCCCCACCGACAGAACAACAATGACAAATCTTTGGCATTGGTATGGAGGTCTTATCTTCCAACTGCTTCCTGCTGACTGTGGGCATAGTGTGGGCCCTACCTATGATTGTTGGTCTGTTAGGGGACCCTGTGGGTTATTGTCCCGAGTTATGGGACTTAGTCTATTAAATGCTGCTGGAGGATAGAACTCAGGAAGAAAGAGCGTATTAATATGGAATTGATATCCAGTGAGTCTAGAGGAGATTCATGGGGTTCTCTGAGGGTGATTGGCTGATATCCTTGCATCATGAGGAGTTTGCTGTGGAATTGCTACATTCTAGAAGAAACAAATTTAACCAGTAAATTAAAGAGACAAAGGACTGAAGAGGAGAAGTAGAAGTATAAATGCAGCTGTGCTAGTAAAGGAAGGAACCATGTAAGAGAGGGGAGAGCAAACTTAGAAAGAGTTACACAACCTCAGATATAAGGAATCTCAAGCCATTTAGAGGAATTATGACAGAAAGGGTCAAGCTGCAAAATACTATTGGGGGCAAGGGTCCCATTTGGAAGCCAGTAGGATTAGTGGCCATGCTGTATTACACAAGAAAATTCGATGTTTCCTTTTGAGAGTCTGGGAGTCAAGTTTATCCTAATGTTTTAGAATGCAGCCCAGAGGTGAGTCTAAGAGAATAGAAGGGCTTTGTCCCGTGGGGGGATTGGAAAAGAATGTCTACTGGGGACACAAACCACAATTTCTCTTGGGGCCTCCAGCCAAGGAAAGGGGGTTCCACTTATGTCCACTGAGGAGCCTTGAGAGGCACTTTCCAAAGGGGCATCCCACCTATTGGAAAGGACCTGCCAGCACGAGAGCCTTACACTGGATGGATGAACACAGGGTGAACAGCCCTAGGTCAGTCCAGGTACGAATTATACTGCATGCTGAATCCAGGTATAAGGGGAAAAGGTTGAGGGAAGACTCACTGCTCTGGTGCTGTTTGGGATCATCTTGCTTAAAATGTCCAGAAAAGGATGGCTGGCTTTCTTCACAGGAGAAATTTCGAGTGAGAAGGAGGGGGTCTGAGTTCCCCCAAATGTGTGTGCATTTGCCCTGATCAAGCTGTCGCTGCCTATTGTGCTGCATATAGGGACTGGGGACTTTTGCCCAGAAGGGTTAGGAAAGAGCCATCCTCCCTTCCAAGCAAGGCAGCCAAACCTGTTCACTCCTTGGCCTTTAGGCTACACCAGGGAGTGGCCCTGGCCAGTTGCCATCAGTTGCCAGATAGATACTAGAGTTCGTCCACCAGAAGACGGGAAAGGAAAGTAAACTCTAAACTCTCATTCAATCGGGCAGTGATGGTCAAACGTCTTTCCACTGGGACCTTCTGGTCTACCAGGGAGTAGCCCCAGTGGGGGGCCATCAGATGTCTCCACGCTTGGATGCTGTCCACTAAGAGGTTGGAGTTGGAGAAGAAGAAGAAAAGGGATGAAGAGGGGAGAGGTCTCTGTATGGACCACCAAAATGCTGCTGGTGCGACTGGCTGGGTCCAGCATTGCAGGCAGTGAAAATTTACCAAGACAGTCATGGATAAAGAAAGGCAGATTTATTGTAGACAGTACGAAGATACATTGCAAGAGAACAGTGAGGAGCACGGCAGAGAGGAGGATGTCTCGAAACGTCAGGGGCTGGAGGGAAGTTTTATAGGCTTGTGCTGGAGAGGCTACATGCTGTTAGGGTCATGTTGCTGGGTCTATGTGCGAAACAAGGTATTTGGGAACAGGGTGTTGTGCAAGTGGGTTGTTGTTAGTTAACCAGTTCTCAGAACAATGGCTTGTCAGCCATTTCTTAGAATGATGGCTCTCCGCCATCCTCGTTCCTGTTCCTGCCAGTTAGGGATCCTTTTTTTTTTTTTTTTTTTTTTTTTTCGTTTTGAGACGGAGTCTTGCTCTGTCTCCCAGGCTGGAGTGCAGTGGCGCGATCTCGGCTCACTGCAAGCTCCGCCTCCCAGGTTCACGCCATTCTCCTGCCTCAGCCTCCCAAGTAGCTGGGACTACACGCGCCCGCCACCACGCCTGGCTATTTTTTTTTTTTTCTTTTTTGTATTTTTAGTAGAGACACAGTTTCACCGTGTTAGCCAGGATGGTCTCGATTTCCTGACCTCGTGATCCGCCGGCCTCAGCCTCCCAAAATGCTGGGATTATAGGTGTGAGCCACTGCGTCCGGCCCCCTTTCTTATAACTATCAACTTATCAGGACTACACACTCTTCTTGCCTAAGTATGAAACCTGTAGTAGTAGCGGAGTTCACAATAATAGCTCCTTCACCATGGCCTCCACACTGGGTCCCAGCACTAGCTCCTTCTTTTTTTCCTTTTGACCTGGGTGACGACAGTTTATCGTGGTTGCAAGCATTATCCCTTATATAGTTCCTTAACCTTGCCACGTCCATTATAAGTTGTCCTTTCCTTACAGTTTCTATTAAAAATCCTTGTGGGGACCATGACTGATTCAGAGCGTCTATTTGTTTTTAATTAAAAATACGTCTTGTAAAATGCTGAGAAGGTAAAATAGGAGAATATTTCAGTGACCTTGAATTTAGCAATGACTTCTTAAATCCAAAAGCACAATCCATAAAAAAATTGATAAGTTGGACTTTGTTAAAATTTCAAACTTCTGTTCTGCAAATGACACTGTTCAGAGAATGAAAAAATAAGCCATAGACTGGGAGGATTTTGTGAAACACATGTCAGATAAAGGCTGGTATTTAAGATATACAAAGAACTCTTAAAACTCAACAATAAGAAGCAAATAGTCCAATTAAAAAATAGGCAAAAGATCTCAACAGATACTTTGCCAAAGAAGATATATAGATGGAAAATAAGCAAATGGAAAGATGCTCAACATCATTAGAGACTTTCAAATTAAAACGAGATATTACTACACACCCATTAGAACGACCAAAATCCCAAACATCAACACCACCAAATGCTGATGAGAATGTTGTGCAGCAGATCCTCTTACTCATTGCTAGTGGGAATGCAAAATGGTATGGCCACTTGGAAAGCGATTTTGGCAGTTTCTTACAAAATTAGGCATTCTCCTACTCAGTAGTAACACTCCCTCATATTTACCCATATGAATTAGAAACTTACATACAGAAAAAAAAACCTGCACATGAATGTTTACAGCAACTTTCCTCTTAACTACCAAAATTTAGAAGCAACCCAGATGTCTTTTAATAGGTGACTGGACAAATAAAGTATGGTACATCCACATCCACACAATGGAATACTATTTAGTAATGAAAAGAAATGAGTTGTCAAGCCACAAAAAGACATGGAGGAGACTTAAACACATGTTGTTAAGTGAAAGAAGCCAATCTGAAAAGGCTACATATTGTATGATTCCTACTCTATGACATTTTGGAAAAGGCAAAACTTTGGAGACAGTAAAAAGATGAGTGGTTGCTGGGGATTGGAGGACAGGGAGAGATGAATAGGTAGTACAAGGGGGATTTTTAGGGCAGTGAAACTATTATTACATAAGATAATTTAGTGGTGGGTACACATCACTATACACTTGTCAAAACCCCTAGAATGTATAATACCAAGAGTGAAACCTAAAGTAAATTATTGATTTTAGTTAATAATAGTGTATCAATATTGGCTCGTCAATTATAATAAATGTGCCACATCAATGCAAGATATTGATAATAGAGGAAACTGTGGTAGGGAGAGGGAGTATATGGGAACTTTGTATTTTCTACTCAATATATCTGTAAAGCTAAAACTACTCTAAAAATAAAGCTTATTAATTTTTAAATGTATCTTAATTATTAATGTGCTTTCAGCATGGGTAGTTTTCCCTTTGAACTGTAGCTATATCAATTCAACTGATAGATTGCCTAGTGTGAAGTGAGTCTGCATACCTAGAATAATTCTACTTAAAATGGTACAGTCTCATTTTTATTTAGCATTGAAATTGATTTGTTAGAATTTCCTTTAGAATTTTTGCACCTATATTCATAAGTGAGAGTGTCGCATGTGCTATTTTTTTAGTTGCATGGTTGTAGTGCTTTCTCAAGCTTGGTAACAAGTTAATCTAATGTCAAAAATAAATTGAGATTCAAATATAGCCAATTATTATGCATATGCACTCTATTATATATAGCATAAAGTAATTTTATATGATACTACCTAATCTTGTAAAATCTTGGAGTAAATTTTAAAATTTCTGAATAATCCTTTTAGTAATATGCATAGTAATAGGCCTATTCAGATATTCTACTTTTTAAGTAAAATATTATAATTTATATTTGGCCAGAAATTATACTTTTCATTAAAACTATCAAATTTATTTATGGAAGGCATATTTTTACAGTTTGCCTTATTTTTGTAGTTTCCTTTGAATCTGTAGTCATGTCATTTTTTTCACTCTCACATTTGTGCTTTTTAATTTGAATCAAATTTATTTAATTAAAATAATAAACATTGAAAGTAAATACATGTCTTTTGTTGGGTTTTTATTATTAAAATAACCACCTTTAAGATTTATTAATCTATCAATTTAACTGTTTTCCCTTTTTTTGCTAATTTAATTTCAGCATTTATTTTTGGTAACCCAATCTCCTGTGAATCTTAGATTTTGGTATTTTCTCAATTTCTTATGATGAATAAGTAGTTTTAAAATTTTTAAATATTTATTATTTAATAGTGCTATTTAAGGATATGAATTTGCTTCAGAAAGAAACTTGACCTCATCTGCTAAGTTTTAGCAGTTTAACTGTAATGTACCTTAGTATGATTTTCTTTTTTCTTAAACCCTGCTTGGGGTTTGCTGAGCTACTTTCGGTTTCTTGAATTTTTGAATTGATGTATTAATATTTTATCCATTTTGGCAAATGCTTTGCCATTATATCTTCAGTTGTTGCTTTTGGACCATTGTCTCTCTCCCACTTCCCCTCTTAGTTCTATTACATATATGCAGTTTTCCTAAGACTCATCCATCTCTGGTCCTTCCCTGTTTCTCAAGGAAGACCCTTCAAGGATTTGGGCTGAGAGACTAGTGGGTCACTCTCCCTCAAACATGGAAGACTGTGGCAAATCCACCTTATACATTTGAGCTTGGATCTTTAGCTCCCATATCCTGCAGCTTTAAATGTGGCAAAAATCTTGGAGGACCAGTTGGCAAGCCCTGTCCCTCTGGGGAAATACAGTCTCTCAAGCCCTTGGAGAATACAGCAGATTTTACTGTCTTTTAGGAACCCTTAGCCTAGCTCTCGAGTCCTCTGTGTTCCTCTCCAGCACACAGAGAATTTCTTGGAGAAAACACCAATTAAGTGTGTGCTTCTCAAGTTATATAATCTTTTGCACCCGTACCAGCCCTGAGTGACCAACAAAAACATCTCTGGTTTCTCTCCCTGGTGTGGGCCAAATCTGATCACGAGGCCTTACTAAGCATTAGCAAAATTCCTACTGTCCTAGAAGTCTCCTCCTGTGAAATTCCAGTTCATCAAATTATTGTTTCTACAACTGTATGGTGACTTGAAACAAGATTTTGGTCATTTGTCTGGCTTTTTGTCCAGTAATTGTGTTGGGAACATTGAGCAATTGCAACATCTACATTCCACTTGGAAGTTGAAGTCATAGTACAAGTTTTTTTGTTTTTGTTTTTGTTTTTTTTGTGAGACGGAGTCTCACTTTGTAGCCCAGGCTGGACTGCAGTGGTGCAATCTTGGCTCACTGCAAGCTCCGCCTCCCTGGTTCACGTCATTCTTAGCCTCCCGAGTAGCTGGGACTATAGGCACCTGCCACCACACCTGGCTATTTTTTTTTTTTGTATTTTTAGTAGAGACAAGGTTTCACCGTGTTAGCCAAGATGGTCTCGATCTCCTGACCTCGTGATCCGCCCGCCTCGGCCTCCCAAAGTGCTGAGATTACGGGCGTGAGCCACCGTGCCTGGCCAACAAGTTTTTTTTTTTTTTAAAACAGCTCTATTGAGGTATAATTCATATGTGACACAATCCACCCATTTAAAGTATATGATTCAATGACTTTTAGTATATTCAGAGTTCTGCAGTTACAACAATCAATTTTAGAACATTTTCATGACACTACAAATAAACCTTGCACCCCTTAAAAATCACCCTCAATTGCTCCAGCCCTGTAGCCCAAGGCAAGCATTAATCTACTTTATTTTATATAAATTCCTTTATTTTAGAAATTTAATATAAACAGAATCATACCATATGGGCTTCTTTGTGACTGGCTTCTTTCACTTAGCTTCATGTCTTCAAGGTTTGTCTCAGCTGTAGCACATGTCAGCACTTCATTTCTTTTTTTTATCATGGAAGCATGTTTCATTATAAGAATATACCACATTTTTAAATCCATTCATCAGTTCATGAATATTTGGGTAGTGTCCACTTTTTGGCTATTATGAACAATGCTACTATGACCATTTGTATACAAGTTTTCGTGTGGATGTATGTTTTCATTTCTCTTGGGTATATACCTGGGAATGGAATTGCCAGCCTGTTTTCCAAAGTGGCTGCACCATTTTACCTTCATAGCAGCAGTGTATGAGGATTCCAGTTTCTCCATCCATATTCTTGCCAACATCTGTTTTTATCCATCTTGTTATAGGCATCACCACAGGTGTGAAGTAGTATCTCATTGTGGATTTGATTTCGATTTTGCAGATGGCTGATGATGTCAAGCAACCTTTGATGTGCTTATTGGCCATTTGTATATCTTCTTAAAAGAACTGTGTATTCAAATCCTTTGCTAATTTTTAAAAGTGAGTTATTTACCCTTCTATTATTGAGTTGTAATAATTCTTTATATATTCTAGGTACTAGTCCCTTATAACAGTAGTCCCCAACATTTTTGACACCAGAGACCAGTTTCATGAAAGATATTTTTCACAAAATTGGAACAGGGGGTGGGAAGCGCAGGGGGAGGGGCACGGTTTCAGGATGAAACAGTTGCAAGTCAGGTCATCAAACATTGGGGTCTCATAAAGAGTGTGCAACCTAGATTCCTCGTGATACGGTTTGGCTGTGCCCCCACCCAAAATCTCATCTTGAATTATAATTCACATAATCTCTGTAATCCCCTGTGTCAAGAGTAAGACCCGGTGGAGGTAACTGGATCATGGGAGTGGTGTCCCCCAAGCTGTTCTTGTGATAGTAAGTGAGTTCTCATGAGATCTGATGGTTTTATGAGTGTCTGGCTTTTCCCCTGCTTGCACTCACTCCATTCTGCCGCCCTGTAAAGAAGGTACCTGCTTCTCCTTTGCCTTCCACCATGATTGTAAGTTTCCTGAGGCCTCCCCAGCCATGCCAAGCTGTGAGTCAATTAAACCTCTTTACTTTATAAATTACCCAGTCTCAGGTATTTTTTCATAGCAGCATGAGAATGGACTAATACACCTTGCAGGCACAGTTCGCAATAGGGTTTGCACTCCCATGAGAATCGAATGCCGCTGCTGATCTGACAGGAGGCAGAGCCCAGGCAGTAATGCTCACTTCCCTCAACTCATCTCCTGCTGTGCAACCTGGTTCCTAACAGGCCAGGGACCGGTACAGTCTGTGGTCTGGGGCTTGGGGAGCCCTGCTTTATAAGATACATGATTTGTAAAAATTTTCTCCCATTCTGTGGATTTTCCTTTCACTTTCTTGATGGCATTCTTTGAAACGCAAAAGTTTTTAATTTTGATGATGTCCAATTTATGTATTTTTTTCTTTTGCAGCTTATACTTTCGATATCTTATCTAAGAAACCATTGTCTATTCTAAGATCATGAGGATTTATGCTTATTTTCTAGCAGTTTTAGAGTTTTAGCTCCTCCATTTTGCTAATTTTTGTATGTGAGATAGGACTTCAACTCATTCTTTCATGTGTGGATATCTAGTTCTTCCAGCTCCACTTGCTAAAAGGCCCTTTCTTTTCCCATTTAATTGTCTTGGTGCAGAAATTTTAACATATAGTTTTACATGGTCATTACTGTCTAAATGGTTTGTAGTAGTAACTTTCATTTTCTTTTTCTCTTTACCTAATGTTTACAAGGTTTTCTTTTTATTCTAAAATTACTGGATTTTTTTGAAATGTTTTATTCCCATTAGTTTTTATTTTTATTACATAGTCATGATAAGAGTATGTCATGTACAAATAAAATGTTTTAAAATCCTGTAGACTACATAAGATAGAGTTTTTGTTAAGGTTTTCCAAAACCTTGGAAAGGTATATTGTTTAATATACACCAATTAAATCTAATTAATTACATTATTAAAGTCCTCTACCATCTTAGGTATATTTTTGGTCATCTTGATTTATATTATTTATTATTATTATTATTATTCTTTTTTTTTGAGGTTGGAGCAAGTGTTTAATGAGCAATCAAAGAAAGCTCTCCACCACGGACAGGGGGCCCAAAAGACGGTTGCCCTATTTTTGGACTTCTTGATTTATAAATACTGAGAGCAAAGCATTAAAAATTATTTCTTATCCCTTGTATTTCCAAATACTTTTATTTATTTTAAAGATAAATGTTTAATGAATTAAGTTTTATGACAATTTTATCATCACTGTGATTTTTAAAAATGTGTCCATATAAAATGACCATCTTTGCATCATCTAATGCTTTTTCACTTGGAATTCTACACTATTACTTTCTTCTGATTTGTGTTATTTGAGATACCTTTTCACAAGACTAAATTTTTAATTCTCTTTGTTATTTTATTTATTGTATTAATTTTCCCTTTAATAAGAAAGGTTAAATATTTTATTTAAATTTTAATTATCGAAATTTACTTTCATAATTGATAACTGTCATATTTCATTATAAATAGTAATGATAATAATAAACATTATTTGAGCTTCGATTGTGAGCTGACAAATACTTTTTGAACATTATCTTAATAATCTTCAAAATTAACCTATGGTTAGGTTTGTTCTAACCCACATTTTATAGATGAGAAAATAATAGACTTTAGGGAGTTAGCATTTCATATCTTTATTTTCCTGCTTGTGTGCTTTTATTTTCTTGTTTTCTCTTTTTGTAAGTTGATTAGATTATTTTTAATGTCTTTGTACTTCTAATAACTAGAAAGGGGTATATTTTGTTTTTAATTATCTGATAAGTTTCTTCAAATCTTAGAACATGCATTTGAACCAATATTTATCTAATTAGTATTGCCAACATAAGACAGTTTCTATTGATGCTTCTTTATAGAAAATTAGGAAACTGGCTGCTTTTTATTCCTTGGCCTTCTTCTCTAATTTTTAACTTTGGTTGCAATAATCTAATATTTTAAAAGTGCGTAAGTGTGTTTGCGGCTGTGTGTGAGAGGGAGAGGGAAAGACTGGAGACTCTTCTTTTTCAGGAGCATTTTCAAAATATTTACCCTATGGTTTCAAGAGTATTTTCAATAATTGCAACTTTTAAAAATGAACCTGAATGTTCTTTATTTACCACAATTTTTATATTATCAAGTTTTTTACTTTGCTCTGATGTAATACATATTCAATTATTATTTTTTTATTTTTCTCTAAAATGGCATGGAAGTGAACTACTTCCTAAAGGCTTGACTATTTACTTTGATCTTTACAGATGAGTGAAAATTTGTTTAGTCTAGATTCTTGGGTTACAACCTTTCTTTTTTAAATCTCTGTAAATGTTACTTTTATTTATATCTGATGTTCATTGCTATGGAAAAGTCTGAGACAAATATTATTTTTATTAAATTGTAGGTAGATTGACTTTTCTGCTGAAATACTTGGGGAGTGAGCTTTTATAAATTTTACAAAACTGTGTTCAGGTCTATGGTTTCAGTCAACTGATAACAGATGAAGTATTTTGATTCACAGATTTAAATTCTTCAGGTGAAAACATGTTCTTTTATTTTAGCTTTGATTATTTTTCCTGTTCTATTTGTTATATTAAAACATATAGACACACACACAGAGAATACAATTTATTAGTTTTTTCTTTTATTTTTATTGTCTCTGGATTTTGAGTATTTTCCTCCCTTCAAAGTTTTGTTTTATCTGAGTACTGTGTGGTTTCAGTTTTACATTTATATCTTAGATCTTTTAGAATTTCCTCCTAAGTATAATGTGAAGTATGGGTCCACGTTTTTCTCTTATAAATGAAACCAATTGTTTCAACATTATTTACAAGAAAGTTCATAATTTCCCCAATAAATAATGAAAGTTCATAATTTCTACAGTAATTAATAAAAGCTCATTATTTCCCCAAATTTATACATTCCCAAGTGAAAGTTTGTGTATAACAAAGGATGCATTCATCCTTTATCAAACACAAATTTTTTATATACTTGGATCTACTTTCTATTCTGTTTCATTGGTCTGTCTATTCATGGAACATTTCCAGAATGGTTTAAATGCAGCAGCTCAATGCTATATTTTAATACCTGATAGGGTTGGGGCTGCCCCCCACCCAGTTTATCTTCCTTTTCAGGAGTTTCTTAGCTATTATCCCATCTTTATATTTCATATGAATTTTAGAATCGAATATCTAGCTCGAGGGGGGAAAAACCAAACTTGTTGCTACTTTCATTGTGATTGTATTGTTTATTCATTCATTTTGGGAAAATTGGCAAGTTTATAATGTTGACTTGTTCTGTCCATGAACAAGGGGCATTTTCCTTATGGTTCAAGTTGATCATGGGTCTCCCAGGAGAGTTTTCAAGGCTTATTCATGAGTTTTTTTCCACATTTCTTGCAACTTTTTTTTTTTTTAAAGACAGAGTCTTGCTCTGTCGCCCAGACTGGAGCACACTGGCATGATGTTGGCTCACTGAAACTTTGCCTCCTGGGTTCAAGTGATTCTTCTGCCCCAGCCTCCCTGTTAGCTGGGATTACAAGCTTGCACCACCATGCCTGATTAATTTTTTTTATTATTAGTAGAGACAGGGTTTCACCATATTGGCTAGGCTGGTCTCGATCTCCTGACTTCGTGATCCACCCACCTTGGCCTCCCAAAGTGCTAGGATTACAGGCATGAGCCACTGCGCCTGGCCACAACACTTATTTTAAGTATTTTATATTTTTTTGTTGCCCTTGTAAGTGGGGTATATTTTTTCGTTGCTTTCTTCTACCGTGTGGAGGTGGCCACAGTGCTTCCTGATGTATAACACTTCTTCCTATGACTTCTAGCTTTTGCTGTCTTTTCCCCTCTACCATCAAGCCTCCACATTGCCTGCTTCTTTCCTAGAAGACTTACACCTCTGGTCCTTTGAAACATCAAGACTCTTTCTTTCAATTCCACAGTAGCCAGTGGATCCCTGAGGCCTCAGACCTGTTCTCTATGTCCCATCTCAGGACATTCCTGAGATCCACCCCTATTCTCTTGGGGGGGGGGTGCTTTCTCTTTTCCTCCCTGCTATATCTCCAAATGCAGTCACACCTCTTCCGTCCTTGTCCATCTCTCTCTTTAGTCTGGAGTCTGAAACTGATTCTGCTGGTTTGAGAGGTTCTTCCCATTACACTTATAGTCTATACTATTCTTTGTCTTCTAGTTTTGTTGTACATGAGGGTTAGGGGTGATATTTCTTAATATCCTCATTGATCGGTTTGCTTTCAAAGGATATATAGAGAGATACAGATTCAGGTAGCTACTATTGAAGGTGGGGAGTGCTACCTGCAGCTTTTCAGTTTGAAGAGCATGTCATCATTGTTTGTTTTTGTTTATGGTGATAGCAAGTAAGTACTATATCAATACTAAGCAAGAGAAAGCCAATAAGCCTCAAATAATTTGGTCAACTAGCTTAGAAATTAGATATTAATTTAATGCCATTTTTCCTTTGTAATTTAAGTTCTCATGGCAAACTCCATCTTGTAAGAACCAAGAGTGGTTTCTTTCCCTTGTCCCCTTTTCCACCCCCAGAACGCTTTAATTAATTGATATTTAGCTTTGCATTACCATTGAAAATTCACTAAGGAATTGCATACCTAGTTTATTAGAGATCATGAACATATTTATGAGATAAAACACTCATTAGTACAACTCTCATTGAAATTAGTGTGGTACATCAAATGATCATCAGTCAGTAATTCCGGCTATGAGGTTGACAAAGAAACAAAGTGATAGATGTGTGTGTGTGTGTATATGTATATATATATATATATATATATATACATATACACACAATAAGATAAAATATGCAGAGAACTCTTTTCCTTACATATTTGAAATCAAGAAATTTTCCCTCAAAGTAAGGCATCAAAAACTTTCCTTTTTTGCCAGCCTATGAAGGAGATAAATTGCTTTTGAAAATTCGAAGATGGAGAAATCCCATTTTCAAAACAGCTCGGTGGAATTCACTTAGCTTTTGATATATTATTGCCTCTGATGTTTCTAGATGCCTATTTATTAAAGCAAATGCATAGACAAAGAAAGACTATTTTTACTTCGTTCAATCAAAGGTGAGCTTAAGGGAGTAAAATAGGGTTACCTCAAATAAGTTTCTACAAAGATGAGGGATTTTACGTGTAGGTGGATCATTTTTTTCCTGAGAAATTTATTACTATCTTTAGTCATATAATCATTATTTCCTTTGAATATGACCTTTTTTCAGCATTCTTTTTGACAACTAAAATTTTGATTTTGAATAATCATTAAGATACCATTATTTGAATTACATTTAATATTTTAAACAAATGAACTCAACATTCTAGTTTTAAAAATTAATAAACTCAAAAAGTCTGGGATCTACTACAGTAGGATCCCTCTTGCCCCTCTCTAATTCTTTTAATTAGTGACGTCACATTGTAAATTTGCCTTTTTTTCTTATCTCTTGTACGTATAGATGTGTAATTTCTTGGTGCTCAATTTGTATTTGCATTTTCTTGTATATACACAGAGCTCAGGTACTAAGACTTTCCCCTCATGGCTCCCTGCTGATCCCTGGAGCTTGGAGCTCACTTTTTCTCACTGGAGCTATCTCTTCTCATAGTTGGCCCCAATCAAAAGAGATGGAGAACTTCTGCCTTGTTTCCTCTTTGGTCCATTTTCCGCAAGCCTTTCTGTCTTCCACATTCTTCCTGCTATCAGCTTGCTGCCTCCCTAGTGGGGCCAGAGTTTGGCTGAGGTTAGAACAAACAGCCTGCCTGAAATCATGTTCGACATCAATAATGTCTCCATACCTTGTAACTTTTTCCAAGTTTTTCTAATGCAAGGTCCAGTATCTTTCTGAAAAAGAGAATGTTCAGATAACTAATTTCAGTCTCACCTATCACCATTTAATGTGACACTTGCGTTCTCTAATGTCTAGTGCAACATGGTGTCTCTAAATATACTCACAACTGCCCATTTCCATGTGTAACTTAAGAGTTGGAACTGGAAATGCCTCTTTTAACATATTTCACCACTTTCTCCAATTAATATAATTTACCACTCTAGATGAGAAAGTGATCCTTCATCTCCACAAATTGGGGGCATATTCCTGCCCTGAGTACCCCACAGGGACATGTGATCATTCACTACGTGGGGAGAAGTAAAGACATTTCTATGTCCTACATTTCAAACTACTTTAGCCCCCGTTTTATTTATAGGTCAATTTGCTGAACTCCTTAAATTACTCAGGCTAGCCATTTTGGTTCATATTGTTTGGAGATCCATGAAAATAAAAGAATAGACTGTCAAGTTTTGTCCAAGATTTCTCCTCAAAAAGACTTCATCCAATTAATACAAAATCTATACTTTGCTTAATAGCTGAATTGTCAAGCATATTTATTTTATGATGTAATTAAGACCAATTCATGGATTTACAAGGAAATCATATTCAGTTCTACAAGAGAAAGGACTTTCTAACACCCAAACCCCTAGAACGTAAAGTAAGTGAATTGAGGACTGGGGGTGGGTGTGAGTGGGGTTGGGTTCAGCAGAAGTCAGCTGGTCCCTGGTGATTCAGTGGATTCAGTGGATTCCAGTGCAGCACGAGGAACTTTAAACAAGGCAGGCTCTCAGGTCCCTTCCTCCTCTGACAGCTAAGACTCCGAGATAACCAAGCACAGGACAAAAGCTGCATAATGTTTCAGACAAACCAAATAAAAATACCATTTTCAAAGGTATCCTCAGATGACTCACGTGGAAGGATTTAGATTTTGTCTTGCATATTTTCCCACTGCACAGTTGGTTTTATCATTGCACTTGGGTTTATTATTCTTGCTTTGCCTCATTCTTCTTTCTGTCTGTCTCATCAAAGTCTTTCTCATCATTTGAAACAATGAGCAAGAAGAACACAAATGTCTTCCTCATTTCTTTTCCTAACATGATCTCAGGTGGAATGAAAGGGTGATGGAGGTGACAGCAGATATATCAGATATATACTGTTGTGATATGCTTGCAAAATGCCTCGATGACAAGGTGGAAGGGAAATAAATAAGTGTAGCCTACCTCTTTTTCCCCATCTTCAGCACTGCTATATTTTTCTTTTTTTTTTTTTGACATTTTTTGTCGTTATAAATGCCTAGGGGAGTTTAGTAATAACATAAAGGGCCAGTTTCTACCCTCCTTAGGGAGCCAACATACTAACGAGAAAAGTATATATACAAGTACATAGAAATCTTATGCTCCAAAGGGTAGAATAAAATGAAAATAAAAGTAATTTAGAGTAAAAGCAAAAGGCATTGATAAGTGTAGACTGCCCCCACTCCCCCACCATGCACCCCACAATCTATCAAGAGCTAATTGTGTGGCTTTGAACCAGACTCTCTGGGACTTAGTTTCCTCATTTGTTAAAAAAAAAAAAGAAAAAGAAAAAAAAAAGAAAAAGGCCCTGAGAATCTTCCAGTTTCAACATGCAAATTTTTGTGATTTTATGAGTTGTCATGATTTTGTGGACAGCAGATCAATAACTAGCCAGAAGTGGGAAATATCTAGAGGTTGTTCTAATCTCTGGAGGCCTGGATCCCTTCTAAGACACCCCTGATGGCCACAGTCAGACTGAGCCTTCTGCTGGACAGATTGCTAGATTCCTGCATCATGGTATGCCTTAGCTTTTTATGCCTCAAAGCTATTTCAGCACTTTTCTGCTGGCTTTCCTCCTCCACAGAGAATGGGAAGATAGAGAAGTCAATACATCAGCATTTCCTTCCTCTTTACTAATAACACAAAAATGGTTTTACTAATAGCAACAAGTAGATGTGGCTTATTTATAGATTTTTCTTTTTCTTGCTTAGAAGCTGGTGAAGGCTCTCGGGTAAAGGAAATGACTTGGGACATCTGGCTCCTGTTCTGACATGTAAATACTTTGGAAATCATAATTATATTCTTACAACAAAAAAGCTGGACTTTTTCTTGGAAAATCAATTATATTTCTTGGACCCATGAGAGAATTGTGGCTTTAGGGCAAACTGCCACCCCAAAATCTGGGGAAATATAGCCAAGATCTGCTCACCTGGAGCAGAAGCCACGTGAGGCATAAACTCATAGGAACACTCAAATGGAAATTTTGATAAACCAGGAATGTAGACTAGCATGAGAGTCAGAAACTTCCAGGGGTCCCCAGTCCTCAGGGATCCCATACCATCATTGGCTTTATCTTTAGGAAATTCACAGGTTCTTAAGATGAAGATCTGCAAGATCTCTTCAAGGTTCTGGCAAGAGAAGGGGGAGAGTAATCTTTGTAAAATGTGTCTGCGACAAAGGCCTATGCTCGAAGAGAAAATACTTTGCCAGAGTCATATTCCAGTGGAAAGCACCCCCTCAAACTTTCTGTTTACTTTATAGGGGGGCAAAAGATCCCCATAGTCAACAAGGACCATGACTTACCGGAAATAGGTTGGGGAGGCTGCAGACAGGAAAGGGAGTAGGAGGCAGGGGGAAGGGACAGTACCAAAGGAGAAAGCTTGTAATGGTTATAGCCCCAAGACACAGCCCCATTAAAATACTGAGATTTATTAATAAAATTAGAGAATGCTTCTCCTCCCCTGCACCTTACCATCACATCAACAGGAATACAGTATAAACAGCAGAGCACAGCTGAAAGAGGTGACACAGACTGTCTCTAAGAAGGAGTACTTAGGGAAGCCCAAAGGCAAGAGATGAGACAAAGAAAAAGCCACTAGAGAAATTTGAAACCTCTGGCTATATTTATATTTGTAACATACAACTATAGCAAACACTAAACACAAACCAACTTCTGCCAGACGACCATTAATTCTTACACTAAATGCCTATTCACTTCCTATTACTCGATACATTGTATCTGACTTTCAACAAAAAATTATAAGACATGTCAAATGACAAGAAAAAAACATTCTGAAGAGACAAAACAATATTAAGAACTAAACTCAGATATGAAACATATGTTGTAATTATTATGGAATTTAAAGTAACTATGATTAATATATTAAGGTAATTAATGGAAAAAGTAGACATGAAAGAACAGGTGGATAATGAAGTAGAGAGATGGAAACTCTAGAAAAGTATCAAAAGGAAATGCTAGAAATGAAAAACACTAACAGAAATGAAGAATGCCTCTGATAGGCTCATTAGTGGATTAGACACAGCCAAAGAAAAAATCAGTGAGCTTGAAGATAGATCAATGAAAACTTTCCAAACTGAAATTCAAAGAGAAAAAAGAATGATAAAAGCAGAACAGAACAATTAAGAACTGTGGGACAATTTCAAAAGATGCAATATACGTGTAATTAGAATACTAGTAGGAGAAGAAACATAGAATGGAGCAGAAGAAATACATGTAGGCATATCATATTCAAACTTCAGAAAACCAAAAACAAAGAAAAAACCCTGAAAGAAAAAAAACTTAGATGTAGACAGAAAAAATGCAAACTTCACTGTTTTGCTTATCATCTGAGAGATTTTGGACTTTATTTGGTTTAAATATTGTTGGTTTTCTCACTTTGCACAATGGATGGTAATGTTAAATAATTATAGGTACTATGTTTTTCTTTATATAAGTGAAGATGAAACAAGGTCACATGTTTATGAGGAAGCACCTTTTAATTGCCACATTCTCTAAATATGATGAGTTACAATGATTAATGAATTGCATCCTTGTCACCCCTCCAAGCACCTTGAGATAAGCTTTCTCAACAAGGAGAATCTTGAGATGTAGTTTGAATCACAAGACATTACCTAATGGATATAAAATTGGATAGTATTTTTGGCTTAGATGGGAGCAGATCTGATGTTTCCAAGGTAAAGGTTAATGGAGAAGGTGAGAAGAGAGTGAGATGCAAGCTCATGAAATAAATGGTTGGCGTAGGAACAACCCAGTTGAGATGCGTTGGAATCAAGAAGGCAATGCAGATCTATATAGAAAAAAACTCTCAGAATTCCTAGGGAGGTATCTGAAGCCAGGAATTATGAATTTTTAATTTTTTTGAACTTACTAGGGCAAAAATATACCAGCAGCAAAAAGATCAGAAAAACAGACTTTAGTAAGAGAGAAACTGAAATAAATAAATGACATTTGCATTGAGCATTAAAGTTTACAAAACACTTTCACATGCATTGTTATTATTCGGGTTTCATAACCAAGAGTGCTTAGACTCTGATAAGTTAAGAGATTTTACAACATTGCTTGACATCAATTATGGTTGAATAATTATTCTCCTTGCTTTTAAACTCTGAACCAAACGGCTCATGAAAATATGTTTCTCTAAGGACAGGAGGTAGTGGTGACAAGCAGAGAAAATTTTCATATAGACATTTAAAATTTCAAGATAGTGCCAACATAAATAATTTATATAACAGTTTATAAACCACTTTTGTGCAGTGATCTCAGGTAGGCAGTAGTGGTTGTGCTCTTTCTTGTTTAGATTAAAAGTCAGGAAACAAATCTGTGAAGTGCCATGCCCATCATGCCACCCACAGCTATTGAATGTCAGGGCTGAGATTTGGAGAATTTGAGAGTTCTGACTCCCAACTTGCCTTAGTCAGGTCAGGCTGCCATAACAAAGTGTCATAGAGATGGTGGCTTATAAACAACAGGCATGTGTTTCTCACAGTCCTAGAAGTTCAAGATCAGGGAGCCAGCAGGGTTGGGTTCTGGTGAGGACTCCCAAGTTTGCAGACAGCTGCCTTCTATTTGTGTCCTCACAGTGGGGAAACAGGGTGAGAGAGAGCTCTCGGGGGTCCCTTTTAAAAAGGCACTAATCTAATTTATGAGGGCCCCCTCTCATGACCTAATCTCTTCCTAAAGGCCCCACCTCCTATTCCCATCACATTGGTGTTAAGATTCCAATATATGAATTTTAAGGGAACACATTTAGTCCATTGCACAACCTGATGTTGGTTTTAATTTGCTTTCCTTGCTGTTGTCTTTTTCCTTTCTCACAGGCACACCCCTCATTTGACCTTCACAAGAAAAAAGTGATGTTCTACTTTCAATCATCCTAACATTTTAATTTCATGGGTTCATTTCTAATCAAATCTATTTCTTTAATTTAAGAAAGGGATTCTTTTTAATTTTCCTTCCTACCATGTGCCTAAACCTGCCTTTAGAAAAAAATTTGTTAAGAAATCTTTGGTGGATAATTTTCTTAAATGACCCATGGCTATTTTAGACACCTGGATTAGAGGGTTCTTCCTTATCCCTCATCTCAGAAATCTAAAATGCAGAGAACCCATTCCCATCAACAATTCTTGATATGTGGCTCCATCAGCTCTATGATCAGTTCTATGGCTCAAAACCCTGTTCTTGCAATCTGACTGCATTTTACTTCAAATGGGAATCTGGGCTATAAATGGCATGCCAAAATTTCTCACATCAGCTACAATGGTGACAGAATTTTTTTTTTAATTTATAGTATATATTGTCTCTTTTCTGTTCTGAAACAAATCTTAATAGAGCTTTTGCAACCGTCGCTCTCTGCACGCAGGGCTTCCTTCTGGTTTAGATTTAGCACGGTGATGTTGAGACATAATCGTGCCGCCACACCATGGCTAATTCAACATCATTTAAGCTGCACTGAAAAGTTAGATGTTGTTTCTAACTGACTGCATCGCTGCACAGTACTGCTGGGTTGCATTCCACATTCCACCTCTGAGTCATTGGCCATCCATCTGTGTTGTCTCAGGCCCATCCTACCCAGCCCTGAATTAGGAGGAAGGCATCAATGTGTATTGATAGCATATCTTAGTGTCTAGGGTGTGTGAACTTTACATGCTCACTTACTAATAAAAGGATTAGTGAACGTAGCATCAACAGGCATTTTGAATGTCACAGATATTTTCCATGGAGATGAGCAGAACTAATAAAAGCTTAAATGGAGTTGCCATATTTCATCTTTTAAATGATAACTGAACACTTGCAGAGCATTTCAGAGTTTACAAGCTCTCTATGTTATTTCCTTTGATTCATATGAAGTAGATATGGGGAGAGATTAGAGATGGGGACAGTCAGATAGAGCTGAGAAGAGCGACACTGAGTGCTCAGCCTAAGGGGGAAGGGGCTTCAAGTCTGCCGGGACCTTCCTCTCCTCTCCATTGCTCACTGAGTTACTCTCACTTCCGTTTAACACCCTGTAGATAGATCCTCATTTAAGATAGTGTTTTCTGGTGCTGTTCTATATTCCATTTTCCAACCATTTGAGAAACTGATGAAGGCTATTGACTTATTCCCTAGGAAATGTATACACATGCACCTTCCATTTTACATAAATTTCAGGAAATTCAAGACCTCCAGAAGCTCAGTCATCACTCTCAGAGGTAAGACCCTTAGGTGGAGTCAGGACCCCAGACCCTGAGCTATATCCCTATCCATGATCTGTCTTATGAGCTCCAGACCCACATTTCCAACCAACCAAGATAAATAATGTCTTTCTTCTGCCAAGATAACCTCCCTCTTTGGCCCCTTCTTTTCTGATGGTTTCCTTTCATCTCCATCCCCATGCCCCCTGCCTTTGTTCAAGTCCGTGTATCTCCCTTGAGCCATCCCTTAATCCCTGAGCCTGTCTCCACCTTTAACTCTCACTCCAATCCACACTTTGTCTTTCCACCTACCAGAGTCTCTTCAGGGTAGTCATCTGCTTAAAACCTTTCAGAGGCCCTGTAACCCAGGAGCTAAATGCCAAGCTCTTTAGCACAGCTTATCAGAAGCTTCTCGGGGAGACAGCCAGCTCTTCCTGCCTTAAAAGCCTTTCTTAAGTCCTTTCCTTTCCATCCATACAAGTGGCCTGAGCCCCCCACCTTGTGAAAAAACTCTCTACTGCTTGTATGCATCGAGCTCTTCCTCTCAGCCACATGTGCATTGTTGGGAATGCTGTGTCAGTCTCATATCCCATTTCTCTACATGTTGAACTCATACCCATTCTTCAAGATCCACCTCTTCAGTGGAACTTTCTCAGCTCCTCCAGGCAGTGATAGCTGCTCTCTCCTCTGTGTTCCTGTGGAACCTGTATACACGTTGATAGGGGCCCTTGGTACATTCTGATGATGCACATTCAGACCGAATCTGCATTTGATTAGAATCTGAGATTTTTGAGAGCTGGACCAGGCATCACTTTGATTTTTATTCTCCTACTTTCTACCCCACTCAAAGAAAATTTTACAACACCTGGAATGTAGTAGGAACTCAGTGTATGCAAGGATGACTGGCGCTGTTGAAACGCTCCAGAAAGCTGGCTATGGGGAAACAGATTTCAGTCATTTCATTTCACTTCAGTTTCTTATTTTGGTCCATTTTTCCATCTCACAGCCTCCCACTGCCTCTAAACCAGAGATAGAAATGAAATTTAAAAAAGGAACTTAAGTCAAGAGTTAATTATACTCAGTCCTTTTAGAAAGCTCTAGTTTTAATATCCTGAACACCTACATTTAGGACCTGTTTCAACACATGTGGAAGTGCTATAAAGAGAAACAAAGTCCCACAAAGCAGTAGAGGCAATGAACCTGATTCACCGCTGTCGGTTATCCAAACAAGCCTGGTTGACATGTCTGATTGCTGGATAATTACCTTCCCCATTCCTTTGCCTATATCAATGTGCCTAGTGTATAAAATACAATCCTGGGAACATTTCAGGCTAAAGGGAGGGATGTTGTTTGAATATGTATGAGTAAATACAATGCACATTAAACATTAAAACATACTTAGTTTCCATAGCATTGTTTTCTTTTAGGAGATCAACTTCGTGAGCCTTCTCTACCTGAGAGAGGACTACAAATACTATTTTATTCCATGATCAATCAGCTGAGTGTAGAAAGAAATATATTACCTCTTCCTCAGGTAAATCATATTTCCTCTTCTAAAGGATGGTTCAGTTTTCCTTTCTTAAGGTGGAGATCCTGAGGAAAGATACCCAATCATGTCAACCTCTGTCTAAGTTTACCTTGTTTTCAGTGAGTGGAGGCTCACCCAAAAAGAAAAAAAGTGAAGCCTTAACATGGATTATTCAACGATTGTATTAACTGAGTCTCCATTCACTGTAAGACTGGCCACCAGGCTTTGAATCAACCAGTCATATAAAGTTAGATTTTAAAACATTGTTTACAAAAGAACAACCTTATTAAGAAGGCGGATTGTCATACCAGTGTTTTCACCCTGACACTTTCAATCCCTAACTACCATGTCTTTTATTAACTTAATATGTGGCATTTATTTGGGGTTTGTTGACAAGCAAGTACATGGGAAGAGAATAGAAGACAAAAATAAATAAATAGATGCGGAAGACAAATGATAGCAGCTAATGTACGAAATTAGCCCACAGACTCTGATCTTATAGTCTCACCTGCTAAGTGTAATGTACGGCTCTTAATGTGGACCAAGAAACATGTTATTTAAACGCTGCCCTAGCCACCACCCCCCCCAAAAAAAATCTAAATATGGACGGTGCACTTTCTACCTCGTTTTGAACACCTAAGACAGCAAAATAGATAATGAGACTCAAATCAACTGTTGTATTCCAGCTAAAAAGAATGACAAAAATAAGCGATCGATCCTTTGGGCACACTGAGTTTAGGTCCCTACGCTCTGAAAACTGCTTTAATTTTTCACAACACATTTAGCAGGCAATCATCTATCCCCCAGTCTAATAACATTGGGTACATTTTATAATTAACCATAAAATACTTCTTTTTGCCAAGCCCAAAAGTTAAGTTTGAGCCTCAAGAGTGCAAAAACTCTTAGCAGCCAGAAATGGCCTTTTCTTGGTAGTTCACAGTGTGTATTTTCCGTTGCCTTGACAACTGTCTGGCTGGGGCTTCCTTGCTTGGAGAACGAGGACACCTTTGCCTGATACAACCCTTCGGAAATGATAATGAACACTAAGCAAAATGATGCCGGCAACAGAAAGTTTGATACATGAATGTCAGAATTCTGCCTGAATTACATCTGCAAGAAGGATAGAAGGGAGGGAGGGACAGAAGACAGAAGGGCTAGGAAAGGGTTGCAATATTGACCAATTTTAATTTTTAAAAAGTTGGGGCTAAGTTCAGCACTCAGCCGTGCTATAAAGAAGGGGCTGACTGTGAAGCAGTAAGATACACAAAATTTGTAAGACTCACTCTGGCCTCTGATAGTTTTGTCAGAATACAATCAGCATAGATGCTCTAACGTTTCATCCAGTAAAGACCAGGAAAGCACAAGAGAACATGAAAAATCTATCTTCTGTTGGGTCACAAACATCTCTGGCTCAACTCGTGATTTTTATTTAGGTTTTTTCCCACTTTTGTCCTTCAGGGCGGTGAGTCTTTGTCATTTGGGGTTGGGACAACCTTATTCTGTTGCAATTCATCAGCCCCTGGCTTTTCCTGATAGACAGGGATGATCGCAGTTTCACTTTTCAATTTAAAGTGCAGACGGTGGAATTTTGCTTTGAGGAGTTTCTGACAGCATTTGGAATCACAAAAAGGCTTTGGGGTTTCCTGACGTCTCACTTAAAAATTACTCGTTTTTGGTAGCAAGTGCAAATTCTAGATTTCAAAGTTTGCCAACTTTCCTTGAATCTTAATTTAAAATACATAATGCCAACTTCACATACGCACATCACTTAACAGTTAAAATCATTTTATCCTCATAATCTTTTTCCAAGCTACACAAAAAAAATCCTATGAGTATTACCATCCTCATTGTAGGGGTAATTAAAGTGTGGCTGACAACTAGACAGTCTTGGGAGCACCTGTTTGACTAACTTTAAGGCCCATAAAGAGGCTTCTTTCTGGAGTTGAGGCTCTGACCCACAGAGCTAGACCCCCATGGGTTATGTGTACCACAAGACGTGATACTCAGTTTTATGGGTCAACTTGCCTAGTCCACATTACCCAGAAATTTGATCAAACACCAGCCTACATGTTGCTGTGAAGATGTTTTTTTTAATGGACTCTAAGTAAAACAGGTTACCCTTGCTATAGTCTGGATATTTATCCCCTCTAAACCTCAAAATTTGATTACTAGTCTTTAAGGTGGGGCCTAATGGGAGGTGTTTGGGCTGGGGAGGGTTGGATCCTTCATGAATAGATTGATGCCATCCTTGAAGAGGACCAAGCTAAGCCTTGTCTTTTTCCCTCTTATAATTTGAAATTTGGAAAGGATAAATGAAGACCAAGAACTGTGGGATCAGAGTTAAAGTACCAGCAGAAAGTCTACAAACTTCTACGACTAAGGTTCCTAGGAATGTACTGGTCGTCCTTTCCCTAAATCTGACATGTTTGAAGTTTCCTTCATTTACTAGAATCTTCCAGTATCTTTGCTCTCAAAATTAAAAGCACATAGTCTCTCTTTTTTTTTCTTTTGTTATTTAAAGTTAGCCAGAATTGCTTTTTATTCTTTGCAACCAAGATAAGCTTTGCTTTTACAGCACATATACGGAATACCTCCATGTTTTGTTTGGTGTTAGAGTCTCCCTCTGGTTGATGCGCTCCTTAGAGAAAGAGGTCGGTCTTCTTCCCAGTCTCCTTATCTTCAGCACCTGGCAGTCCCTGACACATAGAAGGTCTTCAGTATATGTTTGCCAAGCCAAAGCATTCGTTTTTTATTGCTGCCTAAACAAATTGCCACAAATTTAGCATCTTAAAACAGTGTCTATCTATTATCTCACAGTTTTGTAGGTTAGAAGTCCACACATAGCGGGGCTCAGCTTGTTCTCTGCTCTGGGTGTCATAGGCCGAAATTAAGGTATCAGTGGGGCTGTGTTCCTTCCTGGAGGTTTGGGGAATAAATCTGCTTCCAAAGTCGTTCCAGGTGCATTCCCTTGCTTGCTTCCTTGCGGGCATCATTCTCGGCTTCCAAAGCCCACCCACATTCCTCGGTGGTCCCTTCCTCCATCTTCATCTTCAAAACCAGCAATGGCAGACAAAGTTCTTCTCATGTTTCCAGTCCCGCCAGCCCTTCTGCTGCATATCTCTGGCTTCCTCTTCTGCTTTTAAGAGCTCATGTGATTACATTGGACCTACTCAGTAACCCAAGATAATTGCCATGTTTTCAGGTCAGGTGATTAGCCTCCTTGATTTGGGTTGCAAAGTCCCTTCACAGCATTACCTGGATTAGTGCTTGATTATATAACCAGGGGACGACATCTTAGAAAGACAGCTTTAGAATTCTGTCCACCATAGTGAAAGAATGAGGTCAGTTCCAGATACGTCCAAGCCAGGCAGGAACGGGGTGCAGCAGCGGCACCCTGGCTTCCTCTCTTCCAGAGCCCTTTGCTTCCAGTTACCCTGATCTGTGTGTCTCCCAGGGAGGAGATTAGCTTCCAGCAGTACTCTGGCCCCGGTCTTTGGTTTTTAAAGAACATAGAGGTCTTTACTGCCAACAGTAAATGCGTTCTACCAATATTTTTTTTCAGCAAACGATATATTAAAAATATAATACATCATGTCCAAGTGGAATTTATTCTAAAAACTACCAGACTGATTTAACATTCAAAAAGCAGCCAGTGTAATTAACATATTAACAGACTAAAAAGGAAAAAAATGTATATATGTTCCATTCAATAGATAACAGAAAAAGCATTTGACAAAAGTCAAGATCTATTCGTGAAAAAAAAAAAAAAAAAACTTGTTATCACCTAGGAACCTGCGTTTAACCAATAAAGGATATTGAAATAATTAATTATAATTATACTTAACAGTGAAAGACTTTCCATCTTTCCCCCTAAGATCTTCAACAAGTCAAGGAGGTTCTCTCACTCCCTGTATCCAGCATAGTTCTGGGTTCCTAGTCTGTGCAATATGGCAGAAAAAAAATACAGACTAGAAAAGAAGAAATAAAACTGTCTCTAGTTATAGATATTATTCTCTACAGATACTATTCTCTACATGCAAAAATCCAAAAAAGAATCTAGGGAATAAAAGAAAGCTCCTAGATTTAGTAAGCAAGTTCATCCAAGTCACAGGATACAAGGTCAACCTACAAATATTAATTTATATACACTAGAAACGAACCACTGGAAACCAATTTTTTTAAAAAAAATTTACAGTGGCACCTAAAGTGAAATACTTAGATATAAATTTTTTTTTAAATGTATAGAATCTGCATGCTGACAACTATAAAAATTCTGATAAATCAAACAAGATCTAACCAAATGGAGAGATATGCCGTGGTCAAAATTAGAATACTTAACATTGTTAAGATGTCAATTCTTCTTAATTTGATCTATAGGTTCAATGAAATCCCAATCAAAATCCAAGGAAGCTTTTTTGGTAGCTACTGAAAAACTCATTCTAAATATATATGGAAAAGCACAGTATCTAGAATAACCAAAACAATTTTGAAAAAGAAGAAAAAAGTTGGAAGATTCATAGCACCAAATTTCAGGACTTACTATGACTCTACAATAATTAAGATAATATAATATTTTTAAAAGGCCAGGCATACATATCAATGAAACAGAAATGAGAACCCAGAAATAGATCCACATAAGAATAGCCAATTAATTTTGAACAAAGGTACAAAATTAATTCAATGTAGAGAGAATAGTATTTTCAACTAATGGTGCTGGAATTATGAAAAAAATTCATATTCATACGAATATTTCATTTATATTTCAAAAAGAATATTAAACTATGCTTCATATTTTATACAAAAAAAGTAACTCAAAGTTGATAATAGACTTATTTAAATTATCGAACTATAAAACTTATAGAAGAGAACATAGAAGCAAATTGTAATGACCTTTGGTTAGACAAAAAGTATTTAAATATAATACCAAAGCACAATTTATAAAGGAAAAAATAATGGCCAGGCACAGTGGCCCATGCCTGTAATCCCAGCACTTTGGGAGCTGAGGCGGGCAGACCACTTGAGGTCTGGAGTTCAAGACCAGACTGGCCAACATGGTGAACCCCCGTGTCTACTAAAAGTACAAAAATTAGCTGGGCATGGTGGTGGGTGCCTGTAATCCCAGCTACTCGGGAGGCTGAGGTAGGAGAATTGCTTGAACCCAGGAGGCGGAGATTGTAGTGAGTCGAGATCATACCATTGCACTCCAGCCTGGGAGACAGAGTGAGACTCCGTCTCAAGGGAAAAAAAGAAAAAGAAAAAAAAGGAAAGGAAGAAAGAAAGAAAGAGTTGGACTTTATAAAAGTTAAAAATGTTTGCCCTGAAAAGGACACTCTTAAAAAATTAAAAAGACAATCCACAAACTGGGAGAAGATATTTGCAAATCACATTTCTGACAAAGGACACGTGTCCAGAATACAATAAAGAACTCTCAAAACTCAAAAATAAGAAAATGAACAACCCAATATTTTTTAAATAGGCAGGTAATCTAAACAGGCATGTAAATAAAGATGGTGCATAAGCATATGAAAAATGATTAACATCATCAGTCACTTGGGAAATGTAAATAACACCACAAGGTAATACCACTGCCTGCCTATTAGAATGGCTAAGCCCCATAAATCTTGACAATACCATATGCCAGCAAGGACGCAGAGCAAATGAAACTCTCATATGTTGCTATTCACTCAGAGCAAAAATGGCCAACCACATTGATAAACAGTTGAGCATTTTCTTACAGTGTTCAACGTGCACCTACTATTTGACTCAGCAATCGCACTCCTAGTTATTTACACAAGAAAAGGAAAATATATGTTCACATAAAGACCTGTATGTGGATCTATATAGAATCTTTATTCATAGTGGCCAAAAGCTGGACACAATCCATGTGACCTTCAAACAAGAATGGATAAACTATGGTACACCTGTATCATGGAATACTACTCAGGAATAAATAGAAACAAATTGTTAATTTAAACAAAAACATAGATTAATCTTAAATTCTTTTCAGTATGTGAAAGAAGTTCATCCCAAAGGCTGCATATTGTTTGATTCTATTTATATAACATTCTGGAAGAGGTGAAGCTTATAGCTTCCATCTTTATAAGTTGGAAAACAGATCAGTGGTTGCCATGAGTTGAGTGACGGTGGGGAGGACAGACCACAAGCAGGGATTATGAGGAAATTAGGGGAGTGGGAATGGAATTGTGCTCTAAGAAACTGGCAGTAAATAGATGACTATCACTTTGTCAAAATGCATAAAACGGTATGTCACAAAGAGTGACATACAAATTTGATGTACAGAATTACAATTTTGCTATAGGTAAGTTAAATTTTTAAAATCAACCAGCATGTTGGCTGAATGGAAGGGAGGGGCACTTGAGAAGAAACACAGACAGTAAGGAAGGAACCCAACTGTGTCAGAAATTAATCAATTACCAAGGCTCACTGAGATGGGTGGGGGACAAAAGAGCTGACCTAGGTATCTTTGGAAACCCTGTTTTGACTCAATACTGGAAGGCTAAAGACAACAAGAACTGTACTCCATGCTGTATTTTATTTGGTAAATTTGTTTGTGTCTGGGTTATGAGTTAGCAAAATAAGAAATTTATGGTAGATGCTGTGAGTCAGGCTCTCACAGTCAGGGAAAGGCATTACAAATAAGGAAGAAGGCTAGAGGGAATCCTGTGGTGCTGAATTGGAGTCAGAAGTATCAATACAAACTTGTGTTTATTTAAAATATATACACAGATAAATATATGCAGAAATAAACATAGATGCGTGTATACATATGCGTTGATACATATGACATGCATTTCCTAGTTCTGTCTGCTAAGAGGACCTAGAGGAAATGACATTATAGTAGCAATGAGCACATCTATTGCCCAGATCTTGGTTCTAAATTTGACTTTGCAATAAAAGGAAACAGGACTTTTGGAGTATTGGTTAATTCCAAAGCTGCAGCAAAGAATATATAAGATGAACGTAGAGGATTTGTGGTACCAGAAAGTAAAGAAGTGTTCAAACAAAAGAAATGGAAGCTTGCAATGGGGGCACGAGCCAGCCTATAAGAGTTCCCAGTGGCCAAAGCTGAAACAATTTGATCAGGAAAATAAATTGTTACAGTATTGCATTATTGCATTCTTATCCAAAGAATAAACTAAATAATGCTGAGTTCATACTGATATAAATAAATAATAAATAAATAGATGGGGGAGAAGGAATAACACTTCCTTCTAGAGAAATTGCAATTAATAAATGTAGAAAGAATGTGGAAAATACAACCAGTAATAAAAATTTCTCCAGTCAAGATCTACACATGGATACCAAAATTAGTGAGCAAAATTAAAAAAAAAAAGAAGTTATTTTTATAGCCTCAAAGGACCCCCTTCAACATAAATGTCTATTAATCACAAAAAGAAAAATAGGAACTTTCCAGTGGATAATTTTGACAGGCAGACACCACCCTAGCCTAGTAATCGAGGTTAACTCCACCCACCTTAGCCTAAAAATCGAAGTTAACACCACCAATAGTAAAACAGATAGTCATCACATACTCTCTGAACTGATGCCCTGAAAAGGACCCATCACCTCTGTTATTCAACCCCAAAATATACAAGTTCAATCTCATTGTGAGAAAACATCAGACACACCAAAACTGAAGGACGCTCTATGAAATAACCGACCAATGCTCTTTGAAAGTATGAAGGTCATGAAAGTCAAGGAAACACCAAGGAGCTGTCACAGATCCAATCCAGGATATCGCCCTGTTTTTAATTGTCATATCTCCTTGGAAGAAACCAATAAATAAATGGGGGAGAAGGAATAACACTTCCTTCTAGAGAAACAGCAATTAATAAGTGTAGAAAGAACGCAGAAAATGGCCAGCCATGATGGCTCACACCTGTAATCCTAGCAGTTTGGGAGACCGAGAAGGGTGGATCACCTGAGGTCAGGAGTTCAAGACCAGCCTGGCCCACAGGGTGAAACCCCATTTCTACTAAAAATACAGAATTACCTGGGCATGGTGGTGCACGCCTGTAATCCCAGCTACTTGGGAGGCTGAGGCAGGAGAATCACTTGAACCCGGGAGGCAGAGGTTGCAGTGAACTGAGATCGCGCCGTTGCACTCCAGCCTGGGGAAAAGGGGCAAAACTCTGTCTCAAAGAACAAAAAAGTGCAGAAAATACAACCAGTAATAAAAATGAGGACCAAACCATGTAGATGTGACAATTAAATACAGGATGGCATCCCGGATTGGCTGTGGATCAAAAAAGGACTGGGTAGAAACACTACAGAAAACTGGGTAAAGTCTGCAGTTAGTAGCATTGATCAATGTTAATTTCTTTTTTTTTATTAATTTTTTTTGCACACAAAAACAATAAACATTTTCTAAAAATACATACAAACAAAAAGATGCGTATCAAACATATTAGGAAGGTTGCACATGGGAAGTCGGGGAATAGAAATGGGGGGTGGGAGTTAAAATAAATGAGAGAGGGACTTTATATGGATCAGTGATAATAACTCAATCCTCTATTTGACAAAGAAGAGGGAGAAGGAAGAGGAAGAAGAAGAAAGTGGGATAAAGGATCAGAAAGGGAGGAAAATAGAAAAAATTAGAGTATGACTCCAGGGTAGACCTGTTTTGTTGTCACTGAGTTGGTTGGTT
>NW_026652289.1:8079743-8094221 GCF_009828535.3 Hylobates moloch
GCCGCGCAGAGGGGCTCCTCACTTCTTCCTGGACAGGGCGGCCAGGCAGAGGCGCTCCTCCCTTCTTCCCGGACGGGGCGGCCGGGCAGAGGCGCTCCTCACCTCCCACACGATGGGTGGCCGGGCAGAGGCGCTCCTCACCTCCCAGACGATGGAGGCGGGGCAGAGGCGCTCCTCACTTCCCAGATGGGGAGGCCGGGCAGAGGGGTGGCCGGGCAGAGACGCTCCCTACCTCCCAGACGGGGCGGCGGCCGGGCAGGGGCTGCAATCCCAGCACCCTGGTAGGCCAAGGCAGGCGGCTGGGAGGCGGAGGCTGCCGTGAGCCCAGACCACGCCACCGCACTCCAGGCCGGGCAACACCGAGCACCGGGTGAGCGAGACTCCGTCTGCAGTCCCAGCACCCTGGGAGGCCGAGGCGGGCGGAGCGTTCGGGGTCAGGAGCTGGCGACCAGCGTGGCCAAGATGGCGAACGCGCGCCGGCAGGCAAAGGAAAAAACAGGCAGCGGTGGCGCCCGCCGGCAGTCCCAGGCAGTCCGAGGCGCTGGGCAGCAGCGAGACGAGGAGATTGCAGCCCGGGCCACAGAGGGAAAGAAAAGAGAAAGAAAGAATGGATGGATGGATGGAAGGAAGGAAGGAAGGAAGGAAGGAGATCAATGTTAATTTCTTAGTCGTGATCTTGGTTCTTTGGTTTTGTTAGATGCTAACATTAAGATATGCTGGATTGGGGGATACGGAACTCTACTATTTTTACAACTTTACTGTAAGTCTAAAAGTATCTCAAAATTAAAAGTGTTTTTTTCTTTTTTTTAAGGAAATGGGTTAATTTTCACTGTGAATTTTCTAATACTTGCAAGCTATTGATCTCTGGGTGAGGTGTCTTCTCGCCACAGAAGCTACTTTGATTCTCTCCTGCCAGGCTGATACTGATTAATGTTACAGGCAAATGCGTTCTTCCCTTTTTGAGATTCTGTTGTTCACCAGCTCAGTGCCCATACCGTTCATGTTCATTACCACATAGGCAAACATAGTAAATGTGCTGTCAGTGTCTGCCTCCTATTTATAGTCCTCATGTTTCGAACAGTGGAACTGTTGATCCAATAGATGCTGCTGTGTCTCATGAAATCAGACAGCTTGTGCAGGAGTCATTTAATTAAAATTTTCAGAGAGAAGTACAATTGTCTGTTGGGAAGGGGTGCACAAAGGAGGTTCAAGGCCTAATCTTAGAGGGATCAACACAAAACCCAGTTGCTTTTGTGGTTGCTGAGTGATAAGTGCTTATGGCCTTGGCCCTGACAAACTCAGTCTCCTTTCCCAGTCGGGTGGGGCAGGCATCAGTGGGAACAGGCTGCTTGGCTGGTGGGGGGTGTCTGTAGGGAGGTGGGGAGGAAGGGGCAGCGAAACTATTCCCTGAGCCTAGACCATGGCTTGGCATCTTCTTCTAGGCTTGTGCAGCCCAAGGCATTTTGTGTTATGAAGAACTCCCAGGGATTTTCCCAAAGTCTTAGAAACTGCCTAAGTTGTGGGATGTAGAGGGGTGTCTGTATGCACTGGGGGTGGAGTGAGGGTCATTGCTGACACTGTAGGAGGTTGACTAGACGGGAAAAAACAGGATCAAGCCGTATTGATCTCCTGAATCCTTTTGCTCTACTCCAAAAATAGAAATAGCAAATGACACTGAGGTTGGGCAACATGCTCCACCCAGATTACCCAGAATTTGTGATCTAAGTCAATGAGCAGTGCCAGCTTGGAGGGGATGTATTGATGAAGGGCTTAGTTTCTTCCCAAGACATGCTGCTGGGTCAGTACCTGGTCAACACCACCTCCTTTGCTGATTCAGTTTGTCCTCATCTCTGATTGGGTTTGCCAAAGTCTCCCAACCATGGCAGGGGTGGATTCTTGCGCAGAGCAGAGTGACTTGAACATTAGAAGATGGGTTATAAATTAGAAGATGGAAATACTGAAAACTATCAGTAATAAACTTTACAAATCTGGGATGAAGGAGCCAGTGTTTGATTTCCTCATTAGCATCCAGCTCAGAATTTGCAACAATCAATGAGTTGAATATTTGGTGAGGGAACCCCTTTCTCAATTGAGCTCATGCAGAGACACACGATCCGACTTTTTCCCTTTCTGTCCTGAAAGCAGGTGCCCAGGAGGCATGTGTACATCTGCATATTCTTCTAATTGTATGTACTTGCATATATACTCATACATGAAGTTCTGCTTGTTTTCATTTGGGACACATGGGAAGTGCTCCCTCCCATTGCAAACCATAGAGGCATCTGCTAAAATCTGCTGTGTCCCCTGTGCGGGTGTTAGGGATGCATTCAGCCTAGCAGCACAGCCAGAAAAAGCAGCATGAACTGGAGTAAAAGGTGAACATTTGACACTTTGAGAGATGCTGCTTGAGCTAGTAAAAAATCTTACAAGAGTAATCAGAATAGTCTGTAGACCTCTCCAGATGAAGTAAGCTCAAGAGAGTAAATTTGACTATTATAATACACTGTATTATTCTTGCTGTTAAAGGATGATTAGAAACATGCAAATAAAGTTATGCATTTCACTTTGTTTTTCATTTCACCCTGGACCATGTCCTCCCAGCACACGGGACAAAAGATAAAGGGAGATAGCATCCTGACTGAGATGACACAAAGCAGGGAAGCCTTTATCACGTTCAGGCCTAAGACTTCCTAAGATATGACTGAGTCTTCATTCTCTGCAAAACAAAAGGCGGGGTGGTGGGGGGCACGTTAAATCAAACTTATTTTCTGAACTCAAGGCATGTAGTCCTCAAAGCAGTATTCCAGCATGAACATCTACCTCCTGAAAATAGGGAACAGCCCACTATGGGCACTCAGAGTGAAAGCAATGTATTTCTACTGTCACTTCCACTTTCTAATTGTGAGTCAGGGACCCATGGTCTGAACAAATTAACAACAGTAGTGTGTGTTCTGTGGAGGAAGGTGACATCAGAGGACAAGCACAGAAGGAAAATCAAAATCAATTTCTTTTTATAGACATGGAGTCTCGCCCTGTCACCCAGGCTGGAGTGCAGCAGTGCGACCTCAGCTCACTGCCAACCTCCGCTGCCCGGGTTCAAGCGATTCTCTTGCCTCAGCCTCCCGAGTAGCTGGGACTACAGGCATCCACCACCATGTCCGACTAATTTTTTTTGTATTTTCAGTAGAGACAGGGTTTCTTTCTTTTTTTTTTTTAATTATACTTTAGGTTTTAGGGTACATGTGCACAATGTGCAGGTTTGTTACATATGTATCCGTGTGCCATGTTGGTTTGCTGCACCCATTAACTCGTCATTTAGCATTAGGTATATCTCCTAATGCTGTCCCTCCCCCCTCCCCCCACCCCACAACAGTCCCCAGAGTGTGATGTTCCCCTTCCTGTGTCCATGAGTTCTCATTGTTCAATTCCCACCTGTGAGTGAGAACATGTGGTGTTTGGTTTTTTGTCCTTGTGATAGTTTACTGAGAGTGATGGTTTCCAGTTTTATCCGTGTCCCTACAAAGGACATGAACTCATCATTTTTTATGGCTGCATAGTATTCCATGGTGTATATGTGCCACATTTTCTTAATCCAGTCTATCGTTGTTGGACATTTGGGTTGGTTCCAACTCTTTGCTATTGTGAATAGTGCCGCAATAAACATACGTGTGCATGTGTCTTTATAGCAGCATGATTTATAGTCCTTTGGGTATATACCCAGTAATGGGATGGCTGGGTCAAATGGTATTTCTAGTTCGAGATCCCTGAGGAATCACTACACTGACTTCCACAATGGTTGAACTAGTTTACAGTCCCACCAACAGTGTAAAAGTGTTCCTATTTCTCCACATCCTCTCCAGCACCTGTTGTTTCCTGACTTTTTAATGATGGCCATTCTAACTGGTGTGAGATGGTATCTCATTGTGGTTTTGATTTGCATTTCTGTGATGGCCAGTGATGATGAGGATTTTTTCATGTATTTTTTGGCTGCATAAATGTCTTCTTTTGAGAAGTGTCTGTTCATGTCCTTTGCCCACTTTTTGATGGGGTTGTTTGTTTTTTTCTTGTAAATTTGTTTGAGTTCATTGTAGATTCTGGATATTAGCCCTTTGTCAGATGAGTAGGTTGCAAAAATTTTCTCCCATTCTGTAGGTTGCCTGTTCACTCTAATGGTAGTTTCTTTTGCTGTGCAGAGGCTCTTTAGTTTAATGAGATCCCATTTGTCAATTTTGGCTTTTGTTGCCATTGCTTTTGGTGTTTTAGACATGAAGTCCTTGCCCACACCTATGTCCTGAATGGTATTGCCTAGGTTTTCTTCTAGGGTTTTTATGGTTTTAGGTCTAACATGTAAGTCTTTAATCCATCTTGAATTAATTTTTGTATAAGGTGTAAGGAAGGGATCCAGTTTCAGCTTTCTACATATGGCTAGCCAGTTTTCCCAGCACCATTTATTAAATAGGGAATCCTTTCCCCATTGCTTGTTTTTGTCAGGTTTGTCAAAGATCAGATAGTTGTAGATATGTGGCATTATTTCTGAGGGCTCTGTTCTGTTCCATTGATCTATGTCTCTGTTGTGGTACCAGTACCATGCTGTTTTGGTTACTGTAGCCTTGTAGTATAGTTTGAAGTCAGGTAGCGTGATGCCTCCAGCTTTGTTCTTTTGGCTTAGGATTGCCTTGGCGATGCGGGCTCTTTTTTGGTTCCATATGAACTTTAAAGTAGTTTTTTCCAATTCTGTGAAGAAAGTCATTGGTAGCTTGATGGGGATGGCATTGAATCTATAAATTACCTTGGGCAGTATGGCCATTTTCATTATATTGATTCTTCCAACCCATGAGCGTGGAAAGTTCTTCCATTTGTTTGTATCCTCTTTTATTTCATTGAGCAGTGGTTTGCAGTTCTCCTTGAAGAGGTCCTTCACATCCCTTGTAAGTTGGATTCCTAGGTATTTTATTCTCTTTGAAGCAATTGTGAATGGGAGTTCACTCATGATTTGGCTCTCTGTCTGTGATTGGTGTACAAGAATGCTTGTGATTTTTGTACATTGATTTTGTATCCTGAGACTTTGCTGAAGTTGCTTATCAGCTTAAGGAGATTTTGGGCTGAGACAATGGGGTTTTCTAGATCTACAATCATGTCATCTGCAAACAGGGACAATTTGACTTCCTCTTTTCCTAATTGAATACCCTTTATTTCCTTCTCCTGCCTGATTGCCCTGGCCAGAACTTCCAGCACTATGTTGAATAGGAGCGGTGAGAGAGGGCATCCCTGTCTTGTGCCAGTTTTCAAAGGGAATGCTTCCAGTTTTTGCCCATTCAGTATGATATTGGCTGTGGGTTTGTCATAGATAGCTCTTATTATTTTGAGGTACGTTCCATCGATACCTAATTTATTGAGAGTTCTTAGCATGAAGAGTTGTTGAATCTTGTCAAAGGCCTTTTCTGCATCTATTGAGATAATCATGTGGTTTTTGTCTTTGGTTCTGTTTATATGCTGGATTACATTTATTGATTTGCGTATGTTGAACCAGCCTTGCTTCCCTGGGATGAAGCCCACTTGATCATGGTGTATAAGCTTTTTGATGTGCTGCTGGATTCGGTTTGCCAGTATTTTATTGAGGATTTTTGCATCAATGTTCATCAAGGATATTGGTCTGAAATTCTCTTTTTTGATTATGAGAGACAGGGTTTCATCATGTTGGCCAGGCTGTTCTCGATCTCCTGACCTCAGGCAATCTACCTGCCTCGGCCTCCCAAAGTGCTGGGATTATAGATGTGAGACACCATGCCCGGCCTCAAAATCAATTTTTTAATGTTAAAAACTTGAAACAGTAACATTAAGTCTAATATGTGGTTATGTGACATAGATAGTTACATCTGATACACATGTGCACAGTGTCTCTCTCTCATACACACACACAATTACACAAATACACTGTCACATGCACACACTCCACTTGCAGCTGTGCACATTCGGCGGTTGCTGGGTAAGAAACATTACATTTATTGTTTCCACTCTGATAAGACTGCACATGGTGCTACAGGCGGATGCATGGAAAAGAGGCTGCCCCAGCCAGGGACATCCACGGAGAGGAGACAGCCCCGTGTCTGTGGAGCAGCTTTGAAAACAGGACAAGGCCAAGTGTGCACGAACAGATTCAGCTCCCCAAAACCCGGCCGCTTATGGACATGCAAGGTGCTGTTCTGGTTCCTGCTAATGCAGAACCTTGCCCCCACTAATGAGAGTAAGTGACAGTCTGGCATGCAGTAGAGGACAGGCATGTAAACCCGTGTGTGCTTTGCTTGGAAGCACAGTGTGTTAGGGACAAAGGGTCATATCATAATAGCCTCAAGTAGGAAAGGACTCGTTCCGACTGGAGTCAGGGAAGGAAACCTCAGAGAGAGAGTGGCTCGGTGGAGGAGGCAGGATTTGAGTTCAGTTGTGACAAGTGAATCAAATTTCTACAGGTGAGGAGGAGGGGAAGAGCATTTCCAAGAGAGGAAACAGAGCGCAATCAGATGTCACTGGTGCATTTGATGTAAGGGTTTATTGGGAAAACGGTTTCTTCAAGTATCCAAAGGCCTGGCCCTTATCATTCCATATTGAATATGTTGCCGGGACTCTCTGAGGATTCTTTTAAAATCCCCAACGTTTTGTTAATAATGATAGTGGCTTAGCAAGTTGGTTCTCTGCTGCATTCAGAAGCTCTAAGACCTGAGCTTCAGGCTGCAATCCCCTCTGAGAGTGGCTGTGACGCAGTTGTGTAGAGTCACGCTGCCGAGGACAGAAATATGAAAGTCAGTCATTGTCACCCACATGTTTAAAACTGTGGCAAATTCTACTGATCACAGGAGCAACTTCCTCCAACTGTTGGAATTAAATATTCTCAGAGTAATTCTGTTTAAATCCAGATGCAAATCCTTTAGTGTCTATAGATATTAAATAAGAACCTGCGGGCTCTGACTTAAGTTTCCTACTGTTATCACTCTCATATTCTCAGTAGATAAGAGCCAAATGTCACTGGGTGCCGAGGAAATATGGGAAGCTCAGATACATTGCTTTTATCAATGTTTGGCTGGCTTATTCGGTTTAAAGGCTGAACCAAAATAATAACAGATTTAGAGGACCTGACTGTCCTTAAAATGAAATTATTATACTGAAGAAGGAAAATATCAGGCTATGCTTCTACCCAGTGGGACAAGAGGAAGAAGTCTAGAATGCAGCTTTTGGGTAGCCAACAACTTGAAATTTCTTAACGCAGGACAAAGAAAGCCCAGCAACATGATTGAGTTATTCCCTTTATTTGAGATAAGAAAAGCCACTAGTCCTGAGCTGAGGATATTTTTACCTGTTTTCTTCTTCCATTAAAGTTGGGGTTCTCTTACAAGTCCAAGTCAATTATAGACACATGGAACCGATCAACCTTGAATCCCTGGGAATATTTTCCTTAAGAGTGGAGGTATTACCTGTCTTTATATTGAAGTCTTAGGGACTTCTGCCTTGCCATATCTCTCCCTTGTCTCTGAAGACCTAGACCTTTCTTTTTCCTTCCTTCCTATTTTACTTTCTGTGACTGTGTCTTGATGATCGTATTAGCTTCTTGTTCTCAACTTTTTTATCCTCACTACCTGGAGATAAATGTATGTCACTGAAGTTCTTAAATAAGTGGAGCCATAAGAAAAACATGGACTACCAATCTGAAACTGTGATAGAGTTTGAACACGTGGTTTGAAAAATAAAAAATTTTGAAAATGGTAAAGACCAAAATTATCGTACTGTGGTTCATAGTGAAGTCAGTGAAAGACAGTTTAGAGGATGCCCACTGTCCAATGGGGTATCTCTGCCTGGTCCCCTAGATACTCTCAACCACGACATCCACTGCCACTCCCTAATCCAGGCCTTCCAGGTAGCTGCTCATAAGCCCCTTCTAGAGAGTGATTGGGACTACCAAGCGTAAGCTGGAAAGAGCAATCAGACATTTATATGAATGCTATGTAGAACAAATACCAGAAGCCCTGCATTTAATTCTTCAGATTATATTATTCAAGTCATTATGATTTGATTAATTATGTATCCTCTGAAGAACCTGCAATATATGTTAGTCATGTGTCCAAACAGAATGACAACAGGTGTGCACACAGGTATGCAAGCAACTATCTAGATTGTCAGAAGCCACAGCCAAATGAAGGGAGGATGATTTACCCCATTCCTTTTAGTCTCAGTGGGGCAGCTTTCCAGCTACCTGTTTTATGAATAAAGCAGTATTTGGTCCTGCACACCTGGAGACATGACCCACAGAGAAGGGCTGTCTTCTTCTCCCGAAGGCTGTCAAGGGTACCAGGCAGGGCCCTGCCTCAGTTTTTTGTTGTTTGTTTTTTAATAAAAGTTGAGGCCGGGCGCAGTGGCTCATGCCTGTAATCCCAGCACTTTGGGAGGCCAAGGCAGGTAGATCACAAGGTCGGGAGTTTGAGACCAGGCTGGCCAACATGGTGAAACCCCATCTCTACTAAAAATACAAAAATTAGCCTGGCGTGGTGGCACACACCTGTAGTCCCAGCTACTCAGGAGGCTGAGGCAGGAGAATTGCTTGAACCCGGGAGGCAGAGATTGCAGTGAGCTGAGATCACACCACTGCATTCCAGCCTGGGCGACAGAGTGAGACTGTCTCAAAAAAAAAAGTTGAAGGAGCACAGAAAATGAGAATGTGTAGGAATGTATGACATGTTATGAGAGTGACTACAGATGGACCATGCCAGGTCAAACAGAGGGGCCAAGAGGGCAGTAGAAGTCTCCAAGCAAAACACCATTGCTGGGAGTCAGACGTGACCTCAGGCCCAGGCTGACCAGATTCACCTTGTGTAATCCACTCTGTTTCATCCTTGTCATGAAGAAAGGACTTCTATTAAGTACTTACTGGTTGATTTGAAAGCTTTTGACCTAAAGTCAGCTCCTATTTAAAATATCACACCCAAGGGCCCATATAATCTTTGAAAACTTTGTAAATCTTCATTCCTGTCTTTGTACTGGCTTAGTACCGAGACAACAATCAAATAGAAGAAAAAAACACAGTGGGGCAACTGGAGCAAACCATCTAGTCAAATAAATGCACTTTATTTTAAGCTAACTCAATTGCAAATAAAGTGAAACAAGAGGTGAAACATATATCTTAACTTAAAAAAAACTGTTTGTAAATGTCTTATTTGGCTTCATGCTGCTACATAGAAATACTTCCAACAAAACGCTCCTAGTGCAGATAAAAGGAGCAAATGCGCTCACTCGCTAACCTCCTTCCTTTGGCCATTAAGGCAAAAACAAAGGTAAAAGCACCGTGTTTATAACCTTTAACTATGTAACGGGATATTATTTTGTAGAAATTACCTGAGAATATTGTGCACACATGCAAAATAAAATGGAAAGTTGAGACACAGTCCCAATAATCCAAGTGAGCAGGATAATTTTTCCCAGACATCTGCAAATCCTTAAGTCATTATGTAAATGTGGATATCTAAACTTGTGGGCCTTTGTAAATCCGGAATCATTGTGCCTGCAGCTGCAAGCAGCTGAGAGTGCAAGAGGCAAAAAGCACCATGCTTCAGACTGCGGGCTTTGGAGACAGGC
Source organism: Hylobates moloch (assembly GCF_009828535.3). NCBI lineage: Eukaryota > Metazoa > Chordata > Mammalia > Primates > Hylobatidae > Hylobates > Hylobates moloch. The sequence continues at coordinate 8,089,362 of NW_026652289.1, forward strand.
TAGATGAAACCAAATTTCGGTCTGCCACTCCGTAGCTGTGAGCAAATCCTGATCACATGGGCTTCTGTTTCCTTATCTTTAATGTGAGTTTCTCTGCATTAGAGCACGAATGCAGAGTAGCACCTGGCATTGAGTAAATTCAGAATGGGTATTGGCTATTTCTACTAAGAAATCATGGGGTTCGGGTGGGTGGGATATTGATTGCCTTATTTCACAAATAGCCTTGCTGAGGACCAGAAAGAATGCACGGCCCTATAAATAGGTGGTGTCCTCCTGAGGAACATAGCCATGCTCACCTGCCTTGAGCAGCTCCTGCAGAGAGGCCACCTCTCTAGGCCCATTAGTCACTGCAGAAAGGCGCACTGCAGGCATATATAACATTCTATATGCCAATTAATGTATAGTATGACTATTGTAGGGTCATCATTTTAGCTCAAACATTATGCAGAGGTGCAAACGTTTCCTCCAGAAGCCAGCACCACATGACAGCTCAGAAGCTGCGGCAAGTGCTTTATGATCCAAACTCACCAGGAGAGACTCTTGAAGGGACAACCACCAACAGGAATGTCAGTGAAAATCCATTGCTTCACTATCTCACAACCGCCATGCATGGTCGTGTGTGTGAGTGTGTGTGTGTGTGTGTGTGTGTGTGTAGGCTTGTGAGACCACATTCTTCCTTCAGGATAAAGGTTTTGATCACACTACTGTATGATTGTATATTTAGACATAAATTGTCTAATGCGTATATTATTGTATTAATGCTTTTATATACTACAACATACAGTTTTAAAAGAATGGGATAAAAGTTACTAGCATAAAAGTTTAAATATTTTCTTTCTCCTTTTGGACTCCTGAAGACCACACATAATATGAATCATTGCAGATGGTCCAGTTAGCCTGTCCCAGACTACTTCTAGAATCTGAGCCATCTCCGTTAACACTATTATATCAGCTCAATAATGAGTATCTCTGCTTACAAGTTCACTTGGGAAGACAATGATTTGACTCAAAAAGACCCTACTACCATTCCTGGGATAACACCTTTAAGAGCTGAGTCCCCTGATGTGGGGCAGCTGGTCAACCTCGCAGGTGTGGAACAACAAAAGAACTAGAAGGAGTGCAAGGCCTGGGGGAGGAGAGAGGCAAGCATGGGGGTTATTGTTGTCAGTAAAATGTTAATGTCCTTTCCCAAAGGCATCCTTTTGCTCAGCATTCTAGACTTTCTTCTTGTAAACGTCATAAACATATTTAGCGCGATCATAAAAATGCCATTTGGATCAAAGTGATGCAGTGTCATCTCCCTCTCCACATCCGAATTTTTGGATTATTACTCCCAAGTCGTTATTACAGCAGTACTAATGTGGGAAGGCCAAGCTGGCGTGCTGCCAGGAATTTTTATTCTTTTCCATCCGCCTCCCACTGACAAATCTACAGATCTATCTCCCCTGCTTCCCTTCCTACTACAGTGAACGCCATGGGCAGAGTCCTCTGCATGTGCCTTGGGTCCCATCTCCTATATTCTCCCCAAATATTCTCTCCCCAAATATTCTTTCTGTCTCTCCTCTGTCCTTTCATTCCCCTGTCCCCACTTAGCTGTCTCTCTCATTCCTCTCTCTCTCTCCCTTCTCTATCTCTCTGTCTCTCTCATTCCTCCTCTCTCTCTCCTTTCTCTCTCTCTCTCCTTTCTCTCTCTCATTCCTCCTCTCTCTTTCCCTTCTCTCTCTCCCTCATTCCTCCTCTCTCTCTCCCTTCTCTCTATCTCTCTGTCTCTCTCATTCCTCTTCTCTCTCTTCCTTCTCTCTCTCTTTCTCTCTCTGTCTTTCTCATTTCTCCTCTCTCTCTCCCCTTCTCTCTTTCTATCTCTGTGTTCCTCTCTCTCTCTCTGTCTCTCTCTCTCTCTCTCTCCAGGTCCACTTATCCTCCCCGACCAGATAATTCACATCAGTATACAAACTTGACTGATCTTTTTTAGAAATTTAGGTAAAATATACGTATATAATTTGCCATCTTTACCATTTATTTTTTATTTTATTTTTTATTTTTTGAGACAGAGTCTCATCACTCTGTCACCCAGGCCGGAGCGCAGTGGTGCGATCTCAGCTCACTGCAACCTCCGCCCCCCAGGTTCAAGTGATTCTCCTGCCTCAGCCTCCTGAGTAGCTGGGACTACAGGCACGCGACCACTACGTCCGGCTAATTTTTTGTATTTTTATTAGAGAATGGGGTTTCAACATATTGGCCAGGCTGGTCTCGAACTCCTGACCTTGACCTCCCAAAGTGCTGGGATTACAGGCATAAGCCACCAAGCCCGGCCCATCTTTACCGTTTTTAAGTGTACAGTTTAGACATTTAATGATTTTTCCCACTTTACCCCTTTGTCCTCCTCCCATTCCCAGCCTCTGGTAACCACCAATCTATTCTTTATCTTCATGAGATCCACTTTTTAGCTCCCACAGATGAGAACATGTGATATCTGTCTTTCTGTGCCTGGCTTATGTCACATAACATAATGGCCCCCCGTTCTATCCATGTGGCTGCAAATGACAGGGGTTTTATTTTGTTAAGGGCCTAATAATGTTACACTGTGTATATATACCACATTTGCTTTATCCATTCATCTGTTGTGGACACTTAGGTTGATTCCATATTTTGGCTACTGTGAATAGTGCTGAGATAAACATGAGAGTGTAGATATCTATTCAATATATTGATTTCCTTTCTTATATATATCCAGTACTGGAATTGCGGGGTCATAAGAAAGTTCTGTTTTCTATTTTTTAAGGAACCTCCATATTCTTCTTCTTAGTGGCTGTACTAATTTACATTCCCACCAGCAACATATGAGAATCCCCCTTTCTTCATTTCCACCAGCATCCATTATTGCCTTTTTTTTTTTTGAATGGTGCATATTGTTTTTTACTTTTGTTTTTTTCTTTCAGTTTTTATTTTTAGTTCCAGGGCACATGTGCAGGGTATGCAGGTTTGTTACATAGGTAAATGTGTGTCATGGTGGTTTGCTGCACCTATCAGCCTATCACCTAGGTATTAAGCCCAGGATGCATTAGCTATTTTTCCTAATGCTGTTGCCTGTCTTTTTTGTACAAACCATTTCAACTTGGGTGAGATGATACCACATTATGGTTTTGATTTGCATTTATCTGATGATTAGCAATGTCGAACATTTAAAAAATGTAACTGTAGGCCATTTGTATGTCTTCTTTTGAGAAATGTTTGTTATGATTTTTTGCCCATTTTTAAAAATGAAATTATTTGGGCCGGGCACAGTGGCTCACGCTTGTAATCCCAGCACTTTGGGAGGCCGAGGCGGGCGGATCACGAGGTCAGGAGATCGAGACCACGGTGAAACCCCGTCTCTACTAAAAACACAAAAAATTAGCCGGGCGTTGTGGCGGGTGCCTGTAGTCCCAGCTACTCGGAGAGGCTGAGGCAGGAGAATGGCGTGAACCCGGGAAGCGGAGCTTGCAGTGAGCCGAGATTGCGCCACTGCACTCCAGCCAGGGTGACAGAGCGAGACTCCGTCTCAAAAAAAAAAAAAAAAAAAAGAAATTATTTGTTTTTTTGCTGTTTAGTTGTTTGAGTTCTTTATATATCCAGGTTATTAGTCCTTTGTCAGATAGATTGCAAAGATTTTCTCTCTATCTGTGGTTTGTCTTTTCATTTTGTTGTTTCCTGTGTGGTGCAGAAGCTTTTTAGCTTTATGTAATTTCACATGTCTATTTTTGCTTTGGTTGCCTCTGCTTTTGAGAACTTACACAAGAAATATTTGCTTAGACCAATGTCACAGGGTGGTTCCCCAGTGTTTTCTTCTAGTAGTTTCATAGTTTCGGGTCTAAGATTCAAGTCTATAATCTGTTTTGATTTGATTTCTGTGTATGATGAGAGATAGGGGGCTATTTTCATTCTTTATGTATATGGATAACTAGTTTTCCCAGCACCACTTATGGAAGAGGCTGTCTTTTCCCCATTGTAAGTTCTTGGTGCCTTTGTTGAAGATGAGTTGGTTGCAATGGGTGGATTTATATCTGGGTTCTCTATTCTGCTCCACTGGTCCATGTGTCTGTTTTTGCACCAGCACTATACTGTTTTGATTACTACAGCTTTGTAATAAATTTGAAAGGTAATGTGACACTCCAGCTTTTTTCTTTGATCCATCTTTAAAAGCCATCTCTTCACTCCTCACCCATTCTAGATCCACTCTCCACTTCTGTTTCTAGTGAACAAGTTGTCTGAATTTAATTGCCTCACCCCTGCCTCCTCATCCTATTCCCATCTGGCTTCCATCCTTGCCACCCTACTAAAGCAGACTTACAAAGGACCAGCATCCACTCAACATTGCCAAATTCGTGGCACCTCTCTGTCATTCTTCCACTAGTCTTCTCAGCTGCCCACATCCTCCTTTGCAACCCATGCCTGGCTCCTGGCCCTTCTGATGCTGTGCTCTCCTGGTTTTCTCCTTGCCCTACTGGGGCTCCTTATCTGACACCTTTGCCATGTCCTCCTCCTTTCCCACCCAACCTCGCATACTGTGATGTCTTTGATTTGGACTCTTAGTCTTGCTTCTCCAGCCACACTCACTTCTTACATCCACTCAGTTCCATGTTGCATGTTGTCACCTGTCTTCTTTCTTTTTTAGGAACAATCTCACTCTGTCACCCATGCTAGAGTGCAGTGGTGCGATCACAGCTCACTGCAGCCTCAAACTCCTGAACTCAAGCAATCCTCCCACCTCAGCCTCCTGAGGAACTGGGACTACAAGTGCACACCACTACACATGGCTGCTGCTGCTGCTTCTTCTTCTTCTTCTTCTTCTTCTTCTTCTTCTTCTTCTTCTTCTTCTTC